>NC_140659.1:370902-842812 GCF_978046115.1 Saccoglossus kowalevskii
CACTTTATAATTGTCAAGACATGCGTAAGGTACAAACCGAGTGTTCATTAAATGTTATTGAAACGATCGGTGCCATTTACTGATGGAGGATGGTTAAGTTTCTGAAAAAAAATGTAATTTTCCATGCCACGTCCGCTGGGGTCTGGGGATGTGGGGTTTTAGAAAATCATAGTGACCGTTCACATGGCTGTGTTGGGGTGGCGTAAGAAGCCCAATGTAAATATCAAGTAACACGTTAGTAACCGTTATTCCGCGATGAAATGATTTTCTTTTGTAAATTATAAGTATTTCACCGTTTTCAGTATGTTTACGAAAAAATCATTATCAGCTATCGATAACATATTTTAAAACTGGATATTTTACTATAATAGGGCGTGTCTACATCGCGCATTAAAATTTGCATATAACATTAGCGCGTAACTAAGTTACGATAAAGGAAAGAGTGGTATAAACAAAGGGGGGTAAAAGACCAGGAAGGGGTAAAAGAAAAGTTATATAACAATTTATTATTTAATAATTTATTAAAATACATAAGTTTGTCCAACTCCCTGTGCTTAACTGGTGGGACGTTCCCTGGCGACTACCTAGCTTAGTGATAAAAGACCCATAGTCTCAGCCACGGAGAATGCCAAAACGACGTGGCAGAAAGTAGATGTATTGGTCCGTTGCTATGCGAGCGAAACTCGTATAAAATGTATAAAATTTATTTTGAAATCACGCCCACTGGCATTTTATGTTTGAGAAAATTACCTAAAACCGTTCGCTATCTTTTTCCCAACATCGCCCAGTTGCAGGCGAACGAAAACTGGGCAGGCGCGAGGCGCCCGCGTCACCCGAGGCAACGACGCGAACGCACCGACGGTTTGAACTGACGATTCACATCTACGTCTCCTACCGCACGATCTACTTTTTCATTATTTTAACATTTTGAAAAGATTTTAGCACTGAATGTAAAAATATTTGATATATTTATTTTACATAACACACATTTTTTTTCAACAGAAGCTTAGGATATCAGAAACAAATGAATTAAAAAAAACGCGGAATACAAACAATTTTGGTGTAAAATGTCGCCTGTAGCAGAATCTAGTTGCCTGTCTAGCCCCCTGTGGCTCTTTAGGTCAAGAAGACTCTGCAAGGGAGAGTGGTCGTTTGGGGCACCCCCACGGAGCGACGCGAACGCACTCATGGCAAAGCAAAATGTAGGTCCGGTCATTAATTTTTAAATTAGCCTGTGGCCGTTGTGTCGTCACCGGAAGCGCTGTCCCAGCACAAATCGGTGTAGAAGACGCCGAACTGCAGCGTCAATGGCCTGTGGCAGAGACGATTTGGACGTTCCCTGGCGACTACCTAGCTTAGTGATAAAAGACCCATAGTCTCTGCGACGGAGAATGTACTGCCACGTCCCTTTGGGCACCCCGAGGCAGAGACCGGCCATTTTGAACTTGCTGGCAAATTTGAATATTGTTCTCCCCTGTGTTGGTGGTTCGGGGACAACATGTATTTGAATGAACTTACTTTCGTAACATTTCTTGCTTTGTTTGTGTTTCAGAATAATGTTGTTGGAAAAGGAAATTAAATGATAATATGCCCGAGTGCTGTTGCCGGAAAATCAAGATTTTTTTTTTAAATTACACAAGTATACAACTCGTATTTTCGTATTTGGTTCCAATTATATTACAATGTAATTTTGTGTGTAAATGGAGATATTGTATTGTTAAATAAAGTACGTATATTACCATATCAGTTTATTTTTAATAACTGTATACAACCAGAGGTACATTACTTGGGGTTTGTAACTACGGTGACATGATACCAAGATCCCGTCACAATCTCGCTCTCGCATAAGCGTTCCAACTCAGAAAAATGCGAATGCGCATGCCTGAGGTAACTAGGATACTGGGATGTCCAGGTGGATCAAAATAGCTGCCCACGATATGACGGATTACGAAAACTATATTTTCTGTACATTTTCGATGTATTACATTTTTCACTGTGATAGTGACAAGAAAAGTTTATTTTTTTCATTACAAACCTTGAACATTAAAGTTGATATGCGTCATGTCAGAAGGTCGTAGCCTCAGTCTTGCTATCTACGAGAAGAGACTTGAATGGGATCTTGACATGATGTCACCATACAGTACTATACGAGTACCTCTGATACAACGTATTTTATGCATCACTGAAAAACGTAATTATGGCATTATGACAATTTACGTAAATATCGCATAAAAAGGACTACTTTTCTGTTATAAAATACTGTTATTATAATGTTTTTTAAAATGACACTAAAGTTATGACATTTAAAACTGCAATTCAAGCATTTTTTGACAAACGTCACTATGACGTACCCAGGGATGATACATATGTGGCATTTAAAAATAACAGTATTATATTTTAAAAATACGTTATTAGTATGATATTGCAAAGCATAATTATGCTGTTTTTTTGCAAATGTCATTATAACATAATTATTTACATTGTAAATGCATCATTTAGTAATGTTATAAAGTTGGACTCATTTTTTTGGTTATTATAACGTTTTTTAAAAACGTAATTTTGATCCATCTTATAACGCTATAATTACGTTTTCGATCAGCAGCTGTGTAATATTATAATACGTTTATTGATACAAACCTGACTTCAGAAAGTACAGCTAAAAACTACAATTAAAAAACTACAATTATAAAACTGAACGTACAACATTACAAAACTAAAGACAAATATATATATAATACATGTACAATGTAATACTATAAGGCTTTGATTTGTTTTCAAGGGCATTAACTTGCTGTCTCCATGATAACAACCGGTTTAAATTTCTCCCAAACTTCAATTGTTTGGCTCTTGTATCAAAAGCAACCTCTAAGTTATCAATAAAAAATCATTCCCGAAATTGTTTTTATGACAATCAAACCCACATACTAGTACTACCCAAAAGTAATTCTTGAATGCGCACCAAACAGAATATAGTGGCTCTGGCACATATTGTGAGTGTTCTTAATATCAGAATGCTTGCACATTTTATATAAATTTCTTCTATGTACATAAATCATCATGGGTGATTCTAGCAATATTTATTGAGTATCGGCTATACGAAGGTTTCATTAGCCATCAAGTACATCTGACGAATGCTGGGAGCAGGTTCATCTTCTCCTAAAACCACGTGTGCTGTGGCAGGTTCTCACGAGATGTATGTTGTTTTGGTACATATGGTTAGAATCACAATCTGCCATGTAGCTGTAATGATTGATGAGTCCTAATATCACCATGGAGATTGCACGGCGTGTAAAAGTAAACTCTTAGCAATGAGTATGTGAGGCGTCAAGGGGTCCATAAATTATGTTTCAAAATTAGCAAAGGTCCCTTTATCGATATTTTCTTCAATCCAAGGGTTATGTTATTTTTGCTGTGTCGATGTGCGTGATATGTGGCAATTATATCCGTGATTTGTTACGAATGTATATGTAATCAGGGTTGGGTTTTGTGCTATGATTTGTCAAGGGGTAAGTTTTCGAGCGATTTGGTCTCCTGGGCAGTGATTTTACCTGTATATAAATATTGCAAGTGGGCCACTGCGGGAAATCATGGGTACACCCCCTGTGGTAGGCTGCTAGGTAGAGTTCATACTGCACACTTGCCAGGTTCGGAATAGGGCATCAAGTCGAATGGTTCCCGTGGGCTGTTCTTATCCTCTGTGCGGCACTAAAAGTACCACAATTATCCTGTCGCATCATGTAGCGAATAACCACAGAATGTCTGGAACTTACCCTCATTCCAGATGTTATTGGGTCAGGTTGTATTTGGACGTAATGTTGATCAATACACTTTCATGACAGTTTTTGATTTGAATATTTTGCAAATAGGTATGGCAATTGCTATAAAATTCGTGGGGGACGGTGGGTATGGTAATTGCTATAAAATTCATGTGGGTATGGGGGTAATATGGTAATTGCTATAAAATTCATGTGAGTATGGGGGAGAGGTTAGGTATGGTAATTGCTATAAAATTCATGTGTGTATGGGGGGTTGCGGACCATTTTTTAGATCAACATATTACTTTGCGCCGATTGTGTTTTTGCGATTTGTTGAACTCGAAAAACTATATTTTTACATAAGAGTGGGTAAAGCCCTATTTGTAAATATATTTGGAATACAATGGCCTGTGGTATATTTGCATGGCGATCACACATTGTCCCGCAATGGCCTGTGGTATATTTATTTATTTATATTTAACACAAACAAAAAACACTAAGAAGAACTAAATACAACCCAGCTGATATTTTAACAATCAATCAGCGAATGCTTGGTATGCTTTGAACTAGCCCCGCCTGGTTTATATAAACCAAGCTGTGATTGGTCAACCTGTTTTGAAATTGACACTCGTTCAATAGGATTCGTGATTACGGCAATGATTACAAGTGTAAATAAGCGGCATCTACGCACGAGCTTTCCACGCATTGGTTGAGGAGCAGCTTTCTCAGTATTCAACTGAATCACCAAGCTTCCTGTGTGTCACCCCACGGAATTAAACGACTACTTGACTAACCCATCTTATAAGCTGCGTTTCTCTGCAGATTGGATTAATTAACATAGATTTAATGGCACTGGCAGTTTTCACAATGACTGCTTCAGTCTGCTTGACGTGTGTGTTGCTTTGTCTATCCTGTCTACCATCGCTTACCGACAGCCGATCCATTACGTTAAACGAACCAGATGAGAAAAAGGAAGTTAACTTGTGGGACGTCGACGTCTATGCTGATCCCTGCAAGGCTGGTACGTAAAACCATTGTTCTATTGTCTCTAACAATCTAATCTTGCTTCGAACCATCACGCCAGGCTCCTGTCATATTGATTTGATCATTAAAACAGCCAACTTTGCACTTTGTTATTCAATTAACCACCGAATTGTGACCCCAATCCCACCCACGTGACCAGACAGTCAGAAGCGACATGTTTTGAACCAACCAAATTTAAAGTATCCATGCAAAGACACTGGCTATATCATCTCATGCACGAGTGTAAATCCCGACTGGTGGTTGTAGATGCACATTGATCTCCAATACCACACTTATCATACCCACTTTACGAGGTATTCGATAAGTTCATCAATTTACGTGAATTGTCGCCACTCCTGGATTAAGTTGTATATTGATTTCCCCGCCCATCCATCAACACCACAAAGCCACACACGAGTCAGGTTGCTTTATTTGTAGAGATGTGAACAAACTCTCTGTTTACCGCGCAATCCCCGGAAAAGTCAATGTGTTCAATTAGTTATAGTGAACACACATTGTTATGTACCGTGGCATTAGTGTACACGATTCTATTATGTTGTGTGTCACATTTAAATATAGACAGTCAAACAGTGGCTACTACTATTAGTCAAGTATTTGCTGTATCACGCATATGGTTTATACAAGTCAAACCGCGGCTACTACTCTTCTAATAACAGCGTGGCGTACCATGAAACTGGCGTCATGTTTCCTCTGGAGATCGTGACATAGATAAATTGAGCCAATAAGTTGTTTCTTGTTTATCTTGGTTTCAACTATTTTTCTTCTCCATTTTTTCTTTGTTTTCAATCTTTGTCAGTGACTAGATGGATTACAATGTATAGTACACCCTCACTTACTGAAATCAATTTAAATGTAGTGGGCATTAAAATGCATGTAATTAGAACTCTACGTTGAGTTGAGAGCAGCTCCATGCACCATAATGCTTCTAGTAAACGAACCTGAATGTACGTCATTACTCACATGGCTCCTAGCCTTCAATGACAGTATCCCTTACATGGTCGAAGATATCAGCACACATGCTCGTATTTTAACTCCTACTAACTTATACACAGGAAACGCCACGAGCAATATACTTTCTGGCTTTCCTTGGATATAAAGAGATCTTGACATGACTCTATAAATGTATTTGGTTTCCACTGCGTTATACGTCATAATATGAGACATTTATTTACTTGTCATAGTTATGTATCTGGAGCATATTTTTAACAATTAAAGTTATATGTGCCTGGGTCTGTTGAAAGAAGGAATACTCAGCTCACTCTGAAGTATAACTAGACATCTGGAAATCGTGTATTTATTAAGTAGATGTTGTGAATTTGATGTAATTCAATAAAGTTCAAAGGTCAAGTCATGGATAGGATTCTCACACTTGTGTGATCTAGGCCGTCGCTACATGACTTACATACAGTGTCAGAAAGTGATGGTCTGCGTATTGCGTCATGGCAACAGAACTAAATAACGGCTGTTCAGAATACGATAACATAACACAACACCCTCTCGCCAGAACACACTCTAACTATCGTGAACTTGTGTGAATCAAGAATAACAATATTAATAAACATGTATAGAATAAATAAATAAATAAATAAAAAATTAAACATCAATAAGGGTAATAAAAAAAAAAGTGTATAGATACTTGTGAGCGGATGGTAGACCGCGCAGCCAAGGTTGAAAACGGAGGGGGGGTGAACATTTCTTTGTAACGTGACGACTGGCACATAGTTCACGGTTCTCCTGCATCCCTTCGTCTTAGCAATATCAGTTTTGTTTCATTCAATGGGCACTTGTTTCGAGCCTTGTTACAGTAAAGCACGCATGCCGTGACATTTCAGACGTGAACGGAACCGGTGAACAGAACCCGACAGTAAATCATGGTAAACCGTAGTTGTATCTTGTTACGGAACTACGTGTTGTAGCCCTGAAAATATACCATAGTGCATATCGGGACTATGTTTGATAGGCCTGAAATATATCACAGAGCATTACAAAACAATGTGTGGTAGCTATGCAAATATATCACAGGCCATTACAGAACAATGTGTGGTTGCCATGCAGATATACCATACACTATTACATAACAATGTGTGGTTGCCATGCAAATATACCATACTTCATTATGGAACAATGTGTGGTTGCCATGCAAATATACCATACTTCATTATGGAACAATGTGTGGTTGCCATGCAAATATACCATACTTCATTATGGAACAATGTGTGGTTGCCATGCAAATATACCATACTCCATTATGGAACAATGTGTGGTACCCATGCAAATATATCTCATGCCTATTTTACGCAAAAAGTGGACCATATGTTTTTATCTTATCATTTGTTTCCAAATCTACATTATTGTATTATCAGTTGATACAAATACAGGTTTGTTATTTTGACATTTGAGTATAATTTTTCATTTTAACTTCAGAATATTTTCTATCATGTTGTTTTACTCTGAAAGTGCACATAGATCTTACCAACGCCCAATGGGAGATATGAACTGAATATATTCCCTTTTCACGACTCGCCATTACGCCAAAATATATTCTTGAACAAAAAACAATATTGAAAAAACATTGATCATTCATGTCGGTGCAAAGACGCACAAAATATCAACATCGAAACAACCGGGGATATTAATACTGGTTGTTTACCTATAACTTAGAAAATCACTCTCAAATCAGATATGATGACGTCATTGATTATGTTGTTTGCACTATTAATTTAGATTTCCCAATGTACTTTGGGAAACAAAACAATCATTTAACATTACTGTGAATTTAATATATTTATTTTGTACATTTTCTTAGTATTTATTCTTATTTTTCTGTAATTTTGGTGATTTTTCAAACCGAAAAGCATTATTTCCATGGAAACAAATGATGCAGTTATATTCATCACAATATTCTTGATGTACAATTATTTGTCACATTAACATTTTCTTAAGTTAAATATTTGTTGTCCTTCCTAGGAGTGTACATTTTGTTATATACTCGTAAACGAGTCTTGTGACGATACACTTGTCAACAGCTACCACGTGTAGCCGTGTTCTGCAGCTCAACCCGCTTCTACATGTAACGTTATGAATGAATAGAGATGCTACGCATCACTTCATTACGACCACTTAACACAACCTATTAAATAGTTATACATACAAGGCAAAGTATCTAGTTTGGCCCACCGGCCATGCATTCCATACAACGTTTATGCCAGACATGTGCACAATGGTATTATTCAAATAACAACAGTGAACACAAATTCCAGAAATGAAAACAAAAACATTGCTGACCCCGAAGTATTCATTATATTAGTACACAGTAATTCAGGTAGACGTGTTAATTGGGACATTTTATGTTAAACCTCTACCACAGGAATCCCACGATAATATATTACTGTCGCACACACAGTCACACTGACTCTAATTACTTTTAGTGGTTGGGATATTGCATATCAAGTCTAACTTTCAAAATATAAAAACAGGATGTGAAGAACAGGTAACTGAAGGCGATAACATATCACAATTGGATTTAAAGTAACCGAGAATGTTTCAGTTTAAATATAGGACACGTATGTTGTTGTAGCGAGTATATGGCTTCATTTCATGAGATGCGGCATCATTGCCATGGTGATCACATCGCATTAAACATATAAGCAAACCAGACTTTGTTTTCGACATAAAACCGATTCAGACGAATGCTTGTCACCGAATGGAGAACAAAACTCCAATTCGTCAAACTAACTCGGACCATGGAACTATTCACGTTAAGGGGCCGAGGCGTTCTTCGGGTCAATGTTTTTTTTTATAAAAATCTTGCTCGTGCCTATGGGTCACCCAGTTATCTTAGTTGTTTCTTGTTTTAATTGATACCTGGATTGTACTGCGTTGTGATAGAAATAAATGAGTTTTCATGGTGATTTAAAGTCTATTTGACACAAGAATACTTAATTCCGTGGAGTAAATGTAACGGACATAATTTAGAAGAAAAAATACATTAACATGTCGGATCAGATTATTGAACGCATCAGTGTTATTATATGACCGACTCTACTGCTAACTACATAACATTCCGTACACCATCAGTACTAAGGGTGTACAAGTACCGTTTAGTGTGTGGTATCTACAGCATGGAGGCAACAATAACTATCATGACCTTGCTATTATCAACCGTGTTATGTTACAATTTCCATAGCCCACTACTGTGTACACTAGGAACGTCAACAGCCAGTGTACGTATACTGGTATGTTATGAATTATGCAATATCAATTGGTATGCCATTTTGTGGATACTTTTTAATAATCAAGAAATATTTTGCTAGGCTTTTATATTTTCTCATCTTTTTTTTTATTCGGCAATTAATTTTTCCATTACATTTGCAGAAAACGTAATTTAACAATTCGCCGTAAGCCTAGCAATAACACTGACGTAGGTTTCAGATTTCTGTTAAATGCTAATATCAGGATGTGTACGTGCATTGTATCACAGTCCCTCTATCCCAGGGACTGTGCTTGTATACATATCTTACTACCAAGCAAACCCAGACTAAAATATGACTAAGGTGGTCGATCGGTCTGTGCGAACAATTTTACAGAATTGTTTTTAAATCTTAAAGAGAAGCTTCTTACATCTCATTTAGTCGGAATCACAATCTATATGTGAAGCGCAATTACTCCTAAACCTCGTATTGACCACGTGTTATTTTATAACACTTCTCCACATTTTGTGTTTTTGCGTATATCAGTACATTCCACAACTGGCAATGACCAGAGACAGACAAGGGAGGTTGTTCCCTTACCACAAGCAGTCACTAGAGCCAGACAAGGAAGGTCATATCTCACCACTAGCACTCACTAGTGACAGACGAGAAAGGTCGTTACTCCACCACTAGCAGCCACTAGTGACAGACGAGAAAGGTCGTTACTCCACCACTAGCAGTCACTAGTGACAGCCGAGAAAGGTCGTTACTTCACCACTAGCAGTCACTGGTGACAGACGAGAAAGGTCGTTATCTCACCACTAGCAGTCACGAGTGCAAGACGAGAAAGGTCATATATCACCACTAGCAGTCACTAGTGACAGCTGAGGAGTTTCGTTACTCCACCACTAGCAGTCACTAGTGCCAGACGAGAAAGGTCATATCTCACTACTAGCAGTCACTAGTGACAGACGAGAAAGGTCGTTACTTCACCACTAGCAGTCACTAGTGACAGATGAGAAAGGTCGTTACTTCACCACTAGCAGTCACTAGTGCCAGACGAAGAAGGTCGTTACTCCACCACTAGCAGTCACTAGTGCAAGACGAGAAAGGTCGTTATCTCACCACCACCACCAGCAGTCACTAGTGACAGACGAGAAAAGTCGTTACTCCACCACTAGCAGTCACTAGTGCCAGACGAGAAAAGTCGTTACTTCACCACTAGCAGTCACTAGTGACAGACGAGAAAGGTCGTTATCTCGCCACCACCACTAGCAGTCACTAGTGACGGACAAGAAAGGTCGTTACTTCACCACTAGCAGTCACTAGTGCAAGACGAGAAAGGTCGTTATCTCACCACCACCACCAGCAGTCACTAGTGACAGACGAGAAAAGTCGTTACTCCACCACTAGCAGTCACTAGTGCCAGACGAGAAAAGTCATTACTTCACCACTAGCAGTCACTAGTGACAGACGAGAAAGGTCGTTATCTCACCACCACCACCAGCAGTCACTAGTGACAGACGAGGAAGGTCGTTATTCCACCACTGGCAGTCACTAGTGACAGACAAGGAAGGTCGTTACTCCACCACTAGCAGTCACAAGTGACAGACGAGGAAGGTCGTTACTTCACAACTAGCAGTCACTAGTGCCAGACGAGAAAGGTTGTTACTCCACCACAAGCAGTCATTAGTGCCAAACGAGAAAGGTCTTTATCTCACCACTTGCAGTCACTAGTGCCAAACGAGGGAGGTCGTTATCTCACCACTAGCAGTCACTAGTGCAAGACGAGAAAGGTCGTTATCTCACCACCACCAGCAGTCACTAGTGACAGACAAGAAAAGTCGTTACTCCACCACTAGCAGTCACTAGTGCCAGACGAGGAAGGTCAGTAGGGTAAAACTAACCTGTCTCACGATGGTCTAATCCCAGCTCACGTTCCCTGTTGGTGAAACGAGAAAGGTTATATCTCACCACTAGCAGTCACTGGTACCAGACGAGAAAAGTCGTTACTCCACCACTAGCAGTCACTGGTACCAGACGAGAAAAGTCGTTACTCCACCACTAGCAGTAACTAGTGACAGACAAGAAAGGTCGTTACTTCACCACTAGCAGTCACTAGTGACAGACGAGGAAGGTCGTTACTCCACCACTAGCAGTCACAAGTGACAGACGAGAAAGGTCGTTACTTCATCACTAGCAGTCACTAGTAACAGACAATGGAGGTCTTTATCTCACCACTAGCAGTCACTTGTGACAGACGAGAAAGGTCATATCTCACTACTAGCAGTCACTAGTGACAGACGAAGAAGGTCGTTACTCCACCACTAGCAGTCACTAGTGCAAGACGAGAAAGGTTGTTATCTCACCACTAGCAGTCACTAGTGACAGACGAGAAAGGTCGTTATCTCACCACCACCACCAGCAGTCACTAGTGACAGATGAGAAAAGTCGTTACTCCACCACTAGCAGTCACTAGTGCCAGACGAGAAAAGTCGTTACTTCACCACTAGCAGTCACTAGTGACAGACGAGAAAGGTCGTTATCTCACCACCACCAGCAGTCACTAGTGACAGACGAGGAAGGTCGTTACTCCACCACTGGCAGTCACTAGTGACAGACAAGGAAGGTCGTTACTCCACCACTAGCAGTCACAAGTGACAGACGAGGAAGATCGTTACTTCACCACTAGCAGTCACTAGTGCCAGACGAGAAAGGTTGTTACTCCACCACTAGCAGTCAATAGTGCAAGACGAGGGAGGTCGTTATCTTGCCACTAGCAGTCATTAGTGCCAAACGAGAAAGGTCTTTATCTCACCACTTGCAGTCACTAGTGCCAAACGAGGGAGGTCGTTATCTCACCACTAGCAGTCACTAGTGCAAGACGAGAAATGTTGTTATCTCACCACCACCAGCAGTCACTAGTGACAGACGAGGAAAGTCGTTACTCCACCACTAGCAGTCACTAGTGCCAGACGAGGAAGGTCAGTAGGGTAAAACTAACCTGTCTCACGATGGTCTAATCCCAGCTCACGTTCCCTGTTGGTGAAACGAGAAAGGTCATATCTCACTACTAGCAGTCACTGGTACCAGACGAGAAAAGTCGTTACTCCACCACTAGCAGTAACTAGTGACAGACGAGAAAGGTCGTTACTTCACCACTAGCAGTCACTAGTAACAGACGAGGAAGGTCGTTACTCCACCACTAGCAGTCACAAGTGACAGACGAGGAAGGTCGTTACTTCACCACTAGCAGTCACTAGTGACAGACAACGGAGGTCTTTATCTCACCACTAGCAGTCACTTGTGACAGACGAGAAAGGTCGTTACTTCACCAATAGCAGTCACTAGTGCCAGACGAAGAAGGTCGTTACTCCACCACTAGCAGTCACTAGTGCAAGACGAGAAAGGTCGTTATCTCACCACCACCACCAGCAGTCACTAGTGACAGACGAGAAAAGTCGTTACTCCACCACTAGTGCCAGACAAGAAAAGTCGTTACTTCACCACTAGCAGTCACCAGTGACAGACGAGGAAGGTCGTTTTCTCACCACTAGCAGTCACTGGTGCCAGACGAGGGAGGTCGTTATCTCACCACCACCAGCAGTCACTAGCGCAAGACGACAAAGGTCGTTTTCTCACCACTAGCAGTCACTAGTGACAAACGAGAAAGGTCGTTACTCCACCACTAGCAGTCACTAGTGCCAGACACGGGATGTTGTAACCTCGCCACTAGCAGTCACTGGTGACAGACGAGAAAGGTCGTTATCTCACCACTAGTAGTCACTAGTACAAGACGAGAAAGGTCGTTACTCCACCACTAGCAGTAACTAGTGACAGACGAGAAAGGTCATTATCTCACCATTAGCAGTAACTAGTGCCAGACGAGGGAGGTCGTTATCTCACCACTAGCAGTCACTAGTGCAAAACGAGAAAGGTCGTTGTCTCACCACCACCAGTCACTAGTGACAGACGAGAAAGGTTGTTACTCCACCACTAGCAGTCACTAGTGCCAGACGAGGAAGGTCGTTACTCCACCACTAGCAGTCACAAGTGACAGACAAGGAAGGTTGTTACATTACCACTAGCAGTCACTAGTGCCAGACATGGGATGTCGTAACCTCGCCACTATCAGTCACTGGTGACAGATGAGGAAGGTCATTATCTCACCACTAGCAGTCACGAGTGCAAGACGAGAAAGGTCATATATCACCACTAGCAGTCACTAGTGACAGCTGAGGAGTTTCGTTACTCCACCACTAAGTCACTAGTGCAAGACGAGAAAGGTCGTTATCTCACCACCACCAGCAGTCACTAGTGACAGACGAGAAAAGTCGTTACTCCACCACTAACAGTCACTAGTGCCAGACGAGGAAGGTCAGTAGGGTAAAACTAACCTGTCTCACGACGGTCTAATCCCAGCTCACGTTCCCTGTTGGTGAAACGAGAAAGATCATATCTCACTACTAGCAGTCACTAGTACCAGACGAGAAAAGTCGTTACTCCACCACTAGCAGTAACTAGTGACAGACAAGAAAGGTCGTTACTTCACCACTAGCAGTCACAAGTGACAGACGAGGAAGGTCGTTACTTCACCACTAGCAGTCACTAGTGACAGACAACGGAGGTCTTTATCTCACTACTAGCAGTCACTAGTGACAGACGAGAAAGGTCGTTACTTCACCACTAGCAGTCACTAGTGCCAGACAAAGAAGGTCGTTACTCCACCACTAGCAGTCACTAGTGCAAGACGAGAAAGGTCGTTATCTCACCACCACCAGCAGTCACTAGTGACAAATGAGAAAAGTCGTTACTCCACCACTAGCAGTCACTAGTGCCAGACGAGAAAAGTCGTTACTTCACCACTAGCAGTCACTAGTGACAGACAATAAAGGTCGTTATCTCACCACCACCAGCAGTCACTAGTGACAGACGAGGAAGGTCGTTACTCCACCACTGGCAGTCACTAGTGACAGACAGGGAAGGTCGTTACTCCACCAGTAGCAGTCACAAGTGACAGACGAGGAAGGTCATTACTTCACCACTAGCAGTCACTAGTGACAGACAATGGAAGTCTTTATCTCACCACTAGCAGTCACTAGTGACAGATGAGGAAGGTCGTTTTCTCACCACTGGCAGTCACTGGTGCCAGACGAGGGAGGTCGTTATCTCACCACCACCAGCAGTCACTAGTGCAAGACGACAAAGGTCGTTTTCTCACCACTAGCAGTCACTAGTGACAAACGAGAAAGGTCGTTACTCCACCACTAGCAGTCACTAGTGCCAGACGAGAAAGGTCGTTATCTCACCACTAGTAGTCACTAGTGCCAGACGAGAAAGGTCGTTATTCCACCACTAGCAGTCACTAGTGCCAGACGAGAAAGGTCGTTACTCCACCACTAGCAGTCACTAGTGCCAGACGAGAAAGGTCGTTATTCCACCACTAGCAGTCACCAGTGACAGATGAGGAAGGTCGTTTTCTCACCACTGGCAGTCACTGGTGCCAGACGAGGGAGGTCGTTATCTCACCACCACCAGCAGTCACTAGTGCAAGACGACAAAGGTCGTTTTCTCACCACTAGCAGTCACTAGTGACAAACGAGAAAGGTCGTTACTCCACCACTAGCAGTCACTAGTGACAGACGAGAAAGGTCGTTACTTCACCACTAGCAGTCACCAGTGACAGATGAGGAAGGTCGTTTTCTCACCACTGGCAGTCACTGGTGCCAGACGAGGGAGGTCGTTATCTCACCACCACCAGCAGTCACTAGTGCAAGACGACAAAGGTCGTTTTCTCACCACTAGCAGTCACTAGTGACAAACGAGAAAGGTCGTTACTCCACCACTAGCAGTCACTAGTGCCAGACGAGAAAGGTCGTTATCTCACCACTAGTAGTCACTAGTACAAATGAGAAAGGTCGTTACTCCACCACTAGCAGTAACTAGTGACAGACGAGAAAGGTCGTTATCTCACCATTAGCAGTCACTACTGCCAGACGAGGGAGGTCGTTATCTCACCACTAGCAGTCACTAGTGCAAAACGAGAAAGATCGTTGTCTCACCACCACCACCAGTCACTAGTGACAGACGAGAAAGGTCGTTACTCCTCCACTAGCAGTAACAAGTGACAGACGAGGAAGGTCGTTACTCCACCACTAGCAGTCACTAGTGCCAGACATGGGATGTTGTAACCTCGCCACTAGCAGTCACTGGTGACAGACGAGAAAGGTCGTTATTCACCACTAGCAGTCACTAGTGACAGCGGAGGAAGTTCGGTACTCCACCACTAGCAGTCACTAGTGCCAGACGAGAAAGGTCGTTATCTCACCACTAGTAGTCACTAGTACAAGACGAGAAAGGTCGTTACTCCACCACTAGCAGTAACTAGTGACAGACGAGAAAGGTCGTTATCTCACCATTAGCAGTCACTAGTTGCAGACGAGGGAGGTTGTTATCTCACCACTAGCAGTCACTAGTGCAAAACGAGAAAGGTCGTTGTCTCACCACCACCAGTCACTAGTGACAGACGAGAAAGGTTGTTACTCCACCACTAGCAGTCACTAGTGCCAGACGAGGAAGGTCGTTACTCCACCACTAGCAGTCACAAGTGACAGACAAGGAAGGTTGTTACATTACCACTAGCAGTCACTAGTGCCAGACATGGGATGTCGTAACCTCGCCACTAGCAGTCACTCGTGACAGACGAGGAAGGTCATTATCTCACCTCTAGCAGTCACGAGTGCAAGACGAGAAAGGTCATATATCACCACTAGCAGTCACTAGTGACAGCCGAGGAGTTTCGTTACTCCACCACTAAGTCACTAGTGCAAGACGAGAAAGGTCGTTATCTCACCACCACCAGCAGTCACTAGTGACAGACGAGAAAAGTCGTTACTCCACCACTAACAGTCACTAGTGCCAGACGAGAAAGGTCAGTAGGGTAAAACTAACCTGTCTCACGACGGTCTAATCCCAGCTCACGTTCCCTGTTGGTGAAACGAGAAAGGTCATATCTCACTACTAGCAGTCACTGGTACCAGACGAGAAAAGTCGTTACTCCACCACTAGCAGTAACTAGTGACAGACAAGAAAGGTCGTTACTTCACCACTAGCAGTCACTAGTGACAGACGAGGAAGGTCGTTACTCCACCACTAGCAGTCACAAGTGACAGACGAGGAAGGTCGTTACTTCACCACTAGCAGTCACTTGTGACAGACAACGGAGGTCTTTATCTCACCACTAGTAGTCACTAGTTACAGACGAGAAATGTCATATCTCACTACTAGCAGTCACTAGTGACAGACGAGAAAGGTCGTTACTTCACCACTAGCAGTCACTAGTGCCAGACAAAGAAGGTCGTTACTCCACCACTAGCAGTCACTAGTGCAAGACGAGAAAGGTCGTTATCTCACCACCACCAGCAGTCACTAGTGACAAATGAGAAAAGTCGTTACTCCACCACTAGCAGTCACTAGTGCCAGACGAGAAAAGTCGTTACTTCACCACTAGCAGTCACTAGTGACAGACAATAAAGGTTGTTATCTCACCACCACCAGCAGTCACTAGTGACAGACGAGGAAGGTCGTTACTCCACCACTGGCAGTCACTAGTGACAGACAGGGAAGGTCGTTACTCCACCAGTAGCAGTCACAAGTGACAGACGAGGAAGGTCGTTACTTCACCACTAGCAGTCACTAGTGACAGACAATGGAAGTCTTTATCTCACCACTAGCAGTCACTAGTGACAGACGAGAAAGGTCGTTACTTCACCACTAGCAGTCACCAGTGACAGATGAGGAAGGTCGTTTTCTCACCACTGGCAGTCACTGGTGCCAGACGAGGGAGGTCGTTATCTCACCACCACCAGCAGTCACTAGTGCAAGACGACAAAGGTCGTTTTCTCACCACTAGCAGTCACTAGTGACAAACGAGAAAGGTCGTTACTCCACCACTAGCAGTCACTAGTGCCAGACGAGAAAGGTCGTTATCTCACCACTAGTAGTCACTAGTACAAATGAGAAAGGTCGTTACTCCACCACTAGCAGTAACTAGTGACAGACGAGAAAGGTCGTTATCTCACCATTAGCAGTCACTACTGCCAGACGAGGGAGGTCGTTATCTCACCACTAGCAGTCACTAGTGCAAAACGAGAAAGATCGTTGTCTCACCACCACCACCAGTCACTAGTGACAGACGAGGAAGGTCGTTACTTTACCACTAGCAGTCATTAGTGCCAGACATGGGATGTCGTAACCTCGCCACTAGCAGTCACTGGTGACAGACGAGGAAGGTCGTTGCTCCACCACTAGCAGTCACTAGTGACAGATGAAAAAGGTCGTTACTCCACCACTAGCAGTCACTAGTGCCAGACAAGAAAGGTCGTTACTCCATCCCTAGCAGTAACTAGTGACAGACACGGGATGTTGTAACCTCGCCACTAGCAGTCACTAGTGCAAAACGAGAAAGGTCGTTGTCTCACCACCACCACCAGTCACTGTTGACAGACAAGAAATGTCGTTACTCACCACTAGCAGTCACTAGTGATAGACGAGAAAGGTCGTTACTGAATCACTAGCAGTCACTTATGACAGACGAGAAAGGTCGTTACTCCACCACTAGCAGTCACTAGTGATAGACGAGAAAGGTCGTTACTGAATCACTAGCAGTCACTTATGACAGACGAGAAAGGTTGTTACCTCATCACTTTATTCTGTCTCTAATTGTTCGTTAATATCAAAACATTTTAAAGTTATTTTTGGATTTTGAGAAACTATGTGATCAAGTAACAAATGGTACAATTAATATTGTTAGAATGAGGTCGAGACTAAACTGCTAGTGACGAGAAAGGTCGTTACTCCACCACTAGCAGTAACTAGTGACAGACGAGAAAGGTCATTATCTCACCATTAGCAGTAACTAGTGCCAGACGAGGGAGGTCGTTATCTCACCACTAGCAGTCACTAGTGCAAAACGAGAAAGGTCGTTGTCTCACCACCACCACCACCAGTCACTAGTGACAGACGAGAAAGGTCGTTACTCCACCACTAGCAGTCACTAGTGCCAGACGAGGAAGGTCGTTACTCCACCACTAGCAGTCACTAGTGCCAGACGAGGAAGGTCGTTACTCCACCACTAGCAGTCACAAGTGACAGACGAGGAAGGTCGTTACTTCACCACTAGCAGTCACTAGTGCCAGACATGGGATGTCATAACCTCGCCACTAGCAGTCACTGGTGACAGACGAGGAAGGTCGTTGCTCCACCACTAGCAGTCACTAGTGACAGACGAGGAAAGTCGTTATTTCACCACTAGCAGTCACTAGTGACAGGCGAGAAAGGTCGTTACTCCACCACTAGCAGTCACTAGTGCCAGACGAGAAAGGTCGTTACCTCATCACTTTATTCTGTCTCTAATTGTTCGTTAATATCAAAACATTTTAAATTTATTTTTGGATTTTGAGAAACCATGTGATCAAGTAACAAATGGTACAATAATATTGTTAGAATGAGGTCGAGACTAAACTGCTAGTGACGAGAAAGGTCGTTATCTCACCATTAGCAGTCACTAGTGACAGACGAGAAAGGTCGTTACTCCACCACTAGCAGTCACTAGTGCAAAACGAGAAAGGTCGTTGTCTCACCACCACCACCAGTCACTAGTGACAAACGCGAAAGGTCGTTACTCCACCACTAGCAGTCACTAGTGCCAGACAAGGAAGGTCGTTACTCCACCACTAGCAGTCACACGTGAGAGACGAGGAAGGTCGTTACTTCACCACTAACAGTCACTAGTGACAGACGAGGAAAGTCGTTATTTCACCACTAGCAGTAACTAGTGACAGCCGAGGAAAGTCGTTATTTCACCACTAGCAGTCACTAGTGCCAGACAAGAAAGGTCGTTACTCCACCACTAGCAGTAACTAGTGACAGACACGGGATGTTGTAATCTCGCCACTAGCAGTCACTAGTGTGAATTTATCACCACACTACACCACACTCGAAAATAATCTAGAGTTGTTTTTGATAATTATCTTGTGAAATCCCACTGATAATAAGAAATCGTTCAGTCGAAAGTGGTCCGGATAAGATTTGCGATTATTACGAATAATACTAATAATGAGAGGTCAATAAAACCTGTATATTTCACTGCGATCAGACACCCTGCTTTTTGTTTATAACGTATACTCATTTGAAACTTAATAATCAAGACTAATCGATATTGCCTACCACATAACACACCCTTAATTAGTCCTTTCAGTGTTCTGGGATTTAACAATGTAAACGCGAATACGCCCCTTTGTCTCTTTTGACATATAATGAATAAAGTTAAAAATCATTTTGTTGCATGGAAGCATTTAGCCAAGCGGTAGAAAGCGTGACAAATAGCAGTCACCAAACATGAACCACATATTCAATATTACGTATCACGTGACACCTTTTACCCCTAGAACGCGTCTAAAACACGCATATATTATTTTGTTGCATTGTAAGTTACTGTGACCAATTTATATTTACTACAAGTTCGGTCTTTTCATTCACATTTCCAGTTAAATCGTTAAAAACCACGACTTCCATATGATATTAAACAAACCGTCATAGCCATGTGTAAGAGGGAGATGAAAGAAAAGAGGGTTATATTTCTGGGGGGTCAACTCTACCTGCAGCACAACAACTATTTAATTTGTTAAGTTTTTCTTTTTTGGAATATCAATCTGTAATGTTGTTATTTAAAAAGATTACCCCCCCCTGCAAAATCCACTTGTCGCCAATCACAGGTTATTGTTACAATTTTACAACGCGCGGAAGCGAGACGTGGGTTCGTAAATGACGCGCAAAACTCTGGGGTCAGTAAGACTGGCCCAATCGAGACATACTAGTATAATCTTTGTGGTCCGAAATTACCATATAAAACAACAAAATTGCCAAGACTGAGTTCCAGCCAAAACGCGTCTATTAGACGTCGCGCCACGCATGTGCGAGATATGTGTCGGGAATAGACAGACACAATGTCTGTTACCACGTTACGTAACATGTAAGGTTATTTACATTGCTTGATTGCTTTCCGGACCAACTACGGGTTGGACCAACTATTGTTTTAGTGTCCATTAGCGGCACCCTTTCAAGTTTACAGTAATGACTTTGACATCTGTTTTTATTGTATTTAAGTGTGTAGTATCTGAAATAAAGTGAGTTGTTCACTAGCCTCAGAAGCGTAAATATCGTCTTCTATAGCTGCTTTAAAAGCATCGTGAAACGTGGTCCATTTCAGAAAATCACCACTGAATGTCGGCAGTTGGAGTTTTGGCAGGTTACCTTGCGACTTGAAGATTCTGACGATGATGAATAAACTGACGGAGGGATTCTTGTTCTCTTCACATGAAGAATGAACTGAGTGACACTATTGTTGACATCAATGTTGTAGTCATCAAATTCTTCAAACAGCTTAGCGTACATAGTTTGGTCTGGTGTGTTTTGAAGAATTATTTCATCTAACTCTTGGATCTTTGGCAGACGCTGTTCAATGTTGTTGATAGTTGATTGCAGATTATCTAGATGTGATTGTTGTGGTTGTTCGATTTCCATCAGTTGTTCGGCTTTCTTCAGCAGTTTGGTAACTTATGTTCGATGACAGCCTCGTTTTTTGGTAGCATCTTGTACCGCTTCTCTGTTAACGGTTGGCACGGCTTCGTTATCAGGCATGATGAGTGGTTAAGTAGTTATTAGGTTTTAGTGCTATAACGTTTACAGTTGCAGATCCTGGTCTCGGCACCAGAAATGTGGGTGATAGTAGAGGTGTCAGTCAAGACGATATTTACGCTTCTGAGGCTAGTGAACAACTCACTTTATTTCAGATAATATGGCACAGATCAACAAGTACAAACGGAGACGTTTCCAAGCTTTCATTAGGTAATTTTAGGTGACTGGAAGGTATGGAAGGAGTCATCGGCGGTAATTAGTGCAAGTCGCGCCCAGGTTAAACCTCATACATATGATTTCCATTAGAATAGCGCATTGCAACGACCACCATCCTTTAAGCAGACAATCTGTGTTAGGCCAGACTTATTATCCCTTGTTTCGCGAACCCGCCGAATGAAAAGGAGCCGAAAATGAAATAAAAATAAAATTTTATTTCAGTGTAATTTCTCGCGCCCGCCGACTTGTGAGTGCAAAAAAATTGCTAAAAAAAATATTTTTATCTTCATTTTTTTCCCCGCCCGCCACCTAACAAATACAAGTTGCATTTTCATGGGAGTATCATGATCAAAGTACCGATGTCTCGCGCAGATCTATACTTTATGCGAGTTGGTTGACAGTGATTATCGGGTATCGACCTCTCTGCGTGCTGCTTGAGACTACGAGGCGAATATGGCGGCGGCAAGGTTTGTGCCCTGTATACAAACTATGCAACAACAAATGTCAAGAGATTTTGACGATGATTCTCGTCTACTCATTTATGCCGTCGATCTTAGAAAAGTATTTATATCAACCACCATATGCGGCTTCATTGTGTATCATATGGCATCCCGGGTATGGCATCAGCGAGTTTTTTGGACGATTTGTCTCATGTTGGACCACAGGCGCTCGGAACGTTTCTTGGCTAATAAAAAACGACCTAAAGTGGGATCGGCATAGTTAGTCAGTCGCCGGTAAATTTCCCTACTACTCATATAAAATATTTTATGAGTAGTAGGGGAATTTACCGGCGACTGACTAATTATGCCGATCCCACTTTAGGTCATTTTATATTATCCAGGAAACGTTCCGAGCGCCTGTGGTTGGACACGTCTTTTTGAGGGAGGATACGATGGCCGCGATGTGGAAGTGACCAATAGTTTTGAAATGGCGGTAAGTTTGTTAATGGCTTCTATTTATAAGCATTAATTTTCTACGGATTATTATGAGTCTTTAATAAAAATTCACGAAAAAAAGACGGGAGAAAAACAATAGATAAGTACCATGTCCTGTCGCGGAAACAATAATGCCTACAAGAGTGGAATAAAAAATTCACACCTTGGCTGGTTTAACACCTTGACGGAAACGGACCATAAGTTCACTACCTACTAAATGATGTATTAAAATTGTCACTAGTTTGATATGGGAATATCATGGCGAGTAATGACACTTGCTCTCACTGGTAGGTAAGCTCTTCCAGCTGTGAAAAGTGAACCATCATCTCTGGATCGTAACCTTACCGAATGAAGACGCTGTGTTTCATCGTCAAAGCTGGATTGATCTTCTTTGGTATTGCGAGAACTTACTGTATGATACAAAATTGGCAAATCTGGACTTGATTTCTTACAAAACTTTCTGTAATAAAAAAAATTGTTTTGAGTGAATACAAAATTCAAATAATGTAGGTATGACCCTGTCGCATATGACTTGTTTACCACTTCCGTGTCACTGAGAATGTTCTAGAACCGTACTGTACTCTTTATGTGTAAATGAATCCCCAAGCTTCCTCTTAACCATACTGAAAAAGCACTCAATGTCATCAGTTGTACCAGCTCGAGGATGCTCAGCCTGAAAGTTGTCACTACATATTTGTCTTCTTCGAAACTCCTGTGATTCATCATTTATTACAATCGCAATTAAAGACTCCCTCGATAATCCTTTAACACCCTTCAAAGGCCTGAAAAATAACAAAAATTATAAATTTTGTATTGAGATGTGAGAACCGATTACTATAAAGATGAGAAAAAAAAATATCTCTGTTTCTCGTTTCTGCGCGCATCATTTTGAACTATGCGCCTCGGACGTTTTTTTTTACTTCTAATGCATTCCAAAATGCGCTTGTGCTCGCACTTGTCACAAATTTCCCCTATTTTAGCTCAGTATTTAAAAAAAAAATCGTCTTGCCGCCTCATTTTAAAATTTCCATGAAACGAGAAATAGAGAATTTTTTTTCCTGGCCTAACATTAACTGTATAGTTTTGTCCATATACATTGTACTGAATATATGCAACTGTAAGATGACTAACCTGTTCACATCATCACATCAATAGTGGCAAAGTCATACACTTCTTTGTGCCATGGCATCATATCCTCAAGTATATAGTTTAACATTCTATAATTGCTTTTCTGTCGTTGTAGCTGAGACAAGCCTCTTCCATCACTCGCTTCATGCCATTCGGTTATCGTTTTAACATATCGTGCAGTTTCTTCAAACCCTTTCTCAGCCAAAAAGTTGGCAACAGCAAATGATAATAATTTCTCGGCATCTTCAACAGACTGCTTTCTCAAGCCTTTAAATGCAGCATAAGACAATCCAGTGTGGGGATCTTCCAGAGCATCTTTGAAACCCTGTAAATTAATATCATCTGGTCCACCTGCCCTTGTATGTTAAGCTATGCGTTTGAGAATATGGTTGTGATCTTCTCTATTGTGAAAGAAGTCCTGCGTATTCTCATCAAACTCTGGTATGTAGGCATGGGTATGGAAACTGTGCTCCACTGTACTGTGAGCTGCTACCAAATCTTTGTACTCGTATTGTGCAATTATTGATTTCAACATATTGGTCTGACTTTCTGGTGTATTTGCTCTCCAGGGATATGGAGAATAACCCTCTTGTGGGAACTGGTTTTGACAGATATGTTGTAGTACATGTACGTCTTTCGGTTCCCATCCCCTGTTCAGCAGTTCATCAATTTGTTGTATTGTAGTTTGTGGCACAGCAGGATTTGGTCTTGCAACTACATGTATACCCTCATTGTTAACTGTAAATAAGGAATGGAATTAGTGTAAGTATGAAACAAAATGACTTAAATTGCATTGTTGGTCTATTACTTGCGACAATGTTACTTGAAATACATACCTTCTTCAGTGATATGCATTTCTAATAAACTCTGCCTGCAATCTGGACACCTTATCCTTGGCAATCATCAACAATTTAAAGATTGAGGTTGATTTACCAGTGAGTCCATTGTATCGACAACTGTTGAATTCTCCATCAGTTACACTACCTATTGAAAAAGAATAAAACTACTGTTATTTTTTATTCATTAAAAATTAGCTTAGGCTAAAATACATTCTGGTATTAATCCTACAGCTGTCATAAATCTGGGTAACACAATTTTTATTTAGCTGAAAATTTGGTTAAAATTGCAACTAATTCATAATATCACATTATTATATGTTATTTAAATTGTTTACAATCTTCCTTGATCAATCTAAAACATAGTTCCAGGAAATGAGATGAAAAAAAAAATGTTCAACATACCAATTGGTTTTAACCCAACTTCTACCATAGCTTTTTTAACATCATTCATAAGACGCTGGTATGTCTTGTCAGTCAACGAGTCATACAGTATGTATCTTACAGGTATTGCATATGGTTTTGTTTTACGTTGGTTGTTCATCCGCTATCATGAAAACCAATACATGAGAGGCTGCTTTCTGCTTCTTCTTATATAAATTGCGGAGGTAGTTGAACATCTCCGAGAGTTCCTCATGGAAAGCCATTGCAATATTTGGGCCATGTTTTCACTGATGCGCAACAAATAACCTTCAGTGACCACAATGTAGTTGTCACACATCTAGCTAAGGACTTTATACTCATGTACTTCCCATGACAGTTTCATCAATGTACTCTCTGGTGTTCTGGGGTCTGCCTGTTTTTTATTAAACAATTCACATGCTTTCTTCTCTTCTGCTTTGAGAAAGACTTTGTCTTCTTTTAGTTCTTCTAGCTATGTTTTGTATTTTGTACGGTAATTAGCAGCTTTGGCAAGGGAGTTTACCCTGTTTCGTCTTTCAACACAGTCTTGATACATAGCTTCCAACTTGCCATCAGAATGGTCAACATCACCATGCCAAAGCTGCTTCTTTGACTCCTGTAAAACGGCGTGAAGATCTGTTCTATCTGCCTTAATCCACATGCGTCTTCCTGGTGTGGATTGTTGTAGCTGTTGTAAACTGATATCTGTTAGCAAGAATATAAAGAAAAATATATTTTTCCAGGGGTATTGCCTATACTGATACATGGAATACGATAATTAATGTTCACATAAAAAAAAAATGTTACAAGTTTATGAAGATATAAAAACACAAGTAAGACTACATATTTGTCAGTGATTTCTACAATTCACTGACTGGATCTTTGGTAGATATACTTGTATAAGGTTATATCTTTGACAACCAGCAATAAAATCTCACCTGTAAAGAGGTGTCAGCTTTGTAATCACTCTTTTCAGCTATAATTTCCAGTCTTTGAATGCTGATTGACGGTATATTAACCCTTGCCTAGATAAATTAAAAACGGAATTATAAGCACACCACAATTAAACAAACCAGATGCTTACATTCAACTTGCAGTGAATGAATATGATTTAAAAAAACACAAAATACTTACATTTAATGGATGTCTGTCTTCAACTGCTATTCCACTCCAACAGGGTCCCCTATATAACTGTACAAATCTCTCTCCTAAATTGGCATGCATAGCCTCCAACCACTGCTGATATATCTCTGGGCATTTCCACTGAAATATTAAAATAGTAAGCATATTAATAGTGTTTTTTGCTCAGGACAAAAATAGACTTAGTATTCAGTATTATCTTATGAACACTTCAAACTATTAACTTTCTGCAATGTAAGCATGTCACAAGATATACATAATTACCTCAGTCGCAGAAGCACAGTTGAAAAGTCTGATCACATAGCTCAGCATTGGAAATGGCATCCTATCCAAAGGCATTCTTGGTGACCCATCATTTCTCTTTAATACAATTGCTTTCACTAGTTCATGTGGTATGTTATTTTATTTATTGCACTGGATTGTTTTCATGGCATCCACAGATAGTTGAATGTTATTAGTAGGACGATTTATGATGTGGTGGTTATTTAATACTGTGATAAAACTGTGCTCTGTAAGTGCAACAAGGTTAGTTTTGTCAGTTAATGAAATAAGTGATGTAAGTACTGATAACTGGTCAGCTGCATTCATAGATGAAAATAAGTCATGCATCACTGATGACTTATCAGCACAGGACTGCATATTAAGTACATCAGGGCTTGTTAGTAGTTTTAATGGTGGAATGTCTTTATTTCTTATTCTTAGATATGGTGGTGTTGTTGATGGTGTAGATTCTGGATGTGATTGGTTGTTAGTCGCGTTGTTAATAATGTGGTTAGTGTTATGTATGGGAATGTCAATTTGGAATATGCCATTTGTCACTTCAGCATTTTCCAATGTCCTATACTTGGACTTGAGAGAATTTTCCCCATCAACAGTGTGATGTCGACAAGCATTACCTAAAACAGAAAAATCAAATTTAAATTGTTGAGATCTGTATCGGTACCTACAGTGTGGTTGGCACTACATACACATAGATTTCTTATATGCACTAGTACATAACTTGGCCAGTAGTAGATAGAGAAAAGCATAGAACTTCTACACATAACAGGAGCTCTCATTACAGTTCTTGCTCTGGCAAATTTTACTGTAATGTTTAGCCACTGTTGCTAACTGTTGATAAAGAATATTAGTTAACAACAAAGAATAAACAAACACAATTTCATTATTATAAACTTTAGTCAAAATTATTGTTCTACAATTTGTTAGTGACTTACCTGTTCTCCCACCAAATCCTACTTTATTCACAGAAACTGCAGCATCACACCAATATTTACTGCTCCCCTTCGTGTGTGAGACCATGCATAGACCTGATGTCACACTCGTCAACTTCACTGGCAGACTGTATGGGTGGCACCCGTGAGTGAAAAACACAAGTGGACTGTTTATGTTCAGAATTTCGGAATAAAGACACACACATTTGTTTACTTTGTTTAGGACTGTTCGGGTTTGAAATTAACTTCGGTGACAATATCACCGCTATCATTTGTTATGCTAGTTACCCGGATGCCCAAAATGGCAGCACCCGTACATAAACTCTCCTGGTTACTAGTGCATTTTTCCATTGTCAATAACAAAGTTAGGGCAGCCTTTACCCATTGATGTTGGCACAAATGTTGAACCAAGCAGGGCTGTGTGCCCCTGTTTGCCAACATAATAAATTTCATTGTGTTTTGTTTTGTTTTGTTTTTCTATTCGCAGCCGGGTTCAGTGGTGATATCGCTCTCAGTGAGGATGAGTTCGAACAGGAGAGAAATTATTATATTGAAAAATACCAGAAGAACCACTCGGAACATAAACACCGACACAGTAAAGGTAAAGCGTTGGCGTTGATGGTATGCTTGTCAGTCAATATTCTTGGCACACCAAAGGCATTCCTCCGTCTTTATAATGTTTATAAATGTCACTGGCAGTTGAATCGAACCAGCAATCAACGTTTCAAAATGCTCTAATGTATTATGGGATAATGTTGATTTCAAGAAGGCATCGACTGCCATTGAAATTTATAAAAATTTCTAAAGATGAAAGGAATACCTTTGTTGCACTGACAGTAAAAATGTTATAATCTTTCATTACTTTAAAATAACAACTAGACCAACACAACACATATAAACATGTGTGATAGTAAATCAAATGACTGCAGGAAACCTGCAAAGACTTATGGCTTTTATAATGACATTAAAAAATGTCCCAATATTATTCCATCAGGCCAATAAAAATCTCATTCCAGTTTGAATTGTTAAATTTGTATGTAATGTAATAGTCTTTATTGAAGTCCTATCCTAAAAATGGACATAGATCTAAGTACAATAAAGCATGGTTGTCATTCCATGTCAGAAACACGATACACTAGAAGATACACTAGTATAAAAAAACTAAACTAAACACAACTAAAACAACAAACTTGCCCGAAAGTGAGTTAGAAATGAAAATTAATTAAGTAAATGTTAGGATTACTTATTTAGATATCTGTGAGCATGGAGCTAAAAAAAGATTAGCTCCATGCTGTGAGGCAGCTGTTTTTTTTAATTTGCTTTCTCTTATGTTGAAACATTCGTATATATATTTTGCTAGACATTTTAGCATGACAGTATTCTTTGTGCCTTGTATGTTAATAAAGCTTGTATCAGTGTTGCCCTCAGAACACTGTCTAATTGTGTTGAGAAGGATTTGTCTTTCACGTTTGTATAACTGACATTTTAACAGAAAGTGCTCTTCATCTTCAATATCATTTGTATTGCATACAGGACAGCTTCTTTCCGTAATGTCAATTTTATGGTATCTGCCCATTTCAACCTAGAATGCATAAAAGGGGGTGTTTTTTCTAGATTCATCATTCATCATGAATCATTATTCTGTATTTCTTTATTTCAAGATTCTAAACGTGTTCACCACAGATCATCGAGGGCAGCAACTGCTTATCAAGAACGAAAATGGCCATTTGGTGTCATTCCATATGAAATTGATGGTAACTTTACAGGTAAATAGAAAGGGTGAATTCATCCATAATTTTACTTTAATGAAATTTAAATTCTGAGACATGAATGATGGTTTATAATTTCAAAAATGGCGGCAATTTTTTTTAACCAAATGCTGGCCGTCCTCAATCATTTCTCTACATGCTTTAACTGCTTTAACTCCCATGTTTTGTTTTGTTCTTTGGTTCAAAATGCCCAATTGGTTTATGTATGGATTTACACAATTATGTACGATATGAGAGTGATCTTATTGCTAGGAGGTGTCACTTTGATTGAACAAAACCTGGATAAGATGTCATTTGAAGTAAAACCATATTAATTGTAGTTTTTCTACGTCTTGTTTATAATTGATGTACCTGTCACTAATAACAAAATAGGGACTACCATATGTCATTGCCAATTACTTGTTTGTTTTTTATGGTAGACTTTATGTGTTATAATGCCATAATATTTTATTTCAGGCTTACAGCGGGCAATGTTTAAGCAAGCCATGAGACACTGGGAAAATTTTACATGTATAACATTTGTAGAAAGGCAAATAGACTTTCATACAGATTATATAATATTTACATACAAGTCATGTGGGTGAGTAATGGACTGGGTAATTACCTATTTGCTATCAGTCAGTGAATTAGTCATGGTGTCAGTGGAGTGTGTGGTATCACGAGTGGAACACTGGATAGATTCAAGGTGTCAGTGAAGTGTGCGATATCATGAGTGGAACACTAGATGGATTCAAGGTGTTGGTGGAGTGTCAAGCATAAAAAGTGGAAAACACTGCATGGATTCTATGTGTTAGTGAGTGTCAGGCATAAAAAGTGGAACATTGCATGGATTCTAGGTGTTAGTGGAGTGTCAGGCATAAAAAGTGGAACACTGCATTGATTCTTGGTGTTTGTGGAGTGTCAGGCATAACAAGTGGAAGTGGGACGGTCGATTCGTCCCAAATCACATTCGTCCCAAGTCGATTCGTCCCACAAGTTGATTCGTCCCACAAGTCGATTTGTCAGATTTTAAGGTTAGCCCACTACTAACTCGCCAAATAAGCACAAAAAATCCAAACAACGAACGAGTTATTAGTTAATATTAAATACAAATACACCTTACACGCAACGTGGAGTTATTAGTTATTATTAAATACAATTACACCGTACACGCAACGTGGAGTTATTAGTTAGCGTGTCAGTAACAGTTGGCATAGAAATTGACCCTGCTCAAGATTGTAATGCTGACCACAAATTAAAAAAAATGGACGAATGTGAATTGGGACAAATCGACTTGTGGGACGAATGTGAATTGGGACGAATCGACTTGTGGGACGAATGTCTTGGGACGAATTGACTGTGAATCCAAGTGGAACACTGCATGGATTCTAGGTGTCAGTGGAGTGTTGGGCATAAAAAGTGGAACACTGTATGGATTCTACGTGTTAGGGAGTGTCAGGCATAACAAGTGGAACACTGCATGGATTCTAGGTGTTAGGGAGTGTCAGGCTTGAGTGTCAGGAATGACCGCGCGCGAATACGTACACATGTTTAACGGATACAGTCCGGCAATATTACGAAATTTCTCAGTAGTGTAGTTGTTTATTGAGCTACGAATAGGTCAGCATGAAATGTGGAGATTGCAAGACCAGTAAGAACGTGCGTTTGTGTCAGGGAGATATGGAGTTGTGTAAGAAATGCAAAAATCAACGGTTCCCGAAACAAGACAAGATGTCCACCGCGTCCTTGGTAAGCGCATCTGCGGCCACGCCAATGAAAAGTGATTTGAACAAGTTATACCAGAGAATACCGTACTCTATCTGCTATTCACTGTGCCTTGCAAGATCTGAATGTAAAGTACGACAAAGTGGTTTCCATTGACAAGAAAATCAATGATCTGCAGGACACTATAAATTTTTTCAGCAGTTTCTTTGATGAGTATAAACAACGTATGTGCGACCTTGAGCGAGAGAATGCGCATCTGAATGATCGTCTAACCAATACGGAATCCTGTCTAAAGAATGCTCAGACCGAGATGAAAGATCTACAGCAATATACGAGACGTAATAATATTGAGATCAGTAGAATACCGGACTTACCAGATAAAGATACTGACGAGATCGCGTCTGCCATAGGTGTTGTTATCCAACCAGGTGATATAGATATTTCCCATCGTCTTTTCAACCAAGGCTCTTTCCATTGTTGTGAGGTTTACCCGTAGAAGTGTGCGCAATAAGATATATTCAGCTAAGAAAAAAGAGTAAGACACCCACTGATATCGGCATTGGTAATGCAACCAACCCAATTTATATAAATAAACACTTGTCACCTGCTAAGAAGCTGCTGTTCCACAAAGCAAATAAACGTCGCAAAGAACTATACTGGAAGTTTATTTGGACTTTTAATGGAAACATTTTTATTCGTAATGCCAGCCATTATTATCAACACGGAAAGTGACCTGCAACGTATTATATAATCTAGTTCGAGTTGACTCCTAGCATCCTGGTACCAATGTTACGCTGTTGATGGAGAACAGCCAATCGTTGATAAATTTTGTTTCTAAGTCGTATAATCCAGAGTCGTTTCAGGCTAATATTGCTAAAAATGATTTTACTATATTACATTGTAACATTAGGTCTATAGGCGCTCATTTTGATGAGTTCTTATCTTTTTTGACGTCGCTTGAATTTTGTTTTTCTATAGTATGTTTATCTGAAACCTGGTTGTCAGAAAGTTCGCCTGTGTCTGTTTTCCAAATTCCTTCCTATAATTTTCTATTTCAAAACTGCCATGAAAGTAAAGGTGGTGGAGTCAGCATTTATATTCACGAAAATATACCATTTACTACTATTAAATCAATGATCTGGATATTTATCATTGTGAATCTATTTTCATTGAAATTTGTCTGCAAGGTAAGAAATATGTAGTTGGATCAATTTACCGTAAGCCAGGTACTTCACTTAACGAGTTTTTAAATAATTTTGAAAAAAGTCTCAGTTTGTTGTCCCAAAAAAATAAGAAGTGTCTCTTTTTTGGTGATTTAAATATAGATTATTCAGTTAAACAATCTGAGTATGAAACCTTGCTTAGCTCGTATAATTTTGCTCAATGTATTTTATTACCTACTAGGGTAACTGAGACATCAAATTCTATTATTGATCATTTCATTACAAATATTAGTGATCTATTTTTCGAGACAGGTACAATTGAATGTGACCTTAGTGATCATTTTCCTATTATAGCTCGCATTAAGGATTTTTCACACAATTTCAAAAAACTGTCTACTTCGAGATTTTTAGACTTTTCAACTTACAGTGGACAATCTTTCAGTGTTGAAATGAGCTCTGTAGATTGGTCTCCAGTTTATGATGACACAGACCCTAACACTTCATTTATAAAATTTATGAATATTTTTAGCAGTATTTGTCTTAGGCATGTACCAATTAAAGAAAAAATGGCACACGGAAAACCATTGGGTAAGCCATGGTTGTCTAGTGTTATTCTGAAATCGGTAAAAACAAAACATAAACTTTATTCAAAAATGAGCAAATATCCAGGAAAAGAATATTTTAAAAGCAAATATAAACATTATCGCAATATGCTAACTACTGTCATCAGAAAGGCTAAAAAAATGTATTACTACAAGCGTTTTTTAGAAAACATGGGAAACATCGGCAAAACGTGGCAAATTATTAATGAAGTTGTGAATAAAAATTGTAACATTCTCAAACCCCTCGGGAAATTGAAAAGTCAATTAGAAGGAAATATTGGAAATTACGCCACTACAGACAAAGAAATAGCTAATGAATTTAATACTTTTTTCACAAAAATAGGGCCTAAACTTGCAGCACAAATAAATTCAAATGTAGACATTTCTTCCAATTCCAACTGGTACCGTAATTCCTTTTATTTTCATCATGTCGGCAAGCTTGACATTTTGAGTGAAATTCACAAATTAAATTTAAAGAAATCATGCGGCTATGATAATGTTCACCCAAGACTTGTGATTGATTCTTTCTTGTACATCTGTCGCCCACTTACCCATATCATAAATAACTCTTTTAAGCACAGAATACTCCCGAATTTTCTTAAAATTGCTAGAGTAACTCCTGTGTATAAAAAAGGCTCAACAGAAGATTTAGACAACTACAGACCATATTCGACACTTCCGGTTTTCAGTAAAATCTTTGCAAGTGTTGTCAATAAACAGATTATGTCATTTATTGAGAAATTTGATATTTTGTCAGACTTACAGTTCGGATTTCGCAAAAAACGAAGTACAAAACTGGCTTTACTTGATCTTGTAACTGACATCACAAACCATTTAGATAAAGGATATATTGGGTTTGGTATTTTTATTGATTTAAAAAAAGCATTTGACATTGTTGACCATGATATTTTACTTAAAAAAAATGAAGTCTTATGGATTTAGAGGGGTAGCATATGATTGGTTCAAAAGTTACTTGTCAAATAGGAAACAATATGTTAAAATTAACAATACAATTCAGAAAAGCTTGAAATTAAATGTGGTGTTCCCGAAAGCTCAATTTTAGGCCCTTTACTGTTCATGTTGTACATTAACGACATTTGTAATTCTACTGACGTCTTTAGCTTTAAACTATTTGCGGATGATACAAGCATGTTCCGCTTCTTTAATTCTCGTCAAATTAATTTGACTGACATTCAAGGTGAATTTAATAAAGTTATATTATGGTGTAAGTCAAACAAACTTACCATTAATGCAGATAAAACTAGTTTCTCCACTTTCAAAACAAATAGGAAAATAAAATCACAAACAGTTTAAAAATTAATTCTATTTCTTTGAGTAAGGTCGAGTCTTTTAGTTATTTGGGCGTTCTTCTTTATTCTAGTCTCTCCTGGAAATTTCATGTTCAGAAATTAATTAAAACGATAATTCCCATTGTGGGTATTATTTCAAAATTGAGAGACTGTGTTCCTAAATCAATCTTAGTAATGATTTATAACTCACTTATTTTACCAAATTTGTCATATTCCATGAAGGTTTGGGGCCATACTTACGAAACAACCCTTAAGCCACTATTTATTCTACAATAACGAGTTGTGAGGCTAATTAATTGGTCAAACTTTTATGATCATTCCAAACCACTCTTTAAAAACATAGGTATATTAAATATATATGATCTTTGTAAATTACAAAAAGGAATGTTAAATTTTGATCTGAAAAATAAAAATCATGCGAGATATGTGCTAGATTATTTTGAGCCAATTCGTCATGATCAGCACTCGCACAGTACAAGATCTGTAGAAAACGCAAACTTTTTTGTAGAAAGGAAACGTTTAACTCAAAGTCAACACAGTGTAATTTATAGTACCTAGTACCTTATTCTGGAACTCATTGCCAGTGTCATTAAAAAATATTACCTCTCGATACACATTTAAACAAGGTCTGAAACAGTATCTCTGTAATAAATAACCCAGTATTGACTTATTTAACAGTTGTCACTCTCTTGACTTTTATGACATATTTTTGATCAGTTTTAAGTATTCTTATATACATTACCTTTGAATATTTGTAAGAATATTTCTGATAATTTGACTAGTTTATAATTAGGGTAGGGACATGATGTTTTACTAGCTCTTTTTAAGCTATTTATCATATGTTCCACACCATAATGACAAAGCATTATGTATTTAGCAAGGACCCTATTGTATTTACTTAATGGTGAAATAAAATATACAATACCTTACAATATATACAATACAATATATGTGTCAGTGGAGTGTCGATCAGGCACAACAAGTGGAACACCTGACTGCATGGGTTCTAGGTGTCAGTGGAGTGTCAGGCATAACAAGTGGAACACCTGACTGCATGATTCTAGGTGTCAGTGGAGTGTCAGGCATAACAAGTGGAACACCTGACTGCATGGATTCTAGGTGTCAGTGGAGTGTCAGGCATAACAAGTGGAACACCTGACTGCATGGATTCTAGGTGTCAGTGGAGTGTCAGGCATAACAAGTGGAACACTGCATGGATTCTAGATGTTAACAAGTCATTGTCAATGACACGTCCCCGTTCCGTTCATATTTGAGTGACATATACATTCAAAGCAGATCATGACCGAAATGCACCTGCATATGTACAACACATTGTGCTAAATCTGAACAAAATCCATCCATGCATGACTGAGATTCGGTTCTGGAATTGTGAAAATACGTGATTTTGATGCATTTTCGGCCTTAAAAAGGCCATCATTCCACTATTGTTAAGCAGATCATGAAACAAATGCACATATCTATTTGTGACATGATGTACCATGTGTGTGTGAAGTTTGAACTTGATCAATCCAGACATGTCTTGGATACGGATCCAGAACTGAATTCTTTAACAAAATGGCCGCCAGTCGGCCATTTCGAACTTGATCGGAAAAAAAAAAGACGTGCATCAAGGTCCTAATATGTTTAATGTATGTACCAAATTTGAACAAAATCCATCCATGCATAACTGAGATACGGGTCCAGAATGGTGAAAATGTGCGATTTCAATGCATTTTCGGCCTTAAAGCGGCCCCCATTTGGCTATCGTTAATGAGATCATGAAACAAATGCACATACATATTTGTGACATGATGTACCTTGTGTGTGTGAAGTTTGAACTTGATCAATCCAGACATGTCTCGGATACGGATCCAGAACTGAATTCTTTAAAACAAAATGGCCACCAGTCGGCTATTTCGAACTTGATCCGGAAAAAAAAATGACATGCATCAAGGTCCTATTATGTTTAATGTATGTACCAAATTTGAATGAAATCCGTCCATGCATAACTGAGATCCGGGTCCTGAATGGTGAAAATGTGCGATTTCAATGCATTTTCGGCCTTAAAGCGGCCGCCATTTGGCTATCGTTAATGAGATCATGAAACAAATGCACATACATATTTGTGACATGATGTACCTTGTGTGTGTGAAGTTTGAACTCGATCAATCCAAGCATGTCTCAGATACGGATCCAGAACTGAATTCTTTAAAACAAAATGGCCACCAGTCGGCCATTTCGAACCCGATCCAAAAAAAAAATGACGTGCATCAAGGTTAGGACCTTGATGCACGTCATTTTTTTTTTGGATCGGGTTTAATTATGTTTAATGTATGTACCAAATTTGAACAAAATCCGTCCATGCATAACTGAGATCCGGGTCCAGAATGGTGAAAATGTGCGATTTTGATGCATTTTCGGCCTTAAAATGGCCGCTATTCGGCTATCGTTAATCCGATCATGAAAAAAATGCATGTGCATATGTCCCATATAATGTGTGATGTATGAGTGAAGTTTGAACTTAATCGGTCCATGCATGTTCGAGATACAGGTGATCACGGACGCACGGACGCACGCACGGACGGACGCACACAGGGCAAAACATAAGTCCCCGTTTTCGGACTGCGTCCGAACGGGGACTAATTAGTGGAGTGTCAGGCATAACAAGTGGAACACCTGACTGCATGGATTCTAGGTGTCAGTGGAGTGTCAGGCATAACAAGTGGAACACTGCATGGATTCTAGATGTTAATTAGTGGAGTGTCAGGCATAACAAGTGGAACACCTGACTGCATGGATTCTAGGTGTCAGTGGAGTGTCAGGCATAACAAGTGGAACACCTGACTGCATGTATTCTAGGTGTCAGTGGAGTGTCAGGCATAACAAGTGGAACACCTGACTGCATGGATTCTAGGTTTCAGTGGAGTGTCAGGCATAACAAGTGGTACACTGCATGGATTCTAGATGTTAATTAGTGGAGTGTCGGGCATAACAAGTGGAACACTGCATGGATTCTAGGTGTTAGTGGAATGTCAGCTATCGTGCGTGGAACACTGTACGTCAATTATTAGAAATAAAGTCTAGTAAAACACTTATTGTTTTTGTTACTTATTGTTCATTGAAGATAATTAATGGCAAGACGAGTGACTGAACACTGACAGCACATCTATAATCCACCCTGAGGTCAGAAAGAGGCTGCATACATTAAGTGTATAAACAAGCAGGTTATCAGTATGGACGCTGAGGGCGCCATATCTTACACTAGGCTAACTCCCTAACACTTATTAGCCTCGTGTAGTTCATGGACATAACATTAACGTTGTTCAGAATTATGTCAAATTGGTCTTGTTTTTGATATTGTTCAGGTGCTGTTCTTTTGTTGGAAGACGAGGCACTGGTGCACAAGCTATATCAATTGGTAAAAACTGTGACAAGTTTGGTGTAGTAGTGCATGAACTTGGACATGTGGTTGGATTTTGGCATGAGCATACAAGGCCTGACAGAGATGACCATGTGGCAATTCAAACAGAATACATACAACCAGGTATAGCAATGTATCCTTTTCTGTCTCTGTGTGTATGTCTCTGTGCATCTGACTGTGTGTGTGTGTGTGTGTGTGTGTGTGTGTGTGTGTGTGTGTGTGTGTGTGTGTACTTGGATTGCTATATGTTGCGAGAACAAAAATACAGATATATAGCTACTTCCGAGGATATACACACCTTCCGAGGACCTTTTTCATAGTCCTCGGAAAACATAATTTATATTAATAGTTAATTCGATTATTAATACGTTTTGCGTAGCTTAGGTTTAGTATCGGGGGAAGGTATGGTTCACGTTATATTAATATTAATATTAATATAATTATACCATACCTTACCCCGATACTAAACCTAAGCTTCGCAAACATTTCTATGTTCAGTCACGGGATATTCAACTCTTGTTTAATTAAACTTAATTAAAATGCAATTCTCCATTGTATTGCATTGTAATTGAGTTTAATTAAACTCCAATTAAAACGCAACCCTATATAGGAACACGTTTTAATCGAGTTCATATCGCAACTATATTAAAAGTTAATTCAACTATATTAAAAGTTAATCCAATGGAGTCCTCGGAACATATTGCAATACAAGTGTGTGTGTGTGTGTGTGTGTGTGTGTGTGTGTGTGTGTGTGTGTGTGTGTGTGTCTGTGTGTCTGTGTGTCTGTCTGTCTGTCTGTCTGTCTGTCTGTCTGTCTGTCTGTCTCATTCATTCATTCATTCATTCATTCATTCATTCATTCATTCATTCAGAATCCTGTATTTTGCAGGACAAGACTATAACTTCCATAAATTGGAAGAGACTGAAATAGATTCATTAGGTGAGCCCTATGACTATAGTAGCATAATGCATTATGCAAGAAATACATTCTCCAGAGGTATGTGGTTGGACACTATTCTGCCAAAAAGACATTCAGAATCACTCATCAGACCTGAAATTGGTCAAAGAAAACAGCTTAGTGAGGGTGATATACGACAAGCAAATAAACTCTACAAATGTCCCGGTAAGTACCAAAGCAATGTTACTATAGGTTACTGATTGATAAGCACTGAATGCAGGGAAGTACAATCACTCATTTCACACTGAACTTGGCTCTTGTAGTTGCTACCAAGCATTGCCAACTCTCCAGGTAACACTGAGCACATGTGATGGCAGCAAATGTTGAGCGATCATTAGAAAATATATAAGGCAGAGATGCTATAATGGTGTTTGGCTACAATGTAACTTTGACCTCATGACCAAATTCTTCAGTAAAACAGTGTGTTTTTGTGAAACTATATTGCAATGAATTGACTTTATTGCATATTATATTATACCAGCACATAATTATGATTATGCAAGCCATGGTTGAATAAACAATAATTATATCGTGGTTTTCCTTTTTCAGAAGTACGCTCCAAACATGAATAAAACACATTGGGATTAAATTGTTATATCAACTAAAATGGGCAAAAATATTATTTTGCACTACCAACATTGCCCTCAATGAAGAATAAAATTACGTAAATGTCACAAAAAAATGATTGTCATCTGCAGTTGTTCTTTCTTGATTTTCAAAACTTTATTAGACTTATGACAGATAGATAATGAATGAATGAACTGTATTGTTCCCGTGTAAAAAAGAGTAGGTTACATAGGGTGTTTGCAACAATAAAGAATTTTTGTTAACAAGACAATATTTTGAAAATAACTAGAATGAATGTACTTAAAATTCACAAATAAATAAATATGTATAAAAAAAATAAATACACAAATAAATTATTAAAAAAATCTAATCTCTTATTTTGGTCGCAGCTAAAATAAAGTTTGATATCTCTTGTTGAACTAATTTATCTTGATGTGAAAGTAAATATGTGAAACAAGAAATGTTATTGTCAGCCGGTACTTTAATTTTATGTAACAGTTGAGATCTCTGCTGTTCATATTTTTGACAATCTAAAAGGAAATGGATCTCATCTTCAATGCAGTTATTACAAAATTGACAAAGTCTGTTATTTATTGGTACTTTTGGGATAGAATGTCTGCCTTTTTCAATAGCTAAACTATGATCGCTAACCCTGAATTTAGTGAACATTTTTCTATTTTCACCATTCAAATTAAGTAAATAAGGCTCCAAATTATACTTAGTTTTAAATTTTGAATATGTTCTGAGTTTAGAATTTTCATTTGATATAGCAGTTCTCCACTTGTTCACATACCTGCTTTGTAAATTTGATTGTAAAATTTTACAAATTGTTGCTGTTTGTGTTTTGAGGATTTTTCTTTTCAGAAGAAAATCTAATGATGCTTCCTGTAATATGGTTTTAAGATTAATGAACCAACTATTTGATATAGATGACTTTTTCCGTTCATAGAATGCTTGTTTAGTTAGGTTATCATCTGGTAATTCTACGATATGCAGCCAATATTTTATTATTTGTTTTTTGATGTCAATTAAAAGAGGATATTGCCCTGATTCTGCTCTTGCTGCTAGATTACATGAGGTTCTGTTAATCTGCAAGATGTGCTTACAAAACTTCAAATAATTTTTTTCTATCATGTTTTTTTCCCATTTGTTGTTGATGATGAAACTTTGCCCCCATACAAAAGGATGTTCATAGCAAAAAGTGCTTTTCCAGCTTTCTCTGCTATATTGGCTGTTGCCTCATTGAAATTACCATTTGAACTGAAAATAATCCCTAAATAAATATACTGTTTATTACATTTAATGCAATGGTTGCCAATAGTAAAAAAGTATCTTTTTTGCAGTGGTGATTTATTGAAAATAACAATTTCAGTTTTAGATATGTTTATTTTAAGTTGCCAATTTGAGCAATATTGTTCAAGTTCATTCAAAGCTTGTTGATATGCTGTAGATATTTAGCCAGTGCTATATTGAAGGTGTCTTATAATTGTAGTTATGCATGTGAAACTAAGTGGCTCTTTTTGAGATTACAAAATATTGATGTATAGCATATTAATCACCACAGCTGTTTCCATAATCACTCGTCAGATTTAATTTAAACTTGGTGAAATAGGTGCTCTGGAATAAATCACACAAAGCAAAACAGAAATGTATACAATTACATTTTATTTTGTTTACTTTGATAGTAAATTGTTAGTATACTATGGATTACATTTCAGAACTTTATTTGTCAATAGGCTTTTTGTTTAAAAGGCTAATTCGATTAAAAAACTTCATGTACCTCAAATACTCTTTGCACAGAAGTTTATTCTATTTTTCCCTTATTATGTTAAACAATTTCTGAAGATTTCATTTGATACATTCACTCATCCCCGATATCATTATTGTTCTTTTTAAATAATAACCATGTTTGTGTCTCCAATATGCAGCTTGTGGGAGGACACTGCTAGAGACATCGGGTAACTTTTCATCTCCTGGATTCCCAGAAGATGCACCAAAAGGAATCACTTGTGAATGGAGAATCTCGGTGACACCTGGAGAAATTATTGTCCTGAACTTTACGATTTTTGATATCCTACAGAGTAGTGATTGCTGGTATGATTATGTTGAGATCAGGAATGGACACTGGAACAAATCACCACTCATAGGTGATTGGCATTTGACCACTCGTAGTGACATAATATCTAGTCTATGTTGACACTGGTCAACCAGCTCTCTCACAATATATTTACACAGGTCTTTCTACACTCACATCCAGTAATATATTTACACAGATCTTTCTACACTCACATTCAGTAATACATTTACACAGGTCTTTCTACACTCACATTCAGTAATACATTTACACAGGTCTTTCTACACTCGCATCCAGTAATACATTTACACAGGTCTTTCTACACTCACATCCAGTAATATATTTACACAGGTCTTTCTACACTCATGTCCAGTAATATATTTACACAGGTCTTTCTACACTCACATCCAGTAATACATTTACACAGGTATTTCTCCACTCACATCCAGTAATACATTTACACAGGTCTTTCTACACTCGCATCCAGTAATACATTTACACAGGTCTTTCTACACTCACATACATCCAGTAATATATTTACACAGGTCTTTCTACACTCACATCCAGTAATATATTTACACAGGTCTTTCTACACTCACGTCCAGTAATATATTTACACAGGTCTTTCTACATTCACATTCAGTAATACATTTACACAGGTCTTTCTACACTCACATCCAGTAATACATTTACACAGGTCTTTCTACACTCACATCCAGTAATACATTTACACAGGTCTTTCTACACTCACATCCAGTAATACATTTACACAGGTCTTTCTACACTCACACCCAGTAATACATTTACACAGGTCTTTCTACACTCACATCCAGTAATACATCTACACAGGTCTTTCTACACTCACATCCAGTAATACATTTACACAGGTCTTTCTACATTCACAACCAGTAATACATTTACACAGGTCTTTCTACATTCACATTCAGTAATACATTTTCATATTTTAAAGGTCGTTATTGTGGCAAAGATATCCCTGCAACCATCAGATCAGCAGACAGTCGTCTTTGGATTCAGTTCAAAAGCTCTGAAAGATACGCTAATAAAGGATTTGTAGCACAATATGAAGGTAATAATTTTCTTATTTTTACCTAAATTGCATTCAGTTTTCTCAAATGTGATATATGGCACTTGTTCAAGGTTATGTCTTGTATTTCCTCAACATAACAGGATTAAATTAAATTGCATTTGCCAAACTCTCAAATGTACTTGGCTTAATTTCATCATTGAAATACTTTATTTTACTTTGCTTTGTATGGAATTTCTTGGATGTAGTGTGTATGGAATTGTGTGGGCATCACCACATATTGTAAAGACCTGTACACATTCAATTTCATATGTTCATAACTTCATCAAATTTCAACCATTTCAACCCATTTAACCATAACTCTATCCAATTTCCACACATCCAACCATAACTCTATCCAATTTCCACACATCCTACCATAACTTTATCCAATTACAACCAATTCAACCATAACTCTATTCAATTTCTACCCATCCAACTAAAATTCTATTCAATTTCCACACATCTTACCATAACTCTATCCAATTTCAACCAATTCAACCAAAATTCTATCCAATTTCAACGCATCCAACCATGATTCTATTCAATTTCTACACATCCATCCATAACTCTATCCAGTTTCAACCCATCCAACCATGATTCTATTCAATTTCTACACATCCAACCATAACTCTATCCAATTACAACCAATTCAACCATAACTCTATTCAATTTCTACCCATCCAACTAAAATTCTATTCAATTTCCACACATCCTACCATAACTCTATCCAATTTCAACCCATCCAACCATGATTCTATTCAATTTCTACCTGTCCTACCTTAACTATATTCAATTTCAACCCATCCAACCAAAATTCTATCCAATTTCAACCCATCCGACCATAACTATCCAATTTCATCTCATTCGACCATAATTCCATCCAATTTTTACCCATCTTCCCACAATTCTATTCAATTTAAACCCAACCGACCATAATGTATGAATTAGTAATCTATACATCGTTCTTCCCAGCATTATTTTTAACAGTTTGAATAATTTACATAACAATAGAATTAGCATAATAAAGAGTATGTAAATTTAAGTTTCAATTACCATATCTATTGTTATGCTAATCAGGGATGAGGGTATAAATTCACATATACATGTAATAAAGACAACTGTAATGAAGTTTCAGCTTAATTTTTATTATTATATCATGGTCATCATAATCGATTGAAATTTGTTTAGCTGCTATCAAACTGTCATTCGTGAAAAAAATACCCCGCTTGTGAGACATGCTTTTGATACAAACCAAATACTGCAATCATCTCGGCACAAAACAACCACCATTTTGTCTTCCTTGTCCGCATTTGGTAAAAATAAAAACATGCATATTTGCATATTTTGTTAAAAAATGTCAAACAAGAATAAACATTGAATAAAATAGAAATCAAATGCTTTGATTTATTTGAGAAAGATGGAAACCATGCAAAAACAAATGTGAAACATTACTGTTTGCTCGAGGAGGAAACACTAGGAGTCGTATGCAAATAAGATCACATCATAAGGCTGTAGCTCCAATGCGTAAAACAGGAAATTTATATCTTGAATAAAACTGACGAACCGTTGCTCTCGGGTGTTTGCCTAATCCATGGATCACTTTGAATCAAGACTACTAGAGGCAAGGCATTCAGCTTTCCTTTTCTCTGCTCGTGGCGTTGCAATAGCGGTGAAGGTCAGTACTGGGTTGAACCATAGAACCAATAGCCATGACCACTATATTTAGAATGATTGTAAATAAATTTTGACCCAAATAGTAGTGATCACTGTGATTATAAGTCCCTGTTCGGACGCAGTCTGAAAACGAGGACTTATGTTTTGACCTACGTGCGTCTGTGTTTCCGTGTGCGCGTCCAGACCTGTATCTTAAAAATGCCTGGACCAATCACAATCAAACTACACACATACATCATACATGATATTATACATATGCACATTAATTTGTTTTTCGATCTGATTCAAGATGGCCGAATGGCGGCCATTTTTGTTCTAAAAATCATCAAAATCAAGCATTTGTCGGCTGTTTACAGAGGGATTTTGTTCAAAATTGGTATATACTGGCGGTCATTTTGTTTTAATAAATGTGGTTCTAGTGCCATATCTCTGACTTGCTGTGACTGATTATGTTCAAATTTTAAATATTCATTATACATCATGTCATAGATATACAGATATATTGGTTTGACGATCCTATTAAAAATGACCGAATGGTGGACATTTTTGTGCTAAAAAGTTATCAAATAGCATTTCTGGATGGATTTTGTTCAAACTTGGTACATACAGTACTTATTCCGCCCATTCTCCCGCTTTTATCGCTTTTTTTCTGACTGCTTATTGCTTAATTTCCGATCGCTCGCTGCTTTCCGACCAGAAACCGTCCGCTTTTTTTCCACTTGCACGCTCGCTTTTAATTTTTTTTTTGTTCACTCTCTTGCTCAATCATGCTATGGGAGGCTTCAGAAACATCATCCACTTGCTAACCGACCACTGGAGTAACGATGATCGTACCTTGTATGTATAAACTTATGTTTTTATTAGCTCCGCTGTCGACTTTGTCGAGCGGAGCTTATCATATGAGTGATTGTCCGTCGTCGTCCGTCGTCGTCGTCGTCCGTCGTCCGTGTCAATGTTTTACTTTTTCGACTTCTTCTTGAAAACTACAAGCCTGAATGCTTTGATACTTGGTGTATATGTACCTTGGGTAGACCTCTCTCAGATTTGTTCATTTCATGATGATATCTTCAATTCTCTAATTTTGGTGAATATTTTTGTCATTTTTAGTAAAAAGTGATATTTTCGACTTCTTGTTGAAAACCGCAAGTGCAATTGCTTTGATATTACATATATAGGTACTACATGTGGACCTCTCTCAGATTTGTTCATTTTGTAATGATATCATTAATTCTCTAATTTTGGTGAATATTTTTGTCATTTTTGGTAAAAAGTGATATTTTCGACTTCTTGTTGAAAACCGCAAGTCCAATTGCTTTGATATTTACATATATAGGTACTACATGTCGACCTCTCTCAGATTTGTTCATTTTGTAATGATATCTTCAATTCTCTAATTTTGGTGAATATTTTTGTAATTTTTGGTAAAAAGTGATATTTTCGACTTCTTGTTGAAAACCGCAAGTCCAATTGCTTTGATATTACATATATAGGTACTACATGTGGACCTCTCTCAGATTTGTTCATTTCATGATGATATCTTTAATTCTCTAATTTTGATGAATATTTTTGTAATTTTTGGTAAAAAGTGATATTTTCGACTTCTTGTTGAAAACCGCAAGTCCAATTGCTTTGATATATTATACATATAGGTACTACATGTGGACCTCTCTCAGATTTGTTCATTTTCTAATGATATCTTCTGTTCTTTAATTGCCATGTGCATTGCTAACAGCGGAGCTATCTCAGCCGACAGGCTGCTTGTTCATAATAAATTTAGGTTTTAATGACGATTCAAAATACAGCGCGGATTGCTTCTCTGTATTGGAAAAGGGGTAAAAGATGCCTTCAAATCACTTGACACATTGTAACGTTTGCTTCGCAAGTCGAACTGTGACCTGTATTTACATATTTACGTTCTTGTGTGCGTAGTTCAAGCAGCTATATAACTGGTCAATCAATCGTGATATGTATTGAGTACTAGTATTTGTGTGTTGTGTGTGTTTCTGTGTGTGATTTTGACTAAATTTATTTCAAAATAATTTGATACTTTGTTATTTGCGAATGCAACTCACACTATGACCCTTAATACGAATGCTTAGAAAATCTATCGGGTTAACTTTTGCTTGTGTCTGGGTGCGCAAAACAAAACTGCACATATAATCATCGCATAGCTGTTTTTTTGCAAATCAATCGGACTTAAACAACTGGTTTAATCGCTTGTCTGAATACATGTGGCGACGAATTATTGGATTGGCAGCAGCCGGACGAAAAATGCAAGAGATTTCGGAACAGTTAATTGTTGTGAAAAACATAAAACAAAACAAACGCAGCCAGTGATACATTCCGAAAATAAAAATACAAAATAAACCCAATCAGAGGCACTGACCACACTCGTTGAAAATAAATAAAACGTGTTGTGACACAGCCTCATCAGACTCTTTCACTCACGCAATATAATTATGCTATTTCCCAAAGCACTTATATTTTAATACATTGAGGAAAAACATCGCAAGAAAATGTAAATCAGGCTTGTAATTACTAGTAACTCGAATGCAATATTCATCACTGTAAAAGTGGATAAATTTGAACTGTCATTAAATTCAAAATTCAAACTATCTCCTTGAATGTCAATCGAAAATAAATTGGTATTTAAAAAGGCAAAAACAACAACATATTAACATTGTGAAATTCTTTTGTTTTTATGTAGAAAAATACAGTATTTTTACTAAGTAAAATCATATTTATTAAAGTTATTGTTGATACATGAGTTGTCAAACACACTACATAGTTTGTAATTTCATCCAGCTCCTTTCAGTCACAATTCAAGTCGCAGTCGCAAATCATTTTTTTCTGTAATATTCATGTGTAATCAGTAATTATGAATAATTTATGGGTACATATGGAATACATTTCGTTATGAATTATTCTTAATATAAATTTTTAAATTATCTTGTCAAAATCAGTTTTATTCTGGGTTTTTCTCCCAAAAAGACGAAAGAATTTCATAATGTCGGGAACGGGAAGTCTTTTTTTTATTATTATTTATTGGGAACGGAAAGTCTTTATCGTAGTGCTTCGCCTCGGTTGACAATGAGCTCTTCGGGTCGCTAAAACTGAATGTCCACCTCTGTTGGGGTGAACATTTGTATTTGTCACACGCAACGTAATATTATCGTAATTGGTATAGTACAGGTGTGATGGTTCAAATACCAAAATGGCAACAGTAACATAAAGACTTCCCTGGCGGCGATGATAACATGCGAACACGGAGCCAACAGATGAGGTTTCAACTGGTACTGGTATTATTATACTCTGCAAACATCAAGTACAATAACGCGGTAAAACTCCACTACTCCAATAACTAGATACTTAAACTCCAATACAATTCAACGAGATCTCCGATCTGATCTCAGTGCTGAACAACTACCCTATATATACCCCCACTGTCTATAAATAGACCATTACATCAGCATACATAATTAGTCTGGAACTTACTACCAATTTCCAGAATGTTCCATTACCTTCTATTGCCTCCTACAGTGTTCTATTACCTATTCAACCAGTTTCTAAACAAAATCTAGAATATTCCACCCAGACACAGTACGGTTCTAGAACATTTTCAGTGACACGGAAGTGGTACCTAAGTCGTATGCGACAGTATTATTATACTGAATAAATCTTAAAACCAAAATTGTGGCACTCAATCATGGCAATCTTCCAGGTCATCGTTAGAAAGATTTTTGGAGGCAAATTTAATCTCAACTCAAGGCTATCTTGAAGGATTGCAGGAAATTGACCCTTACCGATTCATATTTATGAATTAATTGGGAATGAGGTACCATAGAGTTTGTAACAGAGTATTCCTGATGATACGGAGAGAAAAAAAAAATGTGCGCGTGGTATTTTTCATGCAAACATTGTCAAAGGTTCCCCGACACTGATTCGTTTTTAACTTTAAATTTTGCCAATACGTGGCAAACCCTGCTCATGACCGAAGATGTCGTCAAGATGCAGGTGCAGTTCCTCTTCACAGCGTGTTCTATTTATTTCCAACGCAAGTGGTCGGCGCCTTTGATTGCGTGTATTTTGTTCTTTTATTCACGAAATCTATCACTGGCAGCTTTTGTTTTGTCGCGTCTCACAACTTAATGTCCAAGCGCAAAAATAAAAACCATAATTGTAATTCAACAAGTTTATGTAACATGTTAGTCCACTTGCCTAGCTTGCCAGCCATCTAGTTAAAAAACGCGATTTCCATTGATGTCGGCTTCAAAAACTTCAGACAAGTAAGATGGGCGCTGGCTGACATTACATTTGCAAGTATTGTATTTGTTTGACAAATAACAATCGATTGGTCATTTTTTTTACAGTCTTACTATTCCTTCAGATATTCTTCAAATATTATAGGTGCCACGGATTTACAAAACTACAACTTGACCTGTGTTAAACCCAAACCATGCGTGCATGGCAACCGTCACCCTACACAAGGTTACTCGTCATTTTTTGCTCTCCACCAAAAATAGATGGTTTTATTTCATATTAGTTGTGTCTGTGTCAGTGCCGTATTTGATTTCACATGTTTGGTTCAATCTTGTTTATGATGGACATTATCACTACCAATTTTATATGGCAGTGTGATCGAGCGTATTTTTTCAATGGTCGTTTCTGATTGTATTTATTTTTCTTTTAACATCATAAAAACAAAAATGATACACTTGTACATGAAACAATAGGAAATGAACTGTAAATGTTGGCGGTTGCGCTGTCAGGCGAGCAAGCGAACGCATACTTCTGGATATGCGCGGTAAAAAAAAAGTGGAAATTGTCCGGTCGAATTGAACAAAGTGAGCGAAAAAAAAGCGATCAAAATCCGGACATTACAGGTTCCTGGTGCACGTTATTTTATTTTTTAGATCAGATTCAGAATGGCTGACTAGTGGCCATTTTTTTTTAATGAATGAGCTTCTAGAGCCATATCTCTACTTGCTTTGACTGACTATGTTCAAATTATACCTGTATTCAAAATGGCTGATTTTGTTTTAATTGATGCTGTTCCAGAGCAATATCTCTCAATACTCGTTTGATGATCAGATACAAATGTCAATCATTTAAATGTTAAACAATCATCATAATCATATTCATGACATGTTTATATTCCAGCTTATTACTATAAACAAAACTATATGTCTTAAATTTGATAACTAACAGGGACTGTGCCATGCATGGCTTGTTATATACTGTAAAAGGGCTAATTATTCACTGGGTTTTAATATTGCTTATTTCGCTGACTGGGAAATGCGCTAAATTAAACCCCTTGAATATATAAAAGTTAGCATAGAACTCATTATCTAAATGATAAAAGTGAATTTAAAACCAACTGAATATGCCTGATATGGTAAATCAGTGAAATTTAAACCCAGTGAAAATTAGTCATTTTACAGTATATCTCTTGCAATGTCTGGAAAGCTACTGAAAAAAGTCATCGGTTTCCCATCTATATTCATGCTTGAAAGTAGGCCGAAGTATCCGCAGACCCGCAGAATACAAGTATCCAGATAATTGTTTAGGATTGACAATTTCTCATGTATTATTCTGTTCAGCCACCTAAAACAGGCTGTCTGATGCTAATTACTTATTCATCCTTGCAAAACAATGGCCCGCAAAAGACAAAATTTTCTTTGAAACGGATTGGAAACTGCCCGGCTTGCGGGAAACAGTATCGGGGAAAGAAAAAACTGTGTCGGATAGAGTTCAGCCTGACCTATGGCATATCAGCGAAAATTATAGAGTATCGGGCCGATATGCAAATTATCCACACACAAACTGACAATGGGCCACATGACCAAGAGTGGTATTCGTGAAAGTTATTTTACTGTAAATACCTGTTTTGACAGCAATCTGTGGAGGCGAGATCACAAAGGATTCTGGACAGCTCCAGAGCCCCAACTTCCCTGATTATTACAGACCAAACAAGGAATGTATTTGGAAGATTACTATGCCAGAAGGCAGCAATGTTGGAATTTCATTTCAGTCATTTGAGGTGAGTATCCAAACAATGGTCTGTGTGCCATTCTAATTGATTGCTTACCATCATAAAATGATTGCTTCAATTTGTGTATTACATGTGAAAGCCATTGAATCATTGTATCCTGTGAGTTGTATGATACAAGCACTTAATAGCTTTTTAGCTCCCCTGTTGACTTTGTCGAGCGGAGCTTATCATATGAGTGATTGTCCGTCGTCGTCCGTGTCAATGTTTTACTTTTTCGACTTCTTTTTGAAAACTACAAGCCTGAATGCTTTGATACTTGGTGTATATGTACCTTGGGTAGACCTCTCTTAGGTTTGTTCATTTCATGTTGATACATTCTGTATCTTCAATTCTCTAATTTTGGTGAATATTTTTGTCATTTTTGGTAAAAATTTTTATTTTCGACTTCTTGTTAAAAACGGCAAGTCTGATTGCTTTGATATTACATATATAGGTACTACATGTGGACCTCTCTCAGATTTGTTCATTTTGTGATGGTATCTTTAATTCTCTAATTTTGGAGAATATTTTTTTCATATTTGAGTTTGATCATTTTTCTTTGGTGAACCCCATCAGGTTAACTGTCACCTATCGCTCACTTCCTAGCTGCTGTATTCGTCCAACTAAAAATTATTTTGTAGAAAATACAATATATGCTTTAGTTTAAGATTTTGTTTATATTTGTAAAATTAGATTACCTTGAATAATTGCATGAAATCAATATTAGAACTACTTTCAGTGTGTTAAAATGGCAGCCATTTCGTTTTGCCGATACGCGATATTTACATCGCAATTTTTCAAGGATTTGTTATTACATATCACTGAACCTACTTAATATTGTCAGAAAGTAAGAACACTTTTACATTATCTTTATTTTGAGCATTTTTAGCTCCGCTGTCGACTTTGTCGAGCGGAGCTTATCATATGAGTGATTGTCGTCCGTCGTCGTCCGTGTCAATGTTTTACTTTTTCGACTTCTTCTTGAAAACTACAAGCCTGAATGCTTTGATACTTGGTGTATATGTACCTTGGGTAGACCTCTCTTAGGTTTGTTCATTTCATGTTGATATCTTCAATTCTCTAATTTTGGTGAATATTTTTGTCATTTTTAGTACAAAGTGATATTTTCGACTTCTTGTTAAAAACCGCAAGTGCAATTGCTTTGATATTACATATATGGGTACTACATGTGGACCTCTCTCAGATTTGTTCATTTTGTAATGATATCTTTAATTCTCTAATTTTGGTGAATATTTTTATCATTTTTGGTAAAAAAAGATATTTTCGACTTCTTGTTAAAAACCACAACTCCAATTGCTTTGATACTACATATATAGGTACTCTATGTGGACCTCTCAGATTTGTTCATTTTGTGATGATGTCTTCAATTCTCTAATTTTGGTGAATATTTTTGTAATTTTTGGTAAAAAGTGATATTTTCGACTTCTTGTTAAAAACCAATAGTTCAATTGCTTTGATATTACATATTTAGATACTACATGTAGACCTTTCTCAGATTTGTTCATTTCGTGATGGTATCTTCGATTCTATTATTTTGGTAAATATTTTTGTCATTTTTGGTAGAAAGTGGTATTTTCGACTTCTTGTTAAAAACTGTAAGGTTGATTGCTTTGATACTATACATATTGTTCATTTTCTAATGATGTCTTCAGTTCTTTAATTGAAATGTGCATTGCTAACAGCGGAGCTATCTCAGCCGATAGGCTGCTTGTTAAGATTTAATTCTTTGTAATAAAACTTTTGGAAACTCTTGTTATAGCCGGTTGTTGTTGTGATTATTACTTGCTTCTAAATGTATGACTACCTTGTATGCAATTATCTACGCAATGAAAAACAATTTGTATCAACTATTCTCCTTTACAATGTAGCACTTTGGGGAAGCAAATTTGATGTGACTGGAGTAATTCACAAAGACAATGGCCTTATTCTTTCAGTCCGATAGGCAATCTATTTGCATTCAGACTTGTCGGTACTTTTCAACTGTGTTTTCGGCGCTGGGAAGTGGTGCGTTAGTCGTCTTTTTTTTTTATTTTACGTTCAGGATCGCAAATTTTCCCGGAACTTTTGCCCGATTATGAAAAATAAAATAAACGTACCGTCTAAAATAAGAATGTACTAGGCAAATTTTGAGGTGAAAAAAAATAAACGTACCGGTACATTTATTTGAGAGGTGAGAGTATTACTCTTATTTTTGTCATTTTAGGTAAAAAGTGATATTTTTGACTTCTTGTTAAAAACGGCAAGTCTGATTGCTTTGATATTACATATATAGGTACTACATGTGGACCTCGCTCAGATATGTTCATTTCGTGATGATATCTTTAATTCTCTAATTTTGGTGAATATTTTTGTCATTTTTGGTAAAAAGTGATATTTTTGACTTCTAGTTAAAAACTGCAATTCTGATAGCTTTGATATTACATATATAATATGTCCATTACATGTGGACCTCTCTTAGATATGTTCATTTCATGATATCTTCAATTATCTAATTTTGGTGAATATTTTTGGTAAAATGTTATAGTTTTTCGAATTCTTGTTGAGAACAGTAAGTCTGATTGCTTTGATACAATGTACTATACATATTGTTCATTTTCTAATGATATCTTCAGTTCTTGAATTGAAATGTGCATTGCCAACAGCGGAGCTATCTCAGCCGACAGGCTGCTTGTTAGTTTGTATGGACGACATCACTTTTTGGACATGCATCAGTTTGTTTCATGATATGATTAATGATATGAAGTTTTTTTTGTCATTTTGTTCACTAGTGGGTTCCATGTGCTCTTGAATGAAATAACCTTATCTGTTTAACATTAATACATAGCTTGCATATCAAGAAATACAATATTTTCAAAATTAGTTTTTAAACAAATATGTTTGACAGCTGGCCATTTTACTAGGCTCAGTCATACTTATATAATAACATACTTATTTGCTGATAGAATCATTCACCTGAGAAGTCCTGCACTCCAAATGCCAGTTCTAATTTGTTTTAATGAACAAGCTAGTCATGAAAGTTAAATTAGAACCATGTAAACAAATTCAAGATGTAAACTCCAAATTTGGACCAGAATTCTTCTAATCTGCCTGGAGCAGTAAGGTATTTAGGAAAAGTAGTTTACTTAGAATATTTGATTGTTCGTTAGGGCAGGTATCTACTGAGAGAGCATCAGTGCACACCCCAAGCCACCAGTGTCACTAAGTGTGTATCAGTGCACACACCAAGCCACCAGTGTCACTAAGTGTGTATCAGTGCACTCGCAAAGCCAGCAGTGTCACCAAAAGGGCATTCGTGCACACACTAAACCACCAGTATTATCAAGAGGGCGTCAGTGCACACGCAAAGCCAACAGCGTCACCAAGAGGGCATCAGTGCACACACAAAGCCAGTAGTGTCACCAAGAGGTCATTAGTACACACTGAACCACCAGTATTACCAAAAAGGCATCAGTGCACACGCAAAGCCAGCAGTGTCACCAAGAGGGCATCAGTGCACACACAAAGTCATCAGCGTCACCAAGAGGGCATCAGTGCACACACAAAGCCAGTAGTGTCACCAAGAGGTCATTAGTACACACTGAACCACCAGTATTACCAAAAAGGCATCAGTGCACACGCAAAGCCAGCAGTGTCACCAAGAGGGCATCAGTGCACACACAAAGCCAGCAGTGTCACCAAGAGGGCATCAGTGCACACCCCAAGTCATCAGTGTCACCAAGAGGGCATCAGTGCACACACCAAGTAACCAGTGTCACCAAGAGGGCATCAGTGCACACACCAAAGCCAGCAGTGTCACCAAGAGGGTATCAGTGTACACACCAAAGCCAGCAGTGTCACCAAGAGGGCATCAGTGCACACACCAAGTAACCAGTGTCACTAAGAAGGCATCAGTGCACACCCCTAGCCAGCAGTGTTACCAAGAGGGCATCAGTGCACACCCCTAGCCAGCAGTGTTACCAAGAGGGTGTCAGTGCACACACCAAACCACCAGTATCACACCAAGCCACCAGAATCACCAAGAAGGCATCAGTGCACACACCAAGTAACCAGTGTCACCAAGAGGGTATCAGTGCACACACCAAAGCCAGCAGTGTCACCAAGAGGGCATCAGTGCACACACAAAGTCATCAGCGTCACCAAGAGGGCATCAGTGCACACACAAAGCCAGTAGTGTCACCAAGAGGTCATTAGTACACACTGAACCACCAGTATTACCAAAAAGGCATCAGTGCACACGCAAAGCCAGCAGTGTCACCAAGAGGGCATCAGTGCACACACAAAGCCAGCAGTGTCACCAAGAGGGCATCAGTGCACACCCCAAGTCATCAGTGTCACCAAGAGGGCATCAGTGCACACACCAAGTAACCAGTGTCACCAAGAGGGCATCAGTGCACACACCAAAGCCAGCAGTGTCACCAAGAGGGTATCAGTGTACACACCAAAGCCAGCAGTGTCACCAAGAGGGCATCAGTGCACACACCAAGTAACCAGTGTCACTAAGAAGGCATCAGTGCACACCCCTAGCCAGCAGTGTTACCAAGAGGGCATCAGTGCACACCCCTAGCCAGCAGTGTTACCAAGAGGGTGTCAGTGCACACACCAAACCACCAGTATCACACCAAGCCACCAGAATCACCAAGAAGGCATCAGTGCACACACCAAGTAACCAGTGTCACCAAGAGGGTATCAGTGCACACACCAAAGCCAGCAGTGTCACCAAGAGGGCATCAGTGTACACACCAAAGCCAGCAGCGTCACCAAGAGGGCATCAGTGCACACCCCTAGCCAGCAGTGTTACCAAGAGGGTGTCAGTGCACACACCAAACCACCAGTATCACACCAAGCCACCAGAATCACCAAGAAGGCATCAGTGCACACACCAAGTAACCAGTGTCACCAAGAGGGTATCAGTGCACACACCAAAGCCAGCAGTGTCACCAAGAGGGCATCAGTGTACACACCAAAGCCAGCAGTGTCACCAAGAGGGCATCAGTGCACACACCAAGTAACCAGTGTCACCAAGAAGGCATCAGTGCACACACCAAGTAACCAGTGTCACCAAGAGGGCATCAGTGCACACACCAAAGCCAGCAGTGTCACCAAGAGGGTATCAGTGTACACACCAAAGCCAGCAGTGTCACCAAGAGGGCATCAGTGTACACACCAAAGCCAGCAGTGTCACCAAGAGGGTATCAGTGTACACACCAAAGCCAGCAGTGTCACCAAGAGGGCATCAGTGCACACACAAAGCCAGCAGTGTCACCAAGAGGGCATCAGTGCACACACCCCAAGTAACCAGTGTCACCAAGAGGGCATCAGTGCACACACCAAAGCCAGCAGTGTCACCAAGAGGGCATCAGTGCACACACCAAGTAACCAGTGTCACCAAGAGGGCATCAGTGCACACACCAAAGCCAGCAGTGTCACCAAGAGGGCATCAGTGCACACACCAAGTAACCAGTGTCACCAAGAGGGCATCAGTGCACACACCAAAGCCAGCAGTGTCACCAAGAGGGTATCAGTGCACACACCAAAGCCAGCAGTGTCACCAAGAGGGCATCAGTGCACACACCAAGTAACCAGTGTCACTAAGAAGGCATCAGTGCACACACCAAAGCCAGCAGTGTCACCAAGAGGGCATCAGTGCACACACAAAGCCAGCAGTGTCACCAAGAGAGGGCATCAGTGCACACACAAAGCCACCAGTGTCACCAAGAGGGTATCAGTGTACACCCCAAGTAACCAGTGTCACCAAGAGGGCATCAGTGCACACACCAAAGCCAGCAGTGTCACCAAGAGGGCATCAGTGCACACACCAAGTAACCAGTGTCACCAAGAGGGCATCAGTGCACACACCAAAGCCAGCAGTGTCACCAAGAGGGCATCAGTGTACACACCAAAGCCAGCAGTGTCACCAAGAGGGTATCAGTGTACACACCAAAGCCAGCAGTGTCACCAAGAGGGCATCAGTGCACACACAAAGCCAGCAGTGTCACCAAGAGGGCATCAGTGCACACACCCCAAGTAACCAGTGTCACCAAGATGGCATCAGTGTACACACCAAAGCCAGCAGTGTCACCAAGAGGGCATCAGTGTACACACCAAAGCCAGCAGTGTCACCAAGAGAGTATCAGTGTACACACCAAAGCCAGCAGTGTCACCAAGAGGGCATCAGTGCACACACAAAGCCAGCAGTGTCACCAAGAGGGCATCAGTGCACACACCCCAAGTAACCAGTGTCACCAAGAGGGCATCAGTGTACACCCCAAGTAACCAGTGTCACCAAGGGGGCATCAGTGCACACACCAAAGCCAGCAGTGTCACCAAGAGGGCATCAGTGCACACACCAAGTAACCAGTGTCACCAAGAGGGTATCAGTGTACACACCAAAGCCAGCAGTGTCACCAAGAGGGTATCAGTGTACACACCAAAGCCAGCAGTGTCACCAAGAGGGCATCAGTGCACACACAAAGCCACCAGTGTCACCAAGAAGGCATCAGTGCACACACCAAGTAACCAGTGTCACCAAGAGGGCATCAGTGTACACCCCAAGTCATCAGTGTCACCAAGAGGGCATCAGTGCACACACCAAGTAACCAGTGTCACCAAGAGGGCATCAGTGCACACACCAAGTAACCAGTGTCACCAAGAGGGTATCAGTGTACACACCAAAGCCAGCAGTGTCACCAAGAGGGCATCAGTGCACACACCAAGTAACCAGTGTCACCAAGAGGGTATCAGTGCACACCCCAAGTCATCAGTGTCACCAAGAGGGCATCAGTGCACACACCAAGTAACCAGTGTCACCAAGAGGGCATCAGTGCACACACCAAGTAACCAGTGTCACCAAGAGGGTATCAGTGCACACCCCAAGTCATCAGTGTCACCAAGAGGACATCAGTGCACACACCAAGTAACCAGTGTCACCAAGAGGGCATCAGTGCACACACCAAGTAACCAGTGTCACCAAGAGGGCATCAGTGCACACACCAAAGCCAGCAGTGTCACCAAGAGGGCATCAGTGCACACACCAAGTAACCAGTGTCACCAAGAGGGTATCAGTGTACACACCAAAGCCAGCAGTGTCACCAAAAGGGCATCAGTGCACACACCAAGTAACCAGTGTCACCAAGAGGGTATCAGTGCACACCCCAAGTCATCAGTGTCACCAAGAGGGCATCAGTGCACACACCAAGTAACCAGTGTCACCAAGAGGGCATCAGTGCACACACCAAGTAACCAGTGTCACCAAGAGGGTATCAGTGCACACCCCAAGTCATCAGTGTCACCAAGAGGGCATCAGTGCACACACCAAGTAACCAGTGTCACCAAGAGGGCATCAGTGTACACACCAAAGCCAGCAGTGTCACCAAGAGGGTATCAGTGTACACACAAAGCCACCAGTGTCACCAAGAGGGTATCAGTGCACACACCAAGTAACCAGTGTCACCAAGAGGGCATCAGTGCACACACCAAGTAACCAGTGTCACCAAGAGGGTATCAGTGCACACCCCAAGTCATCAGTGTCACCAAGAGGGCATCAGTGCACACACCAAGTAACCAGTGTCACCAAGAGGGCATCAGTGTACACACCAAAGCCAGCAGTGTCACCAAGAGGGTATCAGTGTACACACAAAGCCACCAGTGTCACCAAGAGGGCATCAGTGCACACACAAAGCCAGCAGTGTCACCAAGAGGGCATCAGTGTACACACCAAAGCCAGCAGTGTCACCAAGAGGGCATCAGTGTACACACCAAAGCCACCAGTGTCACCAAGAGGGCATCAGTGCACACACAAAGCCAGCAGCGTCACCAAGAGGGCATCAGTGTACACACCAAAGCCAGCAGTGTCACCAAGAGGGCATCAGTGCACACACCCCAAGTAACCAGTGTCACCAAGAGGGCATCAGTGCGCACACCAAGTAACCAGTGTCACCAAGAGGGCATCAGTGCACACACCAAGTAACCAGTGTCACCAAGAAGGCATCAGTGCACACACCAAGTAACCAGTGTCACCAAGAAGGCATCAGTGCACACACCAAAGCCAGCAGTGTCACCAAGAGGGTATCAGTGTACACACCAAAGCCAGCAGTGTCACCAAGAGGGTATCAGTGTACACACCAAAGCCAGCAGTGTCACCAAGAGGGTATCAGTGTACACACCAAAGCCAGCAGTGTCACCAAGAGGGCATCAGTGCACACACAAAGCCAGCAGTGTCACCAAGAGGGCATCAGTGTACACACCAAGTAACCAGTGTCACCAAGAGGGCATCAGTGCACACACCAAAGCCAGCAGTGTCACCAAGAGGGTATCAGTGCACACACCAAGTAACCAGTGTCACCAAGAGGGCATCAGTGCACACACCAAGTAACCAGTGTCACCAAGAAGGCATCAGTGCACACACCAAAGCCAGCAGTGTCACCAAGAGGGTATCAGTGTACACACCAAAGCCAGCAGTGTCACCAAGAGGGTATCAGTGTGCACACCAAAGCCAGCAGTGTCACCAAGAGGGCATCAGTGCACACACAAAGCCAGCAGTGTCACCAAGAGGGCATCAGTGTACACCCCAAGTAACCAGTGTCACCAAGAGGGCATCAGTGCACACACCAAAGCCAGCAGTGTCACCAAGAGGGCATCAGTGCACACACCAAGTAACCAGTGTCACCAAGAGGGCATCAGTGCACACACCAAGTAACCAGTGTCACCAAGAAGGCATCAGTGCACACACCAAAGCCAGCAGTGTCACCAAGAGGGTATCAGTGTACACACCAAAGCCAGCAGTGTCACCAAGAGGGCATCATGCACACACAAAGCCAGCAGTGTCACCAAGAGGGCATCAGTGCACACACAAAGCCAGCAGTGTCACCAAGAGGGCATCAGTGCACACCCCAAGTCATCAGTGTCACCAAGAGGGCATCAGTGCACACTCCAAGTAACCAGTGTCACCAAGAAATTAGTGATCTGTGTCACCTGGCTTGCCAGCAATTTGCAGCTAATAGAGACATTTTGTAACCTTGTCACAATATTTTCAGACCCCAAGCACTGGACCACCATCTGATTTTATGAGTATAATGTAGATGTTCTGTGATTGGTGTAGTTAGAGGCAACAAGAGGTACCAGTAGAACCATCTGTGCCATTAGTAGCAGATGTTTTTCCATCATTTGATCTCTTGCCCAAAGCAATCAAAAGATATCTATTGTTTGAATTTTAGCCTGAGGTCCAATATTCCATGCACACATTGATGTACCCCTGTAAACCAACAGTAGCATGCATGTACTACGGTATGTATACATGTACTGACTCGGTAAAACATTACATCAATAGTCGTTTTTTTAAATGTGTATACTAACTTTAACTTTAACTTTATTGACATTATTCATTTTGAATAAAACATAGTCCAATTTATAACTAGATAACAATTCCTAAATACATTAAACTAAAACATACTAAAACAGTTTAACAAAAGGGCTTGGAAAAATCAGGGAAATGATAATTACTGTATCGCATTACCATACTTTCTTTTATAAAAATGACAAGCTGTATTAATGTGGAAGTGTTGCCCATAATGTATTTAAATTTTGAATCTTCATCCATCAAATGGAAATTAACAGTTTTATTTTTAATTGAGTCAAACAATTTGCTCCTAATTGTAATATGTTGTGGGCATTTCATATCATAATGGAATTCATCCTCAATATGTGTTTGGGTATTGTGTAGATGGATGCACTGTTATGGTAATTGTACCATATATCAATGACATGTGTACCATTTAATCTGTATACTTTGCTGTCTTTGGGCCTTTATAGATTATTTAACACAAATTAATGTGTTAACTACATCAATGATGTCCAATTAACATATGCCATTATAGTTGTATTAACAACTATTTTTGTTGATCTCTGTAGATAGAGCGTCATGATAGTTGTATTTATGACTATTTAGAAGTTCGTGATGGCTATGATGAAGACTCCAGATTGCTTGGTAAATATTGTGGATACACCACTCCTCGTGATTTCCACTCTGATGGTAATAAACTGATGGTTAAGTTTGTCTCAGATGGCTCGGTCAACAAAGGAGGATTCTCTGCGCAGTTCTTCATTGGTTAGTAATAGAAAATGTTGTAATATACATCTTTATATTTGCTTATCAATACAAGTGTAATTATTGTGCATTTTCAGTATAGCTTGCCCAATAGATTGGATGGTGGTTGCTGGTAATTTTCATCCATCTCTGTCTCTCTGACAGGACCATTGCTAACATGAAATATCACATACTGTCCTAGATATCAATTATAGATTTGAATGATACAACACACAATTTCAGTTATTGTCTTCAGAATTATGTTTTATTATTTTAAGGTATAAAAATGATTTGATTTGTTTTTTTAGAACAAGATGAGTGTGCAGTTGATCAAGGTGGATGTGAACAGAAGTGTGTGAATACTATTGGTGGATATCACTGTGAATGTGAACCTGGATTTGAGCTTTCAATTGATCAAAAACATTGTGAAGGTACAGTATCTTCTGTAATACAAAGTATTAAGCAGCACACTTTGCTTACCCACCCATATATTTCATATGTAACACAATGATACCCACCTTGTATGTTTGTTAAGACTCTCATTCATTATATGATTGAGAGAATGAAATATTGCTGTCTTCAAAAGTACTCAATGAGAACCTGTTATTTATTTGCTTGAGTTCTAACAAATGAAATGAATGACAACCATTTTCTGTCATTTCAGCTGCCTGTGGTGGTTTTTTGACTGATTTACAAGGTAACATCACAAGCCCTTCATACCCATTGGCGTATCCAGTCAACAAAAACTGTGTATGGCAAATAGTTGGAAAACCACATCACAGAATATCACTACTGTTTCACACATTTGATCTGGAAGGCAATGATGTAAGTAACAGAAAACTAATTTATTAACATTGTCAATTTTCCTGTGCACAATGAGTCTCATGTTTAGGTTGCTTATTTCTTGGTTAAATTCAGAATAGTTGTAATAGATGAGTTATTAGTTGACTGGTTACTGTGCACTCCAGATAGAAAACCATTTAGCTATGAACCCATTTGCCCTAGTAAATTGTAAGTACTTAAAGATACCAAGATGTTATCAAATATCAACTTCCAACTTGTATGACAGAAAAAATGGTTTTCAATAATTCATGAAAATTATGTAAATTTTTAAAGGCATCACTGATGCCTGCAATTGAAATCAATGTGTTTGGTACAAAACTGAATAACATTTTCTATCAGTTAATAGCAATATGTATATAAAAATAAATAGAATTGTAAAAAAAAAAGTCAGTATTACAAATCAAGAGAATGCTCGTGCATTGTAGTCTATTGTGTGAATAAAGTTTTCATTGCCATGAAAGCACCACATATGCACACGTAGTATATATTATATATTGGAGAAATGTAATTTGGCACAATTTTGACTGGCTTAGAACAATCCACTGATTTGAAAATGTTAACTGCTGCCAACATGAGCATTGTTGTTTTGCCATTATTACCATTGTACTTTTTGTGTATGATTTGTTAAAGTAAAATTTATTAGCAAACTGCCAGATATGTTTTCAGTCTTCATGGCATATCCAGCATGATACAACTAATACCATTAAAAGCAGTGTAGCCTGGAGTGCTGGAACTAGTTTACACAACTTAGGATGTATTGGTATAAAATGCAGGAGAGTTTTTTGATGCAATTATAATTTATATCAAAAATTAAACTCTGACCCACCAGTGTTGATTTTATATTAATTTCTTGGACTTATTCTTGGTTGACCTGTGAACAATAAAAAAAATGAGCACCATGTACCATGTTGTCCAGTATTGCATGGAGTCACTGCAAATGCTTTGTTTATTGCTCTGTTCTGATTGCAGGTTCACATTGCAACCAAAGATCCCCTCCAGGTTAGAAGTAGTACTAGTATCATAACCCATTATAGTTAATTAATTACTCATTATAACATATAATTATCATATAATGTAATTGCACCATGGTTGTTATTGCTAGTCAGAATACAATTCATAATGGTAAGAGTAATCTATTTTATGGAAAAGTACATTCATACTCATATAAGTTGTGTTATGATATTATCAGTTAATGTTTTAAAACATGTTCTTTTTTTTTCTAAATTGTCATCTGCTTATCTTGGTCAACACACATTGAACATACCCCATCAAATGTTATGCTACATACCTGGTTATCTCTGTCAATACACATTGGCCATGTCCCATCAAATGTTATGCTACATACCTGGTTATCTCTGCCAATACACATTGGCCATGTCCCATCAAATGTTACGCTACATACCTGGTTATCTCTGTCAATACACATTGGCCATGTCCCATCAAATGTTATGCTACATACCTGGTTATCTCTGCCAATACACATTGGCCATGTCCCACCAAATGTTATGCTACATACCTGGTTATCTCTGCCAATGCACATTGGCCATGTCCCATTAAATGTTATGCTACATACCTGGTTATCTCTGCCAATGCACATTGGCCATGTCCCATTAAATGTTATGCTACATACCTGGTTATCTCTGTCAATACACATTGGCCATGTCCCATCAAGTGTTATGCTACATACCTGGTTATCTCTGCCAATACACATTGGCCATGTCCCATTAAATGTTATGCTACATACCTGGTTATCTCTGTCAATACACATTGGCCATGTCCCATCAAATGTTACGCTACATACCTGGTTATCTCTGCCAATACACATTGGCCATGTCCCATCAAATGTTATGCTGCATACCTGGTTATCTCTGCCAATACACATTGGCCATGTCCCATCAAATGTTATGCTGCATACCTGGTTATCTCTGCCAATACACATTGGCCATATCCCATCAAATGTTATGCTACATACCTGGTTATCTCTGCCAATACACATTGGCCATGTCCCATCAAATGTTATGCTGCATACCTGGTTATCTCTGCCAATACACATTGGCCATGTCCCATCAAATGTTATGCTACATACCTGGTTATCTCTGCCAATACACATTGGCCATGTCTCATCAAATGTTATGCTACATACCTGGTTATCTCTGCCAATACACATTGGCCATGTCCCATCAAATGTTATGCTACATACCTGGTTATCTCTGCCAATACACATTGGCCATGTCCCATCAAATGTTATGCTGCATACCTGGTTATCTCTGCCAATACACATTGGCCATGTCCCATTAAATGTTATGCTACATACCTGGTTATCTCTGTCAATACACATTGGCCATGTCCCATCAAGTGTTATGCTACATACCTGGTTATCTCTGCCAATACACATTGGCCATGTCCCATTAAATGTTATGCTACATACCTGGTTATCTCTGTCAATACACATTGGCCATGTCCCATCAAATGTTATGCTACATACCTAGTTATCTCTGCCAATACACATTGGCCATGTCCCATCAAATGTTATGCTGCATACCTGGTTATCTCTGCCAATACACATTGGCCATGTCACATCAAATGTTATGCTACATACCTGGTTATCTCTGCCAATACACATTGGCCATGTCCCATCAAATGTTATGCTACATACCTGGTTATCTCTGCCAATACACATTGGCCATGTCCCATCAAATGTTCTGCTACATACCTGGTTATCTCTGTCAATACACATTGGCCATGTCCCATCAAATGTTATGCTACATACCTGGTTATCTCTGCCAATACACATTGGCCATGTCCCATCAAATGTTCTGCTACATACCTGGTTATCTCTGTCAATACACATTGGCCATGTCCCATCAAATGTTATGCTACATACCTGGTTATCTCTGCCAATACACATTGGCCATGTCACATCAAATGTTATGCTACATACCTGGTTATCTCTGCCAATACACATTAGCCATGTCCCATCAAATGTTATGCTACATACCTGGTTATCTCTGCCAATACACATTGGCCATGTCCCATCAAATGTTATGCTACATACCTGGTTATCTCTGCCAATACACATTAGCCATGTCCCACCAAATGTTATGCTACATACCTGGTTATCTCTGCCAATACACATTGGCCATGTCCCATCAAATGTTATGCTACATACCTGGTTATCTCTGCCAATACACATTAGCCATGTCCCATCAAATGTTATGCTACATACCTGGTTATCTCTGCCAATACACATTAGCCATGTCCCATCAAATGTTATGCTACATACCTGGTTATCTCTGCCAATACACATTGGCCATGTCTCATCAAATGTTATCCTACATACCTGGTTATCTCTGCCAATACACATTGGCCATTTCCCACCAAATGTTATGCTACATACCTGGTTATCTCTGCCAATACACATTGGCCATGTCCCATCAAATGTTATGCTACATACCTGGTTATCTCTGTCAATACACATTGGCCATGTCCCATCAAATGTTATGCTACATACCTGGTTATCTCTGCCAATACACATTGGCCATGTCCCATCAAATGTTATGCTACATACCTGGTTATCTCTGCCAATACACATTAGCCATGTCCCATCAAATGTTATGCTACATACCTGGTTATCTCTGTCAATACACATTGGCCATGTCCCATCAAATGTTATGCTACATACCTGGTTATCTCTGCCAATACACATTAGCCATGTCCCATCAAATGTTATGCTACATACCTGGTTATCTCTGCCAATACACATTGGCCATGTCCCATCAAATGTTATGCTACATAGCTGGTTATCTCTGCCAATACACATTGGCCATGTCCCATCAAATGTTGTGCTAACATACCTGATTATCTCTGTCAATACACATTGGCCATGTCTCATCAAATGTTATGCTACATACCTGGTTATCTCTGCCAATAAACATTGGCCATGCCTCATCAAATGTTACGCTACATACCTGGTTATCTCTGCCAATACACATTGGCCATGTCCCATCAAATGTTATGCTACATACCTGGTTATCTCTGCCAATACACATTAGCCATGTCCCATCAAATGTTATGCTACATACCTGGTTATCTCTGCCAATACACATTGGCCATGTCCCATTAAATGTTATGCTACATACCTGGTTATCTCTGCCAATACACATTGGCCATGTCCCATCAAATGTTATGCTACATACCTGGTTATCTGTGCCAATACACATTGGCCATGTCACATCAAATGTTACGCTACATACCTGGTTATCTCTGCCAATACACATTGGCCATGTCCCATCAAATGTTATGCTACATACCTGGTTATCTCTGCCAATACACATTGGCCATGTCCCATCAAATGTTATGCTACATACCTGGTTATCTCTGCCAATACACATTGGCCATGTCCCATCAAATGTTATGGTTAAATTCTGTTTCTTTTTTTTTCATTTACCTTTTCCAGGTCTGTAAATATGACTATGTTGAAGTTCGTAGTGGTGTAGCTCCAACTGGAAGTAGTCTGCATGGAAAGTTTTGTGGGGAACAGATACCAGAGACGATAACATCCAGAGCTAACACAATGAGAGTTGAGTTCAAATCAGACAACACAGTATCAAAGGCAGGATTCTTAGCAACATTTTTTATGGGTTAGTAATTAATAACAGTATATTCATCACAAGATTATTGTGTTTGAATGTAACCATCAATTTTGATCTAATTATTTACTTGTTAGATTAAAGGATTATGTAACAGATTAGTTGGTGTTTTTGACTCCTGTGTGTGAAGCACTCAATGGGAGTCTTTGCAGTAAGTCTGTATGCATGTGTGTGTCTGTCTGTTCCACTGATATCTCAAGAACCATAGGTTGATTTTTGATGAAACTTTATGCATAGATGCCCTGGGCTAATGTGCTGATTTGATTAGATTTTGGTTGAAACCCGTGCATATTAATTACCTATTTTACATAATTAATTAATTTTTAGCTATTCCATGACTGTTCCACAGATCTAAAAAAAAATCACTAATTGGATTTTGATGTGCTGAGTTTTGGGTAAAAATCTGTGCTTACTAATAACCTTATTTGCATAATGATTGGTAAATTTTTGGCTTTTCCACCGATATCACAAGTACTAATCATCACATTACAATGAAACTTTGTACATAAATGTCACAGGACAATGCACAGATGTGATAATTTGTGGGTTAATTACCTATTTTGTATAATTAGTAGTTTTTTGGCTTTTCTGTCGACATTTTAAGTACTACTCCTTACATTTCATAGATAGTTGCTACATAGATGATCTAGAACTATGTTTAGACATAATTAGTTTTGACTAAAATTTTTGCATATTGATTACCTAATAATTCATTATAATTAGCATAATAATTCATAATTTTCCAGCTTTAACATGAATATCCCCAGTTCTAATCACATTTCAATGAAACCTGGTACATTGATAATCTGTGACATTGTTTGAAAGACTAATTATTTATTAATGGATAGGATAGGATATTTTATTTGGAACGTACACAAAAACAATGCTTGAGTAAAGTCCAACGTAAGAAACATACAGTATCACAACTAATCTAAAATAATTTTAAAATCTGAAAAACAAAATTAGCTAAAATACTCCAAATATATTTGTCTACACTTGAGAAAACATTAATAAACAATTCTCCATTTGGTAATGTTTGATAGTCTGGTGAGTATTTGAACAATGTATAGAGGAATTTTTTTCTGTGTTCAGAAAAACTGTCACAATGAAAAAAGTAATGTTTTTCATCACCCACATCCTTAGAGTCACATTTGTTACATACCCTGTCAATTTTATTTATTCCCCTGTGACGACCTATTTCAATTGGCAAGAAGTGGGCTGAAATACGAAATTTGGTTAATGCTACTCTGTGTTTTTTGTTTTTTATATCATCCAAGTATTTTTCAAATTTATAATTATTTTTGAATGTTTTATAAGTACTTAGTTTATTATGACCAGTTTTGTTCAACTGACTTTCCACATTTGTTGAGTAAATTTGGTTTAACCTTTCTTTAAACGGATTGCAAAAATTTGCCTGATTAGTATCCGTGTTTGTCATATTTGTAATTTGTAGAAGTTTTTGGACAAATTTATACCAGGGATCGTATTTAAACCCACTACTTTCTTTAAAAGCAGCTTCGATAATTATGTTGTTTGTTTTCTTACATGACAACCTTTGATAAAATTTTATGACAGTAGTACAAACATCAATCACAAGTGGGAAACGACCTAGTTCACCTCTACAAGCAATATTCGATGCCTTTCTATGTACTCCCAAAACTCTCTTACAAAACTTTATATAAAGTTTTTCTGGTAATATTTTGTCAGAGAATAGCTTTGAAACAAAAACAGTATTATCAATCTCTGATTTGCTATTGCCAGTTCCACTAAATAGATTAGTCAGAAAACTACCCCAAACCTCTGACCCATAAAGAATAACAGAATCAAACAGTTGACAAGCTAAACTCACTGAATTACATTCATTTGAATCCCAAAGCATTTTATACATTTTAAATGATGCTTTGTGAGCTTTTTCATATAACCTTGCTGTGGCTGCACTAAATTTCCCATTTGATTGAAAAGTGATGCCAAGGTAGTTATAAAAATTCACACATTCAAGTTGTGTTCCATTAATATAGAATTGAAATTTGTCTTCAAGGTTTTTACCAGTGCTGTTGAAAACTATAATTTTAGATTTGTTTATGTTAACCTTTAATTTCCATTTCTGGCAGTAATTTTGAATGGCATCAATGCCCTTCTGTAGACCATCATGACTAGTAGATATTAACAGAAGATCATCTGCATATAAAATACAGTTAAATTTCACACCATTCAGGTCCACTGGGTCAAAATTGTTAACAACATCACAAATACCATTGATATAAATAACGTGTCTCCAATACTTTCAGCACATGGGAGTTCTAAACTTTCTTTGATTTCATTTGTTCAAATGTTTATGTTTTATTCCTGTAGCTTGGTCTGACTGTAGCTTGGTCACTCTGTAGCTTGATCTAACTGTAGCTTGGTCTGACTGTAGCTTGGTCTAACTGTAGCTTGGTCACTCTGTAGCTTGATCTAACTGTAGCTTGGTCTGACTGTAGCTTGGTCTAACTGTAGCTTGGTCTCTCTGTAGCTTGGTCACTCTGTAGCTTGGTCACTCTGTAGCTTGGTCTAACTGTAGTTTGGTCACTCTGTAGCTTGGTCTCTCTGTAGCTTGGTCTCTCTGTAGTTTAGTCTAACTGTAGCTTGGTCTAACTGTAGCTTGGTCTAACTGTAGCTTGGTCTAGCTGTAGCTTGGTCTCTCTGTAGCTTGGTCACTCTGTAGCTTGGTCTCTCTGTAGTTTAGTCTAACTGTAGCTTGGTCTAACTGTAGCTTGGTCTAACTGTAGCTTGGTCTAGCTGTAGCTTGGTCTCTCTGTAGCTTGGTCACTCTGTAGCTTGGTCTCTCTGTAGTTTAGTCTAACTGTAGCTTGGTCTAACTGTAGCTTGGTCACTGTAGCTTGGTCTAACTGTAGCTTGGTCTAGCTGTAGCTTGGTCACTCTGTAGCTTGGTCACTCTGTAGCTTGGTCTCTCTGTAGTTTAGTCTAACTGTAGCTTGGTCTAACTGTAGCTTGGTCACTGTAGCTTGGTCTAACTGTAGCTTGGTCTAGCTGTAGCTTGGTCACTCTGTAGCTTGGTCACTCTGTAGCTTGGTCTCTCTGTAGTTTAGTCTAACTGTAGCTTGGTCTAACTGTAGCTTGGTCACTGTAGCTTGGTCTAACTGTAGCTTGGTCTAGCTGTAGCTTGGTCACTCTGTAGCTTGGTCACTCTGTAGCTTGGTCACTCTGTAGCTAGGTCTCTCTGTAGCTTGGTCTAACTGTAGCTTGGTCACTGTAGCTTGGTCACTCTGTAGCTTGGTCTAACTGTAGCTTGGTCTAACTGTAGCTTGGTCTAACTGTAGCTTGGTCTAACTGTAGCTTGGTCTCTCTGTAGCATGGTCTCTCTGTAGCTTGGTCTCACTGTAGCTTGGTCTAACTGTAGCTTGGTCTAACTGTAGCTTGGTCTCACTGTAGCTTGGTCACTCTGTAGCTTGGTCTAACTGTAGTTAGGTCACTCTGTAGCTTGGTCACTCTGTAGCTTGGTCACTCTGTAGCTTGGTCTAACTGTAGTTAGGTCACTCTGTAGCTTGGTCTAGCTGTAGCTTGGTCTCTCTGTAGCTTGGTCACTCTGTAGCTTGGTCTCTCTGTAGTTTAGTCTAACTGTAGCTTGGTCTAACTGTAGCTTGGTCACTGTAGCTTGGTCTAACTGTAGCTTGGTCTAGCTGTAGCTTGGTCACTCTGTAGCTTGGTCACTCTGTAGCTTGGTCTCTCTGTAGTTTAGTCTAACTGTAGCTTGGTCTAACTGTAGCTTGGTCACTGTAGCTTGGTCTAACTGTAGCTTGGTCTAGCTGTAGCTTGGTCACTCTGTAGCTTGGTCACTCTGTAGCTTGGTCACTCTGTAGCTAGGTCTCTCTGTAGCTTGGTCTAACTGTAGCTTGGTCACTGTAGCTTGGTCACTCTGTAGCTTGGTCTAACTGTAGCTTGGTCTAACTGTAGCTTGGTCTAACTGTAGCTTGGTCTAACTGTAGCTTGGTCTCTCTGTAGCATGGTCTCTCTGTAGCTTGGTCTCACTGTAGCTTGGTCTAACTGTAGCTTGGTCTAACTGTAGCTTGGTCTCACTGTAGCTTGGTCTAACTGTAGCTTGGTCACTCTGTAGCTTGGTCACTCTGTAGCTTGGTCTAACTGTAGTTAGGTCACTCTGTAGCTTGGTCACTCTGTAGCTTGGTCACTCTGTAGCTTGGTCTAACTGTAGTTAGGTCACTCTGTAGCTTGGCCACTCTGTAGCTTGGTCTAACTGTAGCTTGGTCTAACTGTAGCTTGGTCTAGCTGTAGCTTGATCTCTCTGTAGCTTGGTCTGACTGTAGCTTGGTCTAACTGTAGCTTGGTCTCTCTGTAGCTTGGTCTAACTGTAGCTTGGTCTCTCTGTAGCATGGTCTCTCTGTAGCTTGGTCTCACTGTAGCTTGGTCTAACTGTAGCTTGATCTAACTGTAGCTTGGTCTCACTGTAGCTTGGTCACTCTGTAGCTTGGTCACTCTGTAGCTTGGTCTAACTGTAGCTTGATCTAACTGTAGCTTGGTCTCACTGTAGCTTGGTCACTCTGTAGCTTGGTCACTCTGTAGCTTGGTCACTCTGTAGCTTGATCTAACTGTAGCTTGGTCTCACTGTAGCTTGGTCACTCTGTAGCTTGGTCACTCTGTAGCTTGGTCACTCTGTAGCTTGGTCTCACTGTAGCTTGGTCACTCTGTAGCTTGGTCACTCTGTAGCGTGGTCTAACTGTAGCTCGGTCTAACTGTAGCTTGGTCTCTCTGTAGCTTGGTCGCTCTGTAGCTTGGTCTAACTGTAGCTTGGTCTAACTGTAGCTTGGTCTAACTGTAGCTTGGTCTAACTGTAGCTTGGTCTAACTGTAGCTTGGTCTCTCTGTAGCTAGGTCTCTCTGTAGCTTGGTCTAACTGTAGCTTGGTCTAACTGTAGCTTGGTCTAACTGTAGCTTGGTCTAGCTGTAGCTTGGTCTAACTGTAGCGTGGTCTAACTGTAGCTTGGTCTAGCTGTAGCTTGATCTCTCTGTAGCTTGGTGTAACTGTAGCTTGGTCTAACTTTAGCTTGGTCACTCTGTAGCTTGGTCACTCTGTAGCTTGGTCTCTCTGTAGCTTTGTCTAACTGTAGCTTGGTCACTCTGTAGGTTGGTCTAACTGTAGGTTGGTCTAACTGTAGCTTGGTCTAACTGTAGCTTGGTCTAACTGTAGCTTGGTCTAACTGTAGCTTGGTCTAACTGTAGCTAGGTCTCTCTGTAGCTAGGTCTCTCTGTAGCTTGGTCTAACTGTAGCTTGGTCTAACTGTAGCTTGGTCTAACTGTAGCTTGGTCTAGCTGTAGCTTGGTCTAGCTGTAGCGTGGTCTAACTGTAGCATGGTCTAACTGTAGCATGGTCTAACTGTAGCTTGGTCTAACTGTAGCTTGGTCTAACTGTAGCTTGGTCTCTCTGTAGCTTGGTCACTCTGTAGCTTGGTCTCTCTGTAGCTTGGTCTAACTGTAGCTTAGTCACTCTGTAGCTTGATCTCTCTGTAGCTTGGTCTAACTGTAGCTTGGTCTAACTTTAGCTTGGTCACTCTGTAGCTTGGTCACTCTGTAGCTTGGTCTCTCTGTAGTTTAGTCTAACTGTAGCTTGGTCTAACTGTAGCTTGGTCTAACTGTAGCTTGGTCTAACTGTAGCTTGGTCTAACTGTAGCTAGGTCTCTCTGTAGCTTGGTCACTCTGTAGCTTGGTCTCTCTGTAGCTTGGTCTAACTGTAGCTTGGTCTAACTGTAGCTTGGTCTAACTGTAGCTTTGTCTAACTGTAGCTTGGTCTAGCTGTAGCTTGGTCTAACTGTAGCTTGCTCTAACTGTAGCTTGGTCTAACTGTAGCATGGTCTAACTGTAGCTTGGTCTAACTGTAGCTTGGTCTCTCTGTAGCTTGGTCACTCTGTAGCTTGGTCACTCTGTAGCTTGGTCTTTCTGTAGCTTGGTCTAACTGTAGCGTGGTCTAACTGTAGCTTGGTCTCTCTGTAGCTTGGTCACTCTGTAGCTTGGTCTCTCTGTAGCTTGGTCTAACTGTAGCTAGGTCACTCTGTAGCTTGGTCACTCTGTAGCTTGGTCTCTCTGTAGCTTGGTCTAACTGTAGCGTGGTCTAACTGTAGCTTGGTCTCTCTGTAGCTTGGTCACTCTGTAGCTTGGTCACTCTGTAGCTTGGTCTCTCTGTAGCTTGGTCTAACTGTAGCTAGGTCCCTCTGTAGCTTGGCCACTCTGTAGCTTGGTCTCTCTGTAGCTTGGCCACTCTGTAGCTTGGTCTCTCTGTAGCTTGGTCACTCTGTGGCTTGGTCACTCTGTAGCTTGGTCACTCTGTAGCTTGGTCTCTCTGTAGCTTGGTCTAACTGTAGCTAGGTCACTCTGTAGCATGGTCACTCTGTAGCTTGGTCTCTCTGTAGCTTGGTCTAACTGTAGCTTGGTCTCTCTGTAGCTTGGTCTAACTGTAGCTTGGTCACTCTGTAGCTTGGTCACTCTGTAGCTTGGTCTAACTGTAGCTTGGTCTCTCTGTAGCTTGGTCACTCTGTAGCTTGGTCACACTGTAACTTGGTCTAACTGTAGTTAGGTCACTCTGTAGCTTGGCCACTCTGTAGCTTGGTCTCTCTGTAGCTTGGTCTAACTGTAGCTTGGTCTCTCTGTAGCATGGTCTCTCTGTAGCTTGGTCTCACTGTAGCTTGGTCTAACTGTAGCTTGATCTAACTGTAGCTTGGTCTCACTGTAGCTTGGTCACTCTGTAGCTTGGTCACTCTGTAGCTTGGTCTAACTGTAGCTTGATCTAACTGTAGCTTGGTCTCACTGTAGCTTGGTCACTCTGTAGCTTGGTCACTCTGTAGCTTGGTCTCACTGTAGCTTGGTCACTCTGTAGCTTGGTCACTCTGTAGCGTGGTCTAACTGTAGCTTGGTCTAACTGTAGCTTGGTCACTCTGTAGCTTGGTCTCTCTGTAGCTTGGTCTAACTTTAGCTTGGTCACTCTGTAGCTTGGTCACTCTGTAGCTTGGTCTCTCTGTAGCTTGGTCTAACTGTAGCTTGGTCACTCTGTAGCTTGGTCTAACTGTAGCTTGGTCTAACTGTAGCTTGGTCTAACTGTAGCTTGGTCTCTCTGTAGCTTGGTCACTCTGTAGCTTGGTCACACTGTAACTTGGTCTAACTGTAGTTAGGTCACTCTGTAGCTTGGCCACTCTGTAGCTTGGTCTCTCTGTAGCTTGGTCTAACTGTAGCTTGGTCTCTCTGTAGCATGGTCTCTCTGTAGCTTGGTCTCACTGTAGCTTGGTCTAACTGTAGCTTGATCTAACTGTAGCTTGGTCTAACTGTAGCTTGATCTAACTGTAGCTTGGTCTCACTGTAGCTTGGTCACTCTGTAGCTTGGTCACTCTGTAGCTTGGTCACTCTGTAGCTTGATCTAACTGTAGCTTGGTCTCACTGTAGCTTGGTCACTCTGTAGCTTGGTCACTCTGTAGCTTGGTCACTCTGTAGCTTGGTCTCACTGTAGCTTGGTCACTCTGTAGCTTGGTCACTCTGTAGCGTGGTCTAACTGTAGCTCGGTCTAACTGTAGCTTGGTCTCTCTGTAGCTTGGTCGCTCTGTAGCTTGGTCTAACTGTAGCTTGGTCTAACTGTAGCTTGGTCTAACTGTAGCTTGGTCTAACTGTAGCTTGGTCTAACTGTAGCTTGGTCTCTCTGTAGCTAGGTCTCTCTGTAGCTTGGTCTAACTGTAGCTTGGTCTAACTGTAGCTTGGTCTAACTGTAGCTTGGTCTAGCTGTAGCTTGGTCTAACTGTAGCGTGGTCTAACTGTAGCTTGGTCTAGCTGTAGCTTGATCTCTCTGTAGCTTGGTCTAACTGTAGCTTGGTCTAACTTTAGCTTGGTCACTCTGTAGCTTGGTCACTCTGTAGCTTGGTCTCTCTGTAGCTTTGTCTAACTGTAGCTTGGTCACTCTGTAGGTTGGTCTAACTGTAGGTTGGTCTAACTGTAGCTTGGTCTAACTGTAGCTTGGTCTAACTGTAGCTTGGTCTAACTGTAGCTTGGTCTAACTGTAGCTAGGTCTCTCTGTAGCTAGGTCTCTCTGTAGCTTGGTCTAACTGTAGCTTGGTCTAACTGTAGCTTGGTCTAACTGTAGCTTGGTCTAGCTGTAGCTTGGTCTAGCTGTAGCGTGGTCTAACTGTAGCATGGTCTAACTGTAGCATGGTCTAACTGTAGCTTGGTCTAACTGTAGCTTGGTCTAACTGTAGCTTGGTCTCTCTGTAGCTTGGTCACTCTGTAGCTTGGTCTCTCTGTAGCTTGGTCTAACTGTAGCTTAGTCACTCTGTAGCTTGATCTCTCTGTAGCTTGGTCTAACTGTAGCTTGGTCTAACTTTAGCTTGGTCACTCTGTAGCTTGGTCACTCTGTAGCTTGGTCTCTCTGTAGTTTAGTCTAACTGTAGCTTGGTCTAACTGTAGCTTGGTCTAACTGTAGCTTGGTCTAACTGTAGCTTGGTCTAACTGTAGCTAGGTCTCTCTGTAGCTTGGTCACTCTGTAGCTTGGTCTCTCTGTAGCTTGGTCTAACTGTAGCTTGGTCTAACTGTAGCTTGGTCTAACTGTAGCTTTGTCTAACTGTAGCTTGGTCTAGCTGTAGCTTGGTCTAACTGTAGCTTGCTCTAACTGTAGCTTGGTCTAACTGTAGCATGGTCTAACTGTAGCTTGGTCTAACTGTAGCTTGGTCTCTCTGTAGCTTGGTCACTCTGTAGCTTGGTCACTCTGTAGCTTGGTCTTTCTGTAGCTTGGTCTAACTGTAGCGTGGTCTAACTGTAGCTTGGTCTCTCTGTAGCTTGGTCACTCTGTAGCTTGGTCTCTCTGTAGCTTGGTCTAACTGTAGCTAGGTCACTCTGTAGCTTGGTCACTCTGTAGCTTGGTCTCTCTGTAGCTTGGTCTAACTGTAGCGTGGTCTAACTGTAGCTTGGTCTCTCTGTAGCTTGGTCACTCTGTAGCTTGGTCACTCTGTAGCTTGGTCTCTCTGTAGCTTGGTCTAACTGTAGCTAGGTCCCTCTGTAGCTTGGCCACTCTGTAGCTTGGTCTCTCTGTAGCTTGGCCACTCTGTAGCTTGGTCTCTCTGTAGCTTGGTCACTCTGTGGCTTGGTCACTCTGTAGCTTGGTCACTCTGTAGCTTGGTCTCTCTGTAGCTTGGTCTAACTGTAGCTAGGTCACTCTGTAGCATGGTCACTCTGTAGCTTGGTCTCTCTGTAGCTTGGTCTAACTGTAGCTTGGTCTCTCTGTAGCTTGGTCTAACTGTAGCTTGGTCACTCTGTAGCTTGGTCACTCTGTAGCTTGGTCTAACTGTAGCTTGGTCTCTCTGTAGCTTGGTCACTCTGTAGCTTGGTCACACTGTAACTTGGTCTAACTGTAGTTAGGTCACTCTGTAGCTTGGCCACTCTGTAGCTTGGTCTCTCTGTAGCTTGGTCTAACTGTAGCTTGGTCTCTCTGTAGCATGGTCTCTCTGTAGCTTGGTCTCACTGTAGCTTGGTCTAACTGTAGCTTGATCTAACTGTAGCTTGGTCTCACTGTAGCTTGGTCACTCTGTAGCTTGGTCACTCTGTAGCTTGGTCTAACTGTAGCTTGATCTAACTGTAGCTTGGTCTCACTGTAGCTTGGTCACTCTGTAGCTTGGTCACTCTGTAGCTTGGTCTCACTGTAGCTTGGTCACTCTGTAGCTTGGTCACTCTGTAGCGTGGTCTAACTGTAGCTTGGTCTAACTGTAGCTTGGTCACTCTGTAGCTTGGTCTCTCTGTAGCTTGGTCTAACTTTAGCTTGGTCACTCTGTAGCTTGGTCACTCTGTAGCTTGGTCTCTCTGTAGCTTGGTCTAACTGTAGCTTGGTCACTCTGTAGCTTGGTCTAACTGTAGCTTGGTCTAACTGTAGCTTGGTCTAACTGTAGCTTGGTCTCTCTGTAGCTTGGTCACTCTGTAGCTTGGTCACACTGTAACTTGGTCTAACTGTAGTTAGGTCACTCTGTAGCTTGGCCACTCTGTAGCTTGGTCTCTCTGTAGCTTGGTCTAACTGTAGCTTGGTCTCTCTGTAGCATGGTCTCTCTGTAGCTTGGTCTCACTGTAGCTTGGTCTAACTGTAGCTTGATCTAACTGTAGCTTGGTCTCACTGTAGCTTGGTCACTCTGTAGCTTGGTCACTCTGTAGCTTGGTCTAACTGTAGCTTGATCTAACTGTAGCTTGGTCTCACTGTAGCTTGGTCACTCTGTAGCTTGGTCACTCTGTAGCTTGGTCACTCTGTAGCTTGGTCACTCTGTAGCTTGGTCTCTCTGTAGCTCGGTCTAACTGTAGCTCGGTCTAACTGTAGCTTGGTCACTCTGTAGCTTGATCTCTCTGTAGCTTGGTCTAACTGTAGCTTGGTCTAACTTTAGCTTGGTCACTCTGTAGCTTGGTCACTCTGTAGCTTGGTCTCTCTGTAGCTTGGTCTAACTGTAGCTTGGTCGCTCTGTAGCTTGGTCTAACTGTAGCTTGGTCTAACTGTAGCTTGGTCTAACTGTAGCTTGGTCTAACTGTAGCTTGGTCTAACTGTAGCTTGGTCTCTCTGTAGCTAGGTCTCTCTGTAGCTTGGTCTAACTGTAGCTTGGTCTAACTGTAGCTTGGTCTAACTGTAGCTTGGTCTAGCTGTAGCTTGGTCTAACTGTAGCGTGGTCTAACTGTAGCTTGGTCTAGCTGTAGCTTGATCTCTCTGTAGCTTGGTCTAACTGTAGCTTGGTCTAACTTTAGCTTGGTCACTCTGTAGCTTGGTCACTCTGTAGCTTGGTCTCTCTGTAGCTTTGTCTAACTGTAGCTTGGTCACTCTGTAGGTTGGTCTAACTGTAGGTTGGTCTAACTGTAGCTTGGTCTAACTGTAGCTTGGTCTAACTGTAGCTTGGTCTAACTGTAGCTTGGTCTAACTGTAGCTAGGTCTCTCTGTAGCTAGGTCTCTCTGTAGCTTGGTCTAACTGTAGCTTGGTCTAACTGTAGCTTGGTCTAACTGTAGCTTGGTCTAGCTGTAGCTTGGTCTAGCTGTAGCGTGGTCTAACTGTAGCATGGTCTAACTGTAGCATGGTCTAACTGTAGCTTGGTCTAACTGTAGCTTGGTCTAACTGTAGCTTGGTCTCTCTGTAGCTTGGTCACTCTGTAGCTTGGTCTCTCTGTAGCTTGGTCTAACTGTAGCTTAGTCACTCTGTAGCTTGATCTCTCTGTAGCTTGGTCTAACTGTAGCTTGGTCTAACTTTAGCTTGGTCACTCTGTAGCTTGGTCACTCTGTAGCTTGGTCTCTCTGTAGTTTAGTCTAACTGTAGCTTGGTCTAACTGTAGCTTGGTCTAACTGTAGCTTGGTCTAACTGTAGCTTGGTCTAACTGTAGCTTGGTCTAACTGTAGCTAGGTCTCTCTGTAGCTTGGTCACTCTGTAGCTTGGTCTCTCTGTAGCTTGGTCTAACTGTAGCTTGGTCTAACTGTAGCTTGGTCTAACTGTAGCTTTGTCTAACTGTAGCTTGGTCTAGCTGTAGCTTGGTCTAACTGTAGCTTGCTCTAACTGTAGCTTGGTCTAACTGTAGCATGGTCTAACTGTAGCTTGGTCTAACTGTAGCTTGGTCTCTCTGTAGCTTGGTCACTCTGTAGCTTGGTCACTCTGTAGCTTGGTCTTTCTGTAGCTTGGTCTAACTGTAGCGTGGTCTAACTGTAGCTTGGTCTCTCTGTAGCTTGGTCACTCTGTAGCTTGGTCTCTCTGTAGCTTGGTCTAACTGTAGCTAGGTCACTCTGTAGCTTGGTCACTCTGTAGCTTGGTCTCTCTGTAGCTTGGTCTAACTGTAGCGTGGTCTAACTGTAGCTTGGTCTCTCTGTAGCTTGGTCACTCTGTAGCTTGGTCACTCTGTAGCTTGGTCTCTCTGTAGCTTGGTCTAACTGTAGCTAGGTCCCTCTGTAGCTTGGCCACTCTGTAGCTTGGTCTCTCTGTAGCTTGGTCACTCTGTGGCTTGGTCACTCTGTAGCTTGGTCACTCTGTAGCTTGGTCTCTCTGTAGCTTGGTCTAACTGTAGCTAGGTCACTCTGTAGCATGGTCACTCTGTAGCTTGGTCTCTCTGTAGCTTGGTCTAACTGTAGCTTGGTCTCTCTGTAGCTTGGTCTAACTGTAGCTTGGTCACTCTGTAGCTTGGTCACTCTGTAGCTTGGTCTAACTGTAGCTTGGTCTGACTGTAGCTTGGTCTCTCTGTAGCTTGGTCTAACTGTACCTTGGTCACTCTGTAGCTTGGTCACTCTGTAGCTTGGTCTCTCTGTAGCTTTGTCTCTCTGTAGCTTGGTCTAATTGTAGCTTGGTCTCTCTGTAGCTTGGTCTAACTGTAGCATGGTCTCTCTGTAGCTTGGTCTAACTGTAGCTTGGTCACTGTAGCTTGGTCTCTCTGTGGCTTGGTCTGACTGTAGCGTGGTCTAACTGTAGCTTGGTCTAACTGTAGCTTGGTCTAACTGTAGCTTGGTCTAACTGTAGCTTGGTCTAACTGTAGCTTGGTCTAACTGTAGCTTGGTCTCTCTGTAGCTTGGTCTAACTGTAGCTTGGTCTAACTGTAGCTTGGTCTAACTGTAGCTAGGTCTCTCTGTAGCTAGGTCTCTCTGTAGCTTGGTCTAACTGTAGCTTGGTCTAACTGTAGCTTGGTCTAACTGTAGCTTGGTCTAACTGTAGCATGGTCTAACTGTAGCTTGGTCTAACTGTAGCTTGGTCTAACTGTAGCGTGGCCTAACTGTAGCTTGGTCTCTCTGTAGCTTGGTCACTCTGTAGCTTGGTCACTCTGTAGCTTGGTCTCTCTGTAGCTTGGTCTAACTGTAGCTAGGTCACTCTGTAGCTTGGTCACTCTGTAGCTTGGTCTCTCTGTAGCTTGGTCTAACTGTAGCGTGGTCTAACTGTAGCTTGGTCTCTCTGTAGCTTGGTCACTCTGTAGCTTGGTCACTCTGTAGCTTGGTCTCTCTGTAGCTTGGTCTAACTGTAGCTAGGTCCCTCTGTAGCTTGGCCACTCTGTAGCTTGGTCTCTCTGTAGTTTGGTCACTCTGTGGCTTGGTCACTCTGTAGCTTGGTCACTCTGTAGCTTGGTCTCTCTGTAGCTTGGTCTAACTGTAGCTAGGTCACTCTGTAGCATGGTCACTCTGTAGCTTGGTCTCTCTGTAGCTTGGTCTAACTGTAGCTTGGTCTCTCTGTAGCTTGGTCTAACTGTAGCTTGGTCACTCTGTAGCTTGGTCTAACTGTAGCTTGGTCACTCTGTAGCTTGGTCTAACTGTAGCTTGGTCTGACTGTAGCTTGGTCTCTCTGTAGCTTGGTCTAACTGTAGCTTGGTCACTCTGTAGCTTGGTCACTCTGTAGCTTGGTCTCTCTGTAGCTTGGTCTAATTGTAGCTTGGTCTCTCTGTAGCTTGGTCTAACTGTAGCATGGTCTCTCTGTAGCTTAGTCTAACTGTAGCTTGGTCACTGTAGCTTGGTCTCTCTGTGGCTTGGTCTGACTGTAGCGTGGTCTAACTGTAGCTTGGTCTAACTGTAGCTTGGTCACTCTGTAGCTTGGTCTCTCTGTAGCTTGGTCTAACTGTAGTTTGGTCTAACTGTAGCTTGGTCTCTCTGTATCTTGGTCTCTCTGTAGCTTGGTCTAACTGTAGCTTGGTCTAACTGTAGTTTGGTCTCTCTGTAGCTTTGTCTCTCTGTAGCTTGGTCTAACTGTAGCTTGGTCTAACTGTAGCTTGGTCTAACTGTAGCTTGGTCTAACTGTAGCTTGGTCTAACTGTACCTTGGTCTCTCTGTAGCTTGGTCTAACTAGCTTGGTCTCTCTGTAGCTTTGTCTCTCTGTAGCTTCGTCTAACTGTAGCTTGGTCACTCTGTAGCTTGATCTAACTGTAGCTTGGTCTAACTAGAGCTTGGTCTAACTGTAGCTTGGTCTAACTGTAGCTTGGTCTAACTGTAGCTAGGTCACTCTGTGGCTTGGTCTCTCTGTAGCTTGGTCTAACTAGCTTGGTCTAACTGTAGCTTGGTGTAACTGTAGCTTGGTCTCTCTGTAGCATGGTCTCTCTGTAGCATGGTCTCTCTGTAGCTTGGTCTAACTGTAGATTGGTCTCTCTGTAGCATGGTCTCTCTGTAGCTTGGTCACTGTTGCTTGGTCACTCTGTAGCTTGGTCACTCTGTAGCTTGGTCTAACTGTAGCTTGGTCTCTCTGTAGCTTGGTCACTCTGTAGCTTGGTCTCTCTGTAGCTTGGTCTAACTGTAGCTTGGTCACTCTGTAGCTTGGTCTAACTGTATCTTGGTCTAACTGTAGCTTGGTCTAACTGTAGCTTGGTCACTCTGTAGCTTGGTCACTCTGTAGCTTGGTCACTCTGTAGCTTGGTCTCTCTGTAGCTTGGTCTAACTGTAGCTTGGTCTCTCTGTAGCTTGGTCACTCTGTAGCTTGGTCACTCTGTAGCTTGGTCTAACTGTAGCTAGGTCTAACTGTAGCTTGGTCTAACTGTAGCTTGGTCACTCTGTAGCTTGGTCTAGCTGTAGCTTGGTCTAAATGTAGCTTGGTCTAACTGTAGCTTGATCTAACTGTAGCTTGGTCTCACTGTAGCTTGGTCACTCTGTAGCTTGGTCACTCTGTAGCTTGGTCACTCTGTAGCTTGGTCTCTCTGTAGCTCGGTCTAACTGTAGCTTGGTCTAACTGTAGCTTGGTCACTCTGTAGCTTGATCTCTCTGTAGCTTGGTCTAACTGTAGCTTGGTCTAACTTTAGCTTGGTCACTCTGTAGCTTGGTCACTCTGTAGCTTGGTTTAACTGTAGCTTGGTCACTCTGTAGCTTGGTCTAACTGTAGCTTGGTCTAACTGTAGCTTGGTCTAACTGTAGCTTGGTCTAACTGTAGCTTGGTCTAACTGTAGCTTTGTCTAACTGTAGCTTGGTCTAGCTTTAGCTTGGTCTAACTGTAGCTTGGTCTAACTGTAGCTTGGTCTAACTGTAGCATGGTCTAACTGTAGCTTGGTCTAACTGTAGCTTGGTCTCTCTGTAGCTTGGTCACTCTGTAGCTTGGTCTAACTGTAGCTTGGTCTAACTTTAGCTTGGTCACTCTGTAGCTTGATCTCTCTGTAGCTTGGTCTAACTGTAGCTTGGTCTAACTTTAGCTTGGTCACTCTGTAGCTTGGTCACTCTGTAGCTTGGTCACTCTGTAGCTTGGTCACTCTGTAGCTTAGTCTTACTGTGGCTTGGTCTAACTGTAGCTTGGTCACTCTGTAGCTTGGTCTAACTGTAGCTTGGTCTAACTGTAGCTTGGTCTAACTGTAGCTAGGTCTCTCTGTAGCTTGGTCACTCTGTAGCTTGGTCTAACTGTAGCTTGGTCACTCTGTAGCTTGGTCTCTCTGTAGCTTGGTCTAACTGTAACTAGGTCACTCTGTAGCTTGGTCACTCTGTAGCTTGGTCTCTCTGTAGCTTGGTCTAACTGTAGCGTGGTCTCTCTGTAGCTTGGTCACTCTGTAGCTTGGTCTCTCTGTAGCTTGGTCTAACTGTAGCTAGGTCCCTCTGTAGCTTGGCCACTCTGTAGCTTGGTCTCTCTGTAGCTTGGTCACTCTGTGGCTTGGTCACTCTGTAGCTTGGTCACTCTGTAGCTTGGTCTCTCTGTAGCTGGTCTAACTGTAGCTAGGTCACTATGTAGCTTGGTTACTCTGTAGCTTGGTCACTCTGTAGCTTGGTCTCTCTGTAGCTTGGTCTAACTGTAGCTTGGTCTCTCTGTAGCTTGGTCTCTCTGTAGCTTGGTCTAACCGTAGCTTGGTCACTCTGTAGCTTGGTCTAACTGTAGCTTGGTCTGACTGTAGCTTGGTCTCTCTGTAGCTTGGTCACTCTGTAGCTTGGTCACTCTGTAGCTTGGTCTCTCTGTAGCTTGGTCTCTCTGTAGCTTGGTCTAACTGTAGCTTGGTCTCTCTGTAGCTTGGTCTAACTGTAGCTTGGTCACTGTAGCTTGGTCTCTCTGTGGCTTGGTCTGACTGTAGCTTGGTCTAACTGTAGCTTGGTCTAACTGTAGCTTGGTCACTCTGTAGCTTGGTCTAACTGTAGCTTGGTCTAACTGTAGCTTGGTCTAACTGTAGTTTGGTCTCTCTGTAGCTTTATCTCTCTGTAGCTTGGTCTAACTGTAGCTTGGTCTAACTGTAGCTTGGTCTAACTGTAGCTTGGTCTAACTGTAGCTTGGTCTAACTGTAGTTTGGTCTAACTGTAGCTTGTTCTCTCTGTAGTTTGGTCTAACTGTAGCTTGGTCTCTCTGTAGCTTGGTCTCTCTGTAGCTTGGTCTAACTGTAGCTTGGTCTCTCTGTAGCTTTGTCTCTCTGTAGCTTGGTCTAACTGTAGCTTGGTCTAACTGTAGCTTGGTCTCTCTGTAGCTTGGTCTCTCTGTAGCTTGGTCTAACTGTAGCTTGGTCTAACTAGAGCTTGGTCTAACTAGAGCTTGGTCTAACTGTAGCTTGGTCTAACTGTAGCTTGGTCTCTCTGTAGCTTGGTCTCTCTGTAGCTTGGTCTAACTGTAGCTTGGTCTAACTGTAGCTTGGTCTAACTGTAGTTTGGTCTCTCTGTAGCTTTGTCTCTCTGTAGCTTGGTCTAACTGTAGCTTGGTCTAACTGTAGCTTGGTCTAACTGTAGCTTGGTCTAACTAGAGCTTGGTCTAACTGTAGCTTGGTCTAACTGTAGCTTGGTCTCTCTGTGGCTTGGTCTCTCTGTAGCTTGGTCTAACTGTAGCTTGGTCTAACTGTAGTTTGGTCTCTCTGTAGCTTTGTCTCTCTGTAGCTTGGTCTAACTGTAGCTTGGTCTAACTGTAGCTTGGTCTAACTGTAGCTTGGTCTAACTGTAGTTTGGTCTAACTGTAGCTTGGTCTCTCTGTAGCATGGTCTCTCTGTAGCTTGGTCTAACTGTAGCTTGGTCTCTCTGTAGCATGGTCTCTCTGTAGCTTGGTCACTGTAGCTTGGTAACTCTGTAGCTTGGTCACTCTGTAGCTTTGTCTCTCTGTAGCTTGGTCTAACTGTAGCTTGGTGTAACTGTAGCTTGATCTAACTGTAGTTTGGTCACTCTGTAGCTTGGTCACTCTGTAGCTTGGTCTCTCTGTAGCTTGGTCTCTCTGTAGCTTGGTCTAACTGTAGCTTGGTCACTCTGTAGCTTGGTCTAACTGTAGCTTGGTCACTCTGTAGTTTGGTTTAACTGTAGCTTGGTCTGACTGTAGCTTGGTCTCTCTGTAGCTTGGTCACTCTGTAGCTTGGTCTCTCTGTAGCTTGGTCTCTCTGTAGCTTGGTCTAACTGTAGCTTGGTCTAACTGTAGCATGGTCTCTCTGTAGCTTGGTCTAACTGTAGCTTGGTCACTGTAGCTTGGTCTCTCTGTGGCTTGGTCTGACTGTAGCTTGGTCTAACTGTAGCTTGGTCTAACTGTAGCTTGGTCTAACTGTAGCTTGGTCTAACTGTAGCTTGGTCACTCTGTAGCTTGGTCTAACTGTAGCTTGGTCTAACTGTAGCTTGGTCTAACTGTAGTTTGGTCTCTCTGTAGCTTTATCTCTCTGTAGCTTGGTCTAACTGTAGCTTGGTCTAACTGTAGCTTGGTCTAACTGTAGCTTGGTCTAACTGTAGCTTGGTCTAACTAGTTTGGTCTAACTGTAGCTTGGTCTCTCTGTAGTTTGGTCTAACTGTAGCTTGGTCTCTCTGTAGCTTGGTCTCTCTGTAGCTTGGTCTAACTGTAGCTTGGTCTCTCTGTAGCTTTGTCTCTCTGTAGCTTGGTCTAACTGTAGCTTGGTCTAACTGTAGCTTGGTCTCTCTGTAGCTAGGTCTCTCTGTAGCTTGGTCTAACTGTAGCTTGGTCTAACTAGAGCTTGGTCTAACTAGAGCTTGGTCTAACTGTAGCTTGGTCTAACTGTAGCTTGGTCTCTCTGTAGCGTGGTCTCTCTGTAGCTTGGTCTCTCTGTAGCTTGGTCTAACTGTAGCTTGGTCTAACTGTAGTTTGGTCTCTCTGTAGCTTTGTCTCTCTGTAGCTTGGTCTAACTAGCTTGGTCTAACTAGAACTTGGTCTAACTGTAGCTTGGTCTAACTGTAGCTTGGTCTCTCTGTGGCTTGGTCTCTCTGTAGCTTGGTCTAACTGTAGCTTGGTCTAACTGTAGTTTGGTCTCTCTGTAGCTTTGTCTCTCTGTAGCTTGGTCTAACTGTAGCTTGGTCTAACTGTAGCTTGGTCTAACTGTAGCTTGGTCTAACTGTAGCTTGGTCTAACTGTAGCTTGGTCTAACTGTAGTTTGGTCTAACTGTAGCTTGGTCTCTCTGTAGCATGGTCTCTCTGTAGCTTGGTCTAACTGTAGCTTGGTCTCTCTGTAGCATGGTCTCTCTGTAGCTTGGTCACTGTAGCTTGGTCACTCTGTAGCTTGGTCTCTCTGTAGCTTGGTCTCTCTGTAGCTTGGTCTAAGTGTAGCTTGGTCTAACTGTAGCTTGGTCTAACTGTAGCTTGGTCTAACTGTAGTTTGGTCTAACTGTAGCTTGGTCTCTCTGTAGTTTGGTCTAACTGTAGCTTGGTCTCTCTGTAGCATGGTCTCTCTGTAGCTTGGTCTAACTGTAGCTTGGTCTCTCTGTAGCATGGTCTCTCTGTAGCTTGGTCACTGTAGCTTGGTCACTCTGTAGCTTGGTCTCTCTGTAGCTTGGTCTAACTTTAGCTTGGTCACTCTGTAGCTTGGTCTAACTGTAGCTTGGTCTCTCTGTAGCTTGGTCACTCTGTGGCTTGGTCTAACTGTAGCTTGGTCTAACTGTAGCTTGGTCTAACTGTAGCTTGGTCTCTCTGTAGCTTGGTCACTCTGTAGCTTGGTCACTCTGTAGCTTGGTCACTCTGTAGCTTGGTCTAACTGTAGCTTGGTCTCTCTGTAGCATGGTCTCTCTGTAGCTTGGTCTCACTGTAGCTTGGTCTAACTGTAGCTTGATCTAACTGTAGCTTGGTCTCACTGTAGCTTGGTCACTCTGTAGCTTGGTCACTCTGTAGCTTGGTCTAACTGTAGTTAGGTCACTCTGTAGCTTGGCCACTCTGTAGCTTGGTCTAACTGTAGCTTGGTCTAACTGTAGCTTGGTCTAGCTGTAGCTTGATCTCTCTGTAGCTTGGTCTGACTGTAGCTTGGTCTAACTGTAGCTTGGTCTCTCTGTAGCTTGGTCTAACTGTAGCTTGGTCTCTCTGTAGCATGGTCTCTCTGTAGCTTGGTCTCACTGTAGCTTGGTCTAACTGTAGCTTGATCTAACTGTAGCTTGGTCTCACTGTAGCTTGGTCACTCTGTAGCTTGGTCACTCTGTAGCTTGGTCTAACTGTAGCTTGATCTAACTGTAGCTTGGTCTCACTGTAGCTTGGTCACTCTGTAGCTTGGTCACTCTGTAGCTTGGTCTCACTGTAGCTTGGTCACTCTGTAGCTTGGTCACTCTGTAGCGTGGTCTAACTGTAGCTCGGTCTAACTGTAGCTTGGTCTCTCTGTAGCTTGGTCGCTCTGTAGCTTGGTCTAACTGTAGCTTGGTCTAACTGTAGCTTGGTCTAACTGTAGCTTGGTCTAACTGTAGCTTGGTCTAACTGTAGCTTGGTCTCTCTGTAGCTAGGTCTCTCTGTAGCTTGGTCTAACTGTAGCTTGGTCTAACTGTAGCTTGGTCTAACTGTAGCTTGGTCTAGCTGTAGCTTGGTCTAACTGTAGCGTGGTCTAACTGTAGCTTGGTCTAGCTGTAGCTTGATCTCTCTGTAGCTTGGTCTAACTGTAGCTTGGTCTAACTTTAGCTTGGTCACTCTGTAGCTTGGTCACTCTGTAGCTTGGTCTCTCTGTAGCTTTGTCTAACTGTAGCTTGGTCACTCTGTAGGTTGGTCTAACTGTAGGTTGGTCTAACTGTAGCTTGGTCTAACTGTAGCTTGGTCTAACTGTAGCTTGGTCTAACTGTAGCTTGGTCTAACTGTAGCTAGGTCTCTCTGTAGCTAGGTCTCTCTGTAGCTTGGTCTAACTGTAGCTTGGTCTAACTGTAGCTTGGTCTAACTGTAGCTTGGTCTAGCTGTAGCTTGGTCTAGCTGTAGCGTGGTCTAACTGTAGCATGGTCTAACTGTAGCATGGTCTAACTGTAGCTTGGTCTAACTGTAGCTTGGTCTAACTGTAGCTTGGTCTCTCTGTAGCTTGGTCACTCTGTAGCTTGGTCTCTCTGTAGCTTGGTCTAACTGTAGCTTAGTCACTCTGTAGCTTGATCTCTCTGTAGCTTGGTCTAACTGTAGCTTGGTCTAACTTTAGCTTGGTCACTCTGTAGCTTGGTCACTCTGTAGCTTGGTCTCTCTGTAGTTTAGTCTAACTGTAGCTTGGTCTAACTGTAGCTTGGTCTAACTGTAGCTTGGTCTAACTGTAGCTTGGTCTAACTGTAGCTTGGTCTAACTGTAGCTAGGTCTCTCTGTAGCTTGGTCACTCTGTAGCTTGGTCTCTCTGTAGCTTGGTCTAACTGTAGCTTGGTCTAACTGTAGCTTGGTCTAACTGTAGCTTTGTCTAACTGTAGCTTGGTCTAGCTGTAGCTTGGTCTAACTGTAGCTTGCTCTAACTGTAGCTTGGTCTAACTGTAGCATGGTCTAACTGTAGCTTGGTCTAACTGTAGCTTGGTCTCTCTGTAGCTTGGTCACTCTGTAGCTTGGTCACTCTGTAGCTTGGTCTTTCTGTAGCTTGGTCTAACTGTAGCGTGGTCTAACTGTAGCTTGGTCTCTCTGTAGCTTGGTCACTCTGTAGCTTGGTCTCTCTGTAGCTTGGTCTAACTGTAGCTAGGTCACTCTGTAGCTTGGTCACTCTGTAGCTTGGTCTCTCTGTAGCTTGGTCTAACTGTAGCGTGGTCTAACTGTAGCTTGATCTAACTGTAGTTTGGTCACTCTGTAGCTTGGTCACTCTGTAGCTTGGTCTCTCTGTAGCTTGGTCTAACTGTAGCTTGGTCACTCTGTAGCTTGGTCTAACTGTAGCTTGGTCACTCTGTAGTTTGGTTTAACTGTAGCTTGGTCTGACTGTAGCTTGGTCTCTCTGTAGCTTGGTCACTCTGTAGCTTGGTCTCTCTGTAGCTTGGTCTCTCTGTAGCTTGGTCTAACTGTAGCTTGGTCTAACTGTAGCATGGTCTCTCTGTAGCTTGGTCTAACTGTAGCTTGGTCACTGTAGCTTGGTCTCTCTGTGGCTTGGTCTGACTGTAGCTTGGTCTAACTGTAGCTTGGTCTAACTGTAGCTTGGTCTAACTGTAGCTTGGTCTAACTGTAGCTTGGTCACTCTGTAGCTTGGTCTAACTGTAGCTTGGTCTAACTGTAGCTTGGTCTAACTGTAGTTTGGTCTCTCTGTAGCTTTATCTCTCTGTAGCTTGGTCTAACTGTAGCTTGGTCTAACTGTAGCTTGGTCTAACTGTAGCTTGGTCTAACTGTAGCTTGGTCTAACTAGTTTGGTCTAACTGTAGCTTGGTCTCTCTGTAGTTTGGTCTAACTGTAGCTTGGTCTCTCTGTAGCTTGGTCTCTCTGTAGCTTGGTCTAACTGTAGCTTGGTCTCTCTGTAGCTTTGTCTCTCTGTAGCTTGGTCTAACTGTAGCTTGGTCTAACTGTAGCTTGGTCTCTCTGTAGCTAGGTCTCTCTGTAGCTTGGTCTAACTGTAGCTTGGTCTAACTAGAGCTTGGTCTAACTAGAGCTTGGTCTAACTGTAGCTTGGTCTAACTGTAGCTTGGTCTCTCTGTAGCGTGGTCTCTCTGTAGCTTGGTCTCTCTGTAGCTTGGTCTAACTGTAGCTTGGTCTAACTGTAGTTTGGTCTCTCTGTAGCTTTGTCTCTCTGTAGCTTGGTCTAACTAGCTTGGTCTAACTAGAACTTGGTCTAACTGTAGCTTGGTCTAACTGTAGCTTGGTCTCTCTGTGGCTTGGTCTCTCTGTAGCTTGGTCTAACTGTAGCTTGGTCTAACTGTAGTTTGGTCTCTCTGTAGCTTTGTCTCTCTGTAGCTTGGTCTAACTGTAGCTTGGTCTAACTGTAGCTTGGTCTAACTGTAGCTTGGTCTAACTGTAGCTTGGTCTAACTGTAGCTTGGTCTAACTGTAGTTTGGTCTAACTGTAGCTTGGTCTCTCTGTAGCATGGTCTCTCTGTAGCTTGGTCTAACTGTAGCTTGGTCTCTCTGTAGCATGGTCTCTCTGTAGCTTGGTCACTGTAGCTTGGTCACTCTGTAGCTTGGTCTCTCTGTAGCTTGGTCTCTCTGTAGCTTGGTCTAAGTGTAGCTTGGTCTAACTGTAGCTTGGTCTAACTGTAGCTTGGTCTAACTGTAGTTTGGTCTAACTGTAGCTTGGTCTCTCTGTAGTTTGGTCTAACTGTAGCTTGGTCTCTCTGTAGCATGGTCTCTCTGTAGCTTGGTCTAACTGTAGCTTGGTCTCTCTGTAGCATGGTCTCTCTGTAGCTTGGTCACTGTAGCTTGGTCACTCTGTAGCTTGGTCACTCTGTAGCTTGGTCTAACTGTAGCTTGGTCTGACTGTAGCTTGGTCTCTCTGTAGCTTGGTCTCTCTGTAGCTTGGTCACTCTGTAGCTTGGTCTAACTGTAGCTTGGTCTGACTGTAGCTTGGTCTCTCTGTAGCTAGGTCACTCTGTAGCTTGGTCACTCTGTAGCTTGGTCTAACTGTAGCTTGGTCACTCTGTAGCTTGGTCACTCTGTAGCTTGGTCTCTCTGTAGCTTGGTCTAATTGTAGCTTGGTCTCTCTGTAGCTTGGTCTAACTGTAGCTTGGTCACTGTAGCTTGGTCTCTCTGTGGCTTGGTCTGACTGTAGCTTGGTTTAACTGTAGCTTGGTCTCTCTGTAGCTTGGTCTAACTGTAGTTTGGTCTAACTGTAGTTTGGTCTAACTGTAGCTTGGTCTCTCTGTAGCTTGGTCTCTCTGTAGCTTGGTCTAACTGTAGCTTGGTCTAACTGTAGTTTGGTCTCTCTGTAGCTTTGTCTCTCTGTAGCTTGGTCTAACTGTAGCTTGGTCTAACTGTAGCTTGGTCTCTCTGTAGCTTGGTCTAACTGTAGCTTGGTCACTCTGTAGCTTGGTCTAACTGCAGCTTGGTCTAACTGTAGCTTGGTCTAACTGTAGCTTGGTCTAACTGTAGCTTGGTCTCTCTGTAGCTTGGTCTCTCTGTAGCTTGGTCTAACTGTAGCTTGGTCTAACTGTAGCTTGGTCTCACTGTAGCTTGGTCTCACTGTAGCTTGGTCTCACTGTAGCTTGGTCTAATTGTAGCTTGGTCTAATTGTAGCTTGGTCTAATTGTAGCTTGGTCTAATTGTAGCTTGGTCTAACTGTAGCTTGGTCTAACTGTAGCTTGGTCTAACTGTAGCTTGGTCTAACTGTAGCTGGTTCTCGCTGTTGCTTTTAGCTGGTTCTCACTGTAACCTATGCGCACTGTAGCTTAATTGGTTTCTCTGTAACTGGTTCTCTCTGTAGCTAGGTCTCATAAGTAGATGTGATGTAACTCATGTTTCTTTTTACAGATGTGGATGAATGTGAGAATGATAATGGTGGATGTGGCCACGTTTGTACAAATACTATTGGTAGTTACAACTGTTCATGCAGAAATGGTTACATGTTACATGAAAATGGACATAGTTGTAAAGAATGTAAGTACACCATGTGATTCATCTCAAAATTATCGATTTTTGATTCTTGTGTGAAGTACACATTGGGAGTTGACATTGTGCAGACCTTTCCAGTTTTACATTAAAACCTGTGCTTAGTAAAAATTACCTGATTTCAATCAATATCTTGAGTATCATCTTATTTCAAGGAATTTTGGTACATAAATACTCTAAGACAATGCAATAATGTAATTTTGGATTCATATACGTCCATAATAATTACCTAATTTGCATAATAATTTACTTTTTCGGCTTTCCATTCCATTTTGTTTTTAAGAATTACTCATGGCATTATAATGTTACTAGGTATGTGCGTCTTAGAAAAATACACAGACCTAATTAGTTTGGAGTTAAATATATGTGTAATAATTGCTTAAATTGCATAATAATTACCCCATTCTTTTTTTAAAAACCACTTATTGCATTTCAATAAAACTTGGTATATGGAACAATGCTTTAGTTTTGGATTGAAATTCATGCATACTAATTGCCGAATTTGCAAAATGCGCTTAACACATTTTATTGAATTTGGTTCATAGATGCTCTGGGGCTAATTCATGGACATGATTGGTATAATAATAAAAAACATGCATATTGATTATGTAATTATTAATAGCCTATTTCTGATATCTCAAAAAATCAGATTTAAATTAAACTTGTGGTAGGGGTAAGTAATACTAGTATAAATTTTAATAATGTGAATAACAGTGTTTTCCCATTGTGCATCTCAAATAGCAGACAAATATTAGTCGCCAAGCATCTTGTTTGGAAGGCTAATTAATTTTTAATATGTCTCCAATATTCTCAGCACGCAGGAGTTCTTTCTAAGCGTTCGATATGTGATTGTTTGACTAATACCAGTCACATAGTTCAACTTACCATAATTGATATATACAAGCTTACGATCAGATTATTTTTAATTACAGATACAGTTTGTAATGGCCTGTAAATTTAGTGATGTTGTGTGCTTAATTCGCATGACAACGTTGTGTGACCAATTCACATGTATTAGTGGATGAGCTATATTTTCAGAAGCACATCGATGTCATGAAATGTCAGCCAATTGAATTGGTGTGCATTCACTTGTCACCGTGGCATACAACGGCGGCACTGTGACATACAACGGCGGCACTGTGACATATATAACGGCGGCACTGTGACATACAATGGCGGCACTGTGACATGCAACGACGGCACTGTGACATACAACAACGGCACTGTGACATACAACGGCGGCACTGTGACATACAACGGCGGCACTGTGACATACAACGGCGGCACTGTGACATACAACTGCGGCACTGTGACATACAATGACGGCACTGTGACATACAACGACGGCACTGTGACATACAACGACGGCACTGTGACATACAACGACGGCACTGTGACATACAACGACGGCACTGTGACATACAACGACGGCACTGTGACATACAACGATGGCCTGTGACATACAACGACGGCCTGTGACATATAATGGCGGCACTGTGACATACAACGGCGGCACTGTGACATACAACGGCGGCACTGTGACATACAATGGCGGCACTGTGACATACAACGGCGGCACTGTGACATACAACGGCGGCACTGTGACATACAACGACGGCACTGTGACATACAACGGCGGCACTGTGACATACAACGTATTGGGAACACTTTATTCATATTAATTATTCGTTATTGATTCGTTTTATTTTCACTTTGAGTCACAGTATTGATGTATTCCTTTGAAATTACATGTATCCCTATGGCAAACTAACACAACCGTGACTGTTTCACGCCATTTAATTCTTCAAGGTTATTGATACTAACGTAAGAGTGAACACGCTTCGAAAGTAAATACAGCCGGAGTTTATTTACATGGTGTGAATCCTTGGCTGTCTATATAAACTGTGATTTAATGTAATTCTTTAGTTGTTTCTACCTGACGCTCTATGACGCATGTCATATTCCCGAATATAGAGTATTCTTTGCTGTAGAATACTGTCTCGCTGTCACTCTGTCCCGTAACTGCGTAGTATATATACACTACCAGATTTGTTATAATACGAATCCTGTCTTCTATTGTGACACACAACCACACAATGACATACAACGACGGCACTGTGACATACAACGGCGGCACTGTGACATACAACGATGGCACGATGTTATACAGTGACGCACTGTGACATACAGTGGTGGCACTGTGACATACAACTGTGATATAAACGGCGGTACTGAGACATACAACTGTGACATACACCGGTGGTACTGGGACATACACCAGCGGTACTGAGACATACAACTGTGACATACACCGGCGGTACTGGGACATACACCGGCGGTACTGAGACATACAACTGTGACATACACCGGCGGTACTGGGACATACACCAGCGGTACTGAGACATACAACTGTGACATACACCGGCGGTACTGGGACATACACCGGCGGTACTGGGACATACACCGGCGGTACTGGGACATACAACGGCGGCACTGTGACATACAGCGATGGCACTGTGACATACAACGACAGAACTGTGATATACAATGGTGGTAATGTGACATACAACAGCGATACTGTGACATACAACGACAGCACTGTGACATACAACTGTGACATAAACGGCGGTATTGGGGCATACACCAGCGGTACTGGGACATACAACTGTGACATACACCAGCAGTACTGGGACATACAGCAGTACTGTCTTCTATTGTGACACCCAACCACACAACGACGGCACTGTGACATACAATGGTGGCACTGTGGCATACAACGACAGCACTGTGACATACACCGGCGGTACTGGGACATACACCAGCAGTACTGAGACATACAACTGTGACATACACTGGCAGTACTGGGACATACACCGGCGGTACTGAGACATACAACTGTGACATACACCGGCGGTACTGGGACATACAACTGTGACATACACCGGCGGTACTGGGACATACACCGGCGGTACTGGTACATACAATGGCGGCACTGTGACATACAGCGATGGCACTGTGACATACAACGACAGCACTGTGATATACAATGGTGGTACTGTGACATACAACAGCGATACTGTGACATACAACGACAGCACTGTGACATACAACTGTGACATAAACGGCGGTACTAGGACATACACCAGCGGTACTGGGACATACAACTGTGACATACAACTGGGACATACACCAGCGGTACTGGGACATACAACTGTGACATACAACTGTGACATACAACTGGGACATACACCAGCGGTACTGGGACATACAACTGTGACATACACCAGCAGTACTGGGACATACACCGGCGTTACTGGGACATACACCGGCATTACTGGGACATACACCGGTGGTACTGGGACATAAACCGGTGGTACTGTGACATACAACGGCGACACTGACACACAGGGACGACACTATGACATACAACGGCAGTACTGTGACATACAACGGCGGTAATGTGACATACAGCGATGACACTGTGACATACAGCAACAACACTGTGACATACAACGGCGGTAATGTGACATACAATGGTGATACTGTGACATACAACAGCGGTACTGTGACATACAACAGCGGCACTGTGATGTGCTCACCTCACCTAGACATGTAGAAGTTAGTATTAAGGATGTAGAAGACTTGTTTGAGTGATTGTTAATCAAAATAACTATTTATTTGTGAGATAGAATTCTCAGCTGTATTATTCTATGAACATTTCAGATCATGGTCATAAATGGTACATGCCTAAAACACTGTAATCACTGTATTTGCATGTAAATACTAGTAGAACATTTTCAGATGCTTTTCAATCATTCACTTATAGAACATCAAAACATTTGTTACAAAATATTTTATGATCATTAAAAAACCCAATACAGTGTTGTAATGGATTACACATTATTGCTGATATACATATAATATTGTAATTATAATATTAACAGCGGATTGTACACATACAATAAGGCTTGCTGAAGGCGAAATAACCAGTCCAAACTGGCCAGATAATTATCCTAAAAAGAAAGACTGTACATGGTTGATTATTGGAGCAGCTGGTCATCGATTGGAACTGGTAAGTAAAGGATGTTGTAGTTTTTGGGAAATGCTGACATATCATATTTTGATGCATTATGTCCGGAATATTTTCATAATTATGTTGCTGTAATTAGAACATTGCTGTAATGGTGTGCTGGTAAAGTAATTTCGTTTTTTTCATTATGAGCAAGTCTTTTTTAGTTTCACTATATTTCTCTATTTTGCAGGAATTTGATGAATTTGACTTAGAGCAGCACCAAGAGTGTGCATATGACCATGTCATGATTTATGACGGAGATTCAGAAGAGAATCGTATTTTAGGAAGATATTGTGGAAATCATAATCCACAGACAGTGACAGCCAGCAGTAACAAAATGTATATAACCCTTCATTCTGATGCTTCCGTCTCAAGGACTGGATTCTTGGCTAAACATTATACAGGTGGGTTAAAATAATGGTGGGCTACTATACAGATAGGTTACAATACAGGTGGGCTACTATACAGATAGGTTACAATACAGGTGGGCTACTATACAGATAGACTAAAATACAGGTGGGCTACTATACAGATAGGTTACAATACAGGTGGGCTACTATACAGATAGGTTACAATACAGGTGGGCTACTATACAGATAGGTTACAATACAGGTGGGCTACTATACAGATAGGTTACAATACAGGTGGGCTACTATACAGATAGGTTACAATACAGGTGGGCTACTATACAGATAGGTTACAATACAGGTGGGCTACTATACAGATAGGTTACAATACAGGTGGGCTACTATACAGATAGGTTACAATACAGGTGGGTTATGTAATAGGAAACACAAGACACCAAGGAGTTTCAGCTATAGAATCTTAGCTACAAGCCCTCAGCGATTCTAAAACCAAAAACTTCAAGGAGGAAGGGGGTTCTAATATTACACACACATATACTACTCATTTGGTAATTAGCGCATCCTATTTAGAACACCCCTAATTGCAAAGTATATGTTACCATTCTAGAACCAAATGCTCTTTGTCTGTGTTGTGTAACTATTCTTGTGTTGATAAAGAAAGAAATGGCGAGTGAACCAAAAAACATGGCATGACACATCTGATACTTTCATTTTTATTAGTCCCTGTTTGGACGCAGTTATGTTTTGACCTCCCTGCGTGCCTTTATCTTAGAAATGCGTGGACCAATCACAATCAAACTTCACACATACATCATACATGATATTATACATAGGCACATCAATTCGTTTCACAATCTAATTCAAGATGGCCAAATGGCGGCCTTTTTTGTACTGAAAAATCATCAAAACCAAGCATTTTTCGGCTGTTTACAGATGGATTTTGTTCAAACTTAGTATATACATTGGACATTATAGGATCTTGATGCAAATCTCTGGCATATCTCTGACTTGCTTTGACTGTTTATGTTCAAATTTTAAATATTCATTATACATCATGTCATAGATATACAGATATATTGGTTTGACGATTCTATTCAAAATGGCCGAATTGTGACTACTTTTGTTCTAAAAACTCATCAAATATCAAGCATTTCTGGGATTTATGGATGGATTTTGTTCAAACTTGGTACATACATTAGACATTATGGGTTCCTGATGTACGGCATTTTATTTTTCAGATCGGATTTCAAATGGCTGACTGGTGGCCATTTTGTTTTAGTGAATGTGGTTCTAGTGCCATATCTCCTCCATGCTTGACTGATTATGTTCAAATGTTATATATTCATTATACATTATGTTATAGATGTATTCAAAATAGCCAATTTTGTTTTAATGAATGTGCTTCAAGAGCCATATCTCCTCCATGCTTTGACTGATTATGTTCAAATTTCACATATTCATTATAAATCATGTTATAGATATATACATGTATTCAAAATGGCTGATTTTGTGTTGATTAATGCTGTTCCAGAGCAATATCTCTCAATATGGACAAGTACTCATTTGACGATCAGACAAATGTCAATCATTTTAATCTTAAACAATCATCATAATCATATTCCTGACATGGTTATATTCCAGCTATATTACTATAAACTAAACTATATATCTTAAATTTGATATTTCGAATCGAGCTGCCCCTCTGAATTTGGGATTTTTTTTTATTTACAAACCTTAAAATAGAAAAGTTTCGAGCAACCATGTATTTAGTTTGTACAATATTTGAAATAAAACATGGTAAGCCAGTTGTGTGTACTTTGTTTATATTTATTACTGAGCGCGTTGACACTTGGACGCGTACAGGTAAGACGCATGCACCCAGCACAGCGGGTCAAATGTTACCTTCAAGTATTTCAGATTGACACGTCAGCCATGTCAGCTCCGAAGAAACGTTGCACACAACTGTCAATATTGAATTTTTATAGTACAAGCAGTAAGGAATTGAGGTAAGGAATATCAGTATGATTGATCTATGACGTCGCCCTGACAGTATTCATGGCAGTAAATTCAAATAAACGAAAAATCGACCACACTCGCCACAATCTGATGATATAAATCATTTAAATTATGGTTTCTCTCTTATTGGAATATGTGGTGGCCCTGATAAGGGCAGTTTGGTTTGGTTGCTATGAAACCACTAATCAAGCTCGATCACTTCATTCAATCAATCAATCAAACATTTTATTTTGCCTAATAATGTACACTTGTAGTTTACAAAACAACGGTTCATTTCAGTGCGCCATGATGTATGATGTTACTGCACATGCTTTGCCACCAGAGGGCACTGTGTACGCAATTTTTTGCGTACTGATTCATGGGTAAAAGTCAACAAATATTGTCGTCAGAAAACAATTCTTAGTTGTTTGTTGACGCATGTTACATGTATTAACAATAAGAATATTAAAATTGATGGGGTGTTGATGATGTCTGAAAATACCGTATTTAATTAATAAATAAATAATATTAGTTGGTAATTGGCATTTTTCATAATATTAAGAAATAAACATTTATTATGTAAACATTTTACCATTTCAGTGAAAAACATCTACCCGCAATTCTACTCCCTTTACAACAAGACTCTGTGGACACATGTCCATTAACACAGGATCCCAGTACAACAAGTTGCTGTGGAGACCAAATATACCAAGACCCTGCTGATTTATCAAAGCGGCGAATTTCCTGTGATGAAGATCGTAAAATGGAGTTTTTATCAGAGAGTGCGAAATTCAATCTCGTAAAATCTTACAAATTTCTGGTATCATCAGGTAGACGATATAACATTTCATGGGAGGTAAATAGGCCCTGGTTGAGATACAGTGTGTCAAATGATAGTGCGTTTTGTGCATATTGTTTATGTTTTGGGTCCACTGATTCGCCATTTGTACAACAAGGATATAAGAACTGGAAAAAAGCAGTTGGTGTCAAAGATAACTATCTCAACAAACATGCGAAAAGTGTTGACCACATTATCTCCACTGAAAAAGTTTGAAACTTCTTAGACTGTACTCAAAATGTCAGCACAGATATTATTTCCAAATTAAATAAGGCAGCTGCAGAGAGCCAGATTATAACCAAGAAGAGCATACTATCCATCATTGACGTCCTACTTGTACCCGAGCAGCGGGGTATACCCTTTAGAGGAAACTGGGTGATGGAGGATCAGGCCGAGAATGGCAATTTTTCATGGACTGGAAATCAAGATATGATCACGACTTATCAGAACATTTAAAACGTGCAAGTCGAAACGCTAAATATACTTCCCCACAAATACAAAATGAAATATTCCATCTTTGTGAGAATGAAATGGGAAGATCAACTGTTACTTCTATGCCCGAGTACTGGAGTTTATGGCAGATGAAACCCAGGATTGCGCCACTTGTGAACAAATCAGTCTTTGTATACGTTACATGTACGAAGACAAAATACGAGAGGATTTCCTTGGCTTTGTACAACTGGAGAAAATGGATGCGTGTACGATAGCCCACACAATAGTTAACACACTTACAGGATTTGGTTTGAATATGGATAACATGGTTGGACAGGGGTATGATGGGGCAGCAGTGATGAGTTCTGACAAAAATGGCATATAAGCTATTATTCAGAGACAGAACAGCAATGCAACATATGTCCATTCCCTTACCAAATTGTCCGCCCCAATAGTATATTAATTGTATACCGGTACATATTCTGTACAAAAAGTATACTTTTTTGAAATTGTGTATATTATTTGTATACAAAATTCATACATACAAGAAAACAGCAGTACATTATTTGTATACACACTTTATACAAATTCATTAATGTATATTTGTTGTATATTAAAAATGTACAGATTTTTTGCATAGGATTCAATGCCTAAATATTGTATAATTTACATATACATAAAATGTACAATATCATGACTAAGAAATAAAAAGTAACCAAAAAAATTTATGTTAGAATCATGTCAGAATGAAGTATAATTTATGTATACATTAATTGTACAAATTATTGACTTGGCATCTTGACAAATATTGGTATTATTTATGTATACATAGAATGTACAAAAATTGGACTTAGAATCTGAATAAACTTAACTACGCCCAATAATACAATATATGTATACATAAACTGTACAAAAATATGGAATTTAATGTTCAATTAAATTCATAAGAGATTATAAAAACATTCTTAATAGATTAATTACAGCAATACTAAACTATATTTTTGGATATCAGTAAAATTATATTTTTACTACAGTTTACTGAAAGAATTCAGTCATTATAAGAAGTGTGCATAACACATTTCCCACAAGAGTTGTTTAGAGTTTGCCTAATTTGCATATATTAAAAATTATACTGTTTTGGATCCTAACATGACTTATTGCCAATTTTTATAAACTTTTTCTTGATCAATTTAACTAAATTAAATTTAATTTCCCATTATATATCTAGTTTTGGCATTTGCAGTTGAGCAAAATACAATGAAATAAATCAGTATTACTCTCACCACAATCAGTTTGTTGTACATCCTTGGCTGACATATATGTCAAACAGATACAACATAGGTTGTAAATGAATGTACTATATTCAGTCAGGTAAACATAAACAATTGATAAATTGAATTCTAAATGTAAGTATAGGTAAATACAAATACATGCTGTTGTGTAATAAGACCATGCACTTGGGCAAATAAAACGCACAATGAAGTTGAATTGAGCTTTGTACAATTTTTGTATACAAAAGTGTTCCAATTATGGGATACTTCTTGTATACAAAAGTACATTTTTTGTACACTATTTGCATAGTATTTGCATACTTTTTGTATACAAATCTGTTCCAAATATAGGGTACTTCTTGTATACAAAAATATACATAAAATGTACAAATTTATTCAGAATTTGTATACTTTTTGCACACAAAAAGTATACATTTTGTCTAATGAATTTTGGTAAGGGTTGTCGGTCACATACCCTTGCATTAGCTCTTGCAGCTGGTTGTAGACAGGTCCCAGAAATCCGTAACTTGTTTGACAGTGTTGACAAACTTACTTGGTTTTTGGGTGGCAGTGCCAAACGAAAGGCAATCTTTAAGTGTAGCAAATAATAGTGATGATGATATTAGTGAACTTTTAATGGATGAATTAGGCGAATTAAATATCGAGACATGCAAAGGCCGTGAAAAAACATCAGTGCCCAAACTGTGTGTTACACGCTGGGCGGCTAGGGTTACCACGCTGTCAGCCCTGCTTGTCAAATACAAGATCGTTTTAGAGTCCATGGAAGCTATTAGGGATAGAAGCAATGGTGATGCAAAACGAGACGCATATGCTCGTATGTTAATTGATCCCCAATTTATAGTGGCACTGGTTGTGGCTCAATTCATTTTGAGTTACTGTGCTTGTGTGACAATAGCACTACAGTCAGTAAATTGTGACTTGGCAAAGGCATACAAAGACATAAAGCTCTGCAAAGAAGCCATTCGCAAATCACATTGTGATGACAGATAGGACAAGTTATGGGAAAGAATAACTAGCATTGCAGATGCCTTGAATATCACAATAACTAAACCCAGAACTTCAGGCAGACAAGCTCATTGGTCTAATGCAGGACAAAGTTCTACTCAGACGCCCAGCGAGTATTTTAAGATGAATGTATATTATCTTTTCTCGGATCATGTCATCCAAGATCTTGAGACGCGATTTGCTGATCATCACTGTGATCTGATAGCTGCACAAGCACTTTTACCATGATGCAGCATTGGTCAGCACACATCAACCCATGTGACCTCATTTAACAACTACTATGGGAAATTGTTGCAAAGGGGTGAATTTTTGAATATTGAAATTGAGAAGTGGATAACAAAGTTCAGTGTTACACCAATTGAGTAACGCATAATGATGCTGTTTCATCTCTTGCTGTTTGTGATGTCAACTATTTCCCAGCCATCTACAAAATTCTCACAATATTCTTTACAACACCTGTCAGAAGCGTGTCATGTGAACGTTCTTTTTCTGCACTTCGACGGGTGAAGTTATGGACACGATCTAGCATGATGGCTCAAGACAGACTCAGTGCTTTTGCAATGTTACTAGTACACCGAGACACAGACATCATTCCTTTCCCAGAAGCTAACTGGAGATAAATTAATATGCTATCGCTAAAGTTGTAAACATAAACTGTGTATTGTACAACTATCAATTGTATTAATCTGTTGCTTATATATGAAGATAGAACAAAAGTGTTTCAGGTATTAAAGTTCATACTGTAATATCCCGTGTTTTGTATATATTCATAAAATATATCAAGATGATTTGTTAAAAATAGATAGATATACCCCCCCCCCCCCATAGCCATTAACTTATGGCGCAACTGCACGCTTCTGAGTCTTTATACACTTATATACGAAACTTAAAACAATACATTTGCTGCCCCCTAGTGAAAAAAAGCTAGCTACGGCCCTGTCTGTGCATGTGATTACATTCAAACTTCACACATACATAATATTATACATATGCACATCAATTTGTTTCTTGATCTGATTCAAGATGGCGGAATGACGACCATTTTGTGCTGGAAAATCATCAAAATCAAGCATTTATGGATAGATTTTGTTCAAACTTTGTATATACAATGGATATTATGGGATTTTGATGCACAACATTTTATATCTCATATCGGATTTTGTTTTATTGAATGCAGTTCTAGTGCCATATCTCTGCCATTTTTTGACTGATTATGTTAAAATTTTATATATTCATTAGAGATCATGTCATTGATACAGTACAGTTAGCGCGTAAGCTTTGGCGTTTGTGGCATCATTGTCGCCTCAGCATCGCATCATTGTGGCATCAGCTTCGCATCATTAAAAATTGAAGCTGTGTTTGCCTCGCTTATTTTGTGGCATTATCGCTTCGCAGTCTCATGGCATCAACATGGCATCAGCTTCAAAGTATTGTGACATCAGTATGACCTCATTATTTGCACACAGAAAGGCAGTAAAGAAAAACACATCTACAGAAGATCAATATATAATCGATTCAAATAAGCAAGCCCAAGAACTAGCTTGAGTTCACACAAACTTCAGTAGGATTTTATAGTCCCTGTCTCAGGCACAGCCTGAAAAAGGGAGTATAGTTTTTTTTAGTCCCCGTTCTGGCCATTTTGTTTTAAAGAATTTAGTTGTGGATTCGTATCCGAGACATTTTATAGATATACATATGTATGTATGTATAAATGGCTGACTGGTGGCCATTTTGTTTTATTTAATGCTGTTCCAGAGCAATATCTCTCAACAAGTACTCGTTTGACGATCAGATACAAGATGACTGAACGTCAATCATTTTAATGTTAAAAACTCAATATCAAGCATATGTATGCTTCGGGATCCATACCTCTGACATGTTTATGTTCAATCTATATTACTATAAACAAAACTATATATCTGTTCTATGCATGGTTTGTGTTTCAAAGAGTTCATTTCCTGATTCAATTTGAGATGCCTAGACTGCTCATTTCAAACTTCACATGTACATCAAACATCATACTGGACTAACGCTCATGGATTGTTATCACCATAAAATTCAAAATAGCTGATTGGTGGTCATCTTGTTTAAATGAATGAAGTACCACATAGCCAGATCTCATACATGCATGGACTAAACAAGTTTAAACATCACACATTAGATCAAGTATATCTAGGGTCTATAATACAAACAGGGTATTATGTCATTGACAATGACTTGTTTATCAAAGGTCACATCGCATTCCCTAATAAATCATCTGCTTAGCTCAATCAGTAGAATCCCCACTACTTGGCTGATCTAAAATAATCAGGGTATTGCCAATAATTAAAAAAAAAACTATTATAAAATTAAGAAGGAAGTTGCACTCCAACATTTGTCATTCATGTCCAGGTTGGTTATAATACAAAGGTGGTTTACACTTTACAGGTTGGTTATAATACAAAGGTGGTTTACACTTTACTGGTTGGTTATAATACAAAGGTGTACACTTTACTGGTTGGTTATAATACAAAGGTGGTTTACACTTTACTGGTTGGTTATAATACAAAGGTGTACACTTTACTGGTTGGTTATAATACAAAGGTGGTTTACACTTTACTGGTTGGTTATAATACAAAGGTGTACACTTTACTGGTTGGTTATAATACAAAGGTGGTTTACACTTTACAGGTTGGTTATAATACAAAGGTGGTTTACACTTTACAGGTTGGTTATAATACAAAAGTGGTTTACACTTTACAGGTTGGTTATAATACAAAGGTGGTTTACACTTTACAGGTTGGTTATAATACAAAGGTGGTTTACACTTTACAGGTTGGTTATAATACAAAGGTGGTTTACACTTTACAGGTTGGTTATAATACAAAGGTGGTTTACACTTTACAGGTTGGTTATAATACAAAGGTGGTTTACACTTTACAGGTTGGTTATAATACAAAGGTGGTTTACACTTTACAGGTTGGTTATAATACAAAGGTGGTTTACACTTTACAGGTTGGTTATAATACAAAGGTGTACACTTTACTGGTTGGTTATAATACAAAGGTGGTTTACACTTTACAGGTTGGTTATAATACAAAGGTGTACACTTTACTGGTTGGTTATAATACAAAGGTGGTTTACACTTTACAGGTTGGTTATAATACAAAGGTGTACACTTTACTGGTTGGTTATAATACAAAGGTGGTTTACACTTTACAGGTTGGTTATAATACAAAGGTGGTTTACACTTTACAGGTTGGTTATAATACAAAGGTGGTTTACACTTTACAGGTTGGTTATAATACAAAGGTGGTTTACACTTTACAGGTTGGTTATAATACAAAGGTGTACACTTTACTGGTTGGTTATAATACAAAGGTGGTTTACACTTTACAGGTTGGTTATAATACAAAGGTGTACACTTTACAGGTTGGTTATAATACAAAGGTGGTTTACACTTTACAGGTTGGTTATAATACAAAGGTGGTTTACACTTTACAGGTTGGTTATAATACAAAAGTGGTTTACACTTTACAGGTTGGTTATAATACAAAGGTGGTTTACACTTTACAGGTTGGTTATAATACAAAGGTGGTTTACACTTTACAGGTTGGTTATAATACAAAGGTGTACACTTTACTGGTTGGTTATAATACAAAGGTGGTTTACACTTTACAGGTTGGTTATAATACAAAGGTGTACACTTTACAGGTTGGTTATAATACAAAAGTGGTTTACACTTTACAGGTTGGTTATAATACAAAAGTGGTTTACACTTTACAGGTTGGTTATAATACAAAGGTGGTTTACACTTTACAGGTTGGTTATAATACAAAGGTGTACACTTTACAGGTTGGTTATAATACAAAGGTGGTTTACACTTTACAGGTTGGTTATAATACAAAGGTGTACACTTTACAGGTTGGTTATAATACAAAAGTGGTTTACACTTTACAGGTTGGTTATAATACAAAAGTGGTTTACACTTTACAGGTTGGTTATAATACAAAGGTGGTTTACACTTTACAGGTTGGTTATAATACAAAAGTGGTTTACACTTTACAGGTTGGTTATAATACAAAGGTGGTTTACACTTTACAGGTTGGTTATAATACAAAGGTGGTTTACACTTTACAGGTTGGTTATAATACAAAGGTGGTTTACACTTTACAGGTTGGTTATAATACAAAAGTGGTTTACACTTTACAGGTTGGTTATAATACAAAGGTGGTTTACACTTTACAGGTTGGTTATAATACAAAGGTGTACACTTTACAGGTTGGTTATAATACAAAGGTGGTTTACACTTTACAGGTTGGTTATAATACAAACTAAGGTGGTTTACACTTTACAGGTTGGTTATAATTCAAAGGTGGTTTACACTTTACAGGTTGGTTATAATACAAAGGTGTACACTTTACAGGTTGGTTATAATACAAAGGTGGTTTACACTTTACAGGTTGGTTATAATACAAAGGTGGTTTACACTTTACAGGTTGGTTATAATACAAAGGTGGTTTACACTTTACAGGTTGGTTATAATACAAAGGTGGTTTACACTTTACTGGTTGGTTATAATTCAAAGGTGGTTTACACTTTACAGGTTGGTTATAATACAAACTAAGGTGGTTTACACTTTACAGGTTGGTTATAATACAAAAGTGGTTTACACTTTACAGGTTGGTTATAATACAAAAGTGGTTTACACTTTACAGGTTGGTTATAATACAAAGGTGGTTTACACTTTACAGGTTGGTTATAATACAAAAGTGGTTTACACTTTACAGGTTGGTTATAATACAAAGGTGGTTTACACTTTACAGGTTGGTTATAATACAAAGGTGGTTTACACTTTACAGGTTGGTTATAATACAAAGGTGGTTTACACTTTACAGGTTGGTTATAATACAAAAGTGGTTTACACTTTACAGGTTGGTTATAATACAAAGGTGGTTTACACTTTACAGGTTGGTTATAATACAAAGGTGGTTTACACTTTACAGGTTGGTTATAATACAAACTAAGGTGGTTTACACTTTACAGGTTGGTTATAATTCAAAGGTGGTTTACACTTTACAGGTTGGTTATAATACAAAGGTGTACACTTTACAGGTTGGTTATAATACAAAGGTGGTTTACACTTTACAGGTTGGTTATAATACAAACTAAGGTGGTTTACACTTTACAGGTTGGTTATAATTCAAAGGTGGTTTACACTTTACAGGTTGGTTATAATACAAAGGTGGTTTACACTTTACAGGTTGGTTATAATACAAAGGTGGTTTACACTTTACAGGTTGGTTATAATACAAAGGTGGTTTACACTTTACAGGTTGGTTATAATACAAAGGTGGTTTACACTTTACAGGTTGGTTATAATACAAAGGTGGTTTACACTTTACTGGTTGGTTATAATTCAAAGGTGGTTTACACTTTACAGGTTGGTTATAATACAAACTAAGGTGGTTTACACTTTACAGGTTGGTTATAATACAAAGGTGGTTTACACTTTACTGGTTGGTTATAATACAAAAGTGGTTTACACTTTACAGGTTGGTTATAATACAAAGGTGGTTTACACTTTACAGGTTGGTTATAATACAAATTAAGGTGGTTTACACTTTACAGGTTGGTTATAATACAAACTAAGGTGGTTTACACTTTACAGGTTGGTTATAATTCAAAGGTGGTTTACACTTTACAGGTTGGTTATAATACAAACTAAGGTGGTTTACACTTTACAGGTTGGTTATAATACAAAGGTGGTTTACACTTTACTGGTTGGTTATAATACAAAAGTGGTTTACACTTTACAGGTTGGTTATAATACAAAGGTGGTTTACACTTTACAGGTTGGTTATAATACAAACTAAGGTGGTTTACACTTTACAGGTTGGTTATAATTCAAAGGTGGTTTACACTTTACAGGTTGGTTATAATACAAAGGTGGTTTACACTTTACTGGTTGGTTATAATACAAAAGTGGTTTACACTTTACAGGTTGGTTATAATACAAAGGTGTACACTTTACAGGTTGGTTATAATACAAAGGTGGTTTACACTTTACAGGTTGGTTATAATACAAAGGTGTACACTTTACAGGTTGGTTATAATACAAAGGTGGTTTACACTTTACAGGTTGGTTATAATACAAAGGTGGTTTACACTTTACTGGTTGGTTATAATTCAAAGGTGGTTTACACTTTACAGGTTGGTTATAATACAAACTAAGGTGGTTTACACTTTACAGGTTGGTTATAATACAAAGGTGGTTTACACTTTACTGGTTGGTTATAATACAAAAGTGGTTTACACTTTACAGGTTGGTTATAATACAAAGGTGGTTTACACTTTACAGGTTGGTTATAATACAAATTAAGGTGGTTTACACTTTACAGGTTGGTTATAATACAAACTAAGGTGGTTTACACTTTACAGGTTGGTTATAATTCAAAGGTGGTTTACACTTTACAGGTTGGTTATAATACAAACTAAGGTGGTTTACACTTTACAGGTTGGTTATAATACAAAGGTGGTTTACACTTTACTGGTTGGTTATAATACAAAAGTGGTTTACACTTTACAGGTTGGTTATAATACAAAGGTGGTTTACACTTTACAGGTTGGTTATAATACAAACTAAGGTGGTTTACACTTTACAGGTTGGTTATAATTCAAAGGTGGTTTACACTTTACAGGTTGGTTATAATACAAAGGTGGTTTACACTTTACTGGTTGGTTATAATACAAAAGTGGTTTACACTTTACAGGTTGGTTATAATACAAAGGTGTACACTTTACAGGTTGGTTATAATACAAAGGTGGTTTACACTTTACAGGTTGGTTATAATACAAAGGTGGTTTACACTTTACAGGTTGGTTATAATACAAAGGTGTACACTTTACTGGTTGGTTATAATACAAAGGTGGTTTACACTTTACTGGTTGGTTATAATACAAAGGTGTACACTTTACAGGTTGGTTATAATACAAAGGTGTACACTTTACTGGTTGGTTATAATACAAAGGTGGTGTACACTTTACTGGTTGGTTATAATACAAAGGTGGTTTACACTACAACAGCAGTTCTGTTGATGTCTTCATGATTTGTTACGAATTATTACTGTTTTTCTCCATGGTGAAAAAATATCTAACATAAAACCTGACATTACACCTTATATGTACATGTATTTTGTTATTTTTGTGTAAGTGTGGTCTGACAGTACGTGTGTAGGTTTTTGGTTAAACTTCAATAATAATTTTGATTGTTTGAAATGCTTATCGACGTGTCTCAGTAATATTTGTTTTGAATGTTGATGGTTGTGACAGAACAAATATTGACCATAATTTGTAAGAACCATGTATCATTTATCATTAAACTAAAAACTTCAGTGATCACTGTGAAACAGTTGCAATGAAATCTATGCATTGGTAAATTTCAACATTTCTTACCTAGAAAGTTCTAAATAAATTTTCCAAATCATCGGAAATATATTTATAACAATTCTCAATTTGTAACTTAAGTGCAAAAAATTACCATCCGATCATTGGTGTTCAAATCACATTATCTTTTTGTGCTGTGACAGGCTTCAAAACATTTGTATAATTTGACAAGGCATAGGATTTTGACCACACTTCAAAGGTGCAGGGTTTTAGTTTTCCATACACTTTAGGAAAACAGGGTAAACCAGACTAGTGTCTATAATTTCCAGTATCAAAGGTTATAGTGAGTCATATTCTAACAATTATGATCCGACAGCCACCAAATATTCACACTAAACTAAATTTTACACCTTGTATTTTTCTGAAGCCCAACAAAATTATTTACAAAATTATGTAAAAATGTTTCTATCTGATTTATTTGAAAAAATCTTTATGAGAATGCCTTTACAGTAGAGTTATGTCTCTTATAGATTGAGATCAGTCTAATGACTTTACTTTGATATTAAATTTAGCAAACAGAGCTGGCTTTGGCAATGAATGGAAATACATATCGTTATATGAGTCAGCATTGCTCTATTCATTTAACTGTCTAGATAATTATTATTGAAATGAGTCCTAGATACTATCAGAACACAGTTGCTCGCTTTTTTCTATGAAACTGTGTCTTTCACTTAGTCTACAGTCCTAGTTATGATCCATAGAAAAAAATATTGCATTTATTTTGATAAAATACGCAAGTGTCCAAATCACGCAAGAGGTCACACTTCAAGTTGTTTTCATGAGAATGAAACAATGTGTCACGATTTGAAGAATTTAATTATTACATCACCTAATTTTCAATTAAATACATTGAGATTAATACTCATTGTATCCTCAGACTTTACTATTAAAATCATCAATTTTGACCACTTGTGTGCCTGTTATCAATTTGGGCAAGTAGTCAGTGTTTTCAATAAGCGAGTGAGCAGGAAAAAAAGTAAATAATAATGTTCTTTTTTGGTTGGTTAAAAAGTAATAAAACCAGAAAGGTTGGAGAATGTATATGAATGAAATCAGCCAACACAAATTTCAATTTTTTTCACACTGTCTTTTTGCTTTCTTTCAGTGTGTGGTGGTATTCTGTTAGCGAAGGACGAACCAATGGTTTTCTATTCACATGCCAGATATGGTGACACTAATTACAATGACCAGGTACACACTTTGTTATGACAGATTTGTGTGCATGCATGCGTGCATCTGTCTGTCTGTCTGTCTGCCTGTCTGTCTGTCTGTCTGTCTGTCTGTCTGTCTGTCTGTCTGTCCATCCGTCTGTATCCAGCCATATCTCACACATGCTTAGGCCAATCAAACTCAACCTTTACACACACATCAGACATTATATTAGACATATGTACATGCATTTGTTTCATAATTTAATTCAAGATGGCTTAATGGCAACCATTTTAATGTAAAAATCACAAATCAAACGTTTTCACCATTCTGTTAATATTTCACATGTCAGATATGGTGACACCAACTACAGTGACAAAGTACCCACATTAGCTTACATAGAATGTTAATATTTCACATGCCAGATATGGTGACACCAACTACAGTGACAGAGTACCCACATTAGCATACATAGAATGTTAATATTTCACATGTCAGATATGGTGACACCGACTACAGTGACAAGGTACACACATTAGCTTACATAGAATGTTAATATTTCACATGTCAGATATGGTGACACCAACTACAGTGACAAGGTACACACATTAGCTTACATAGAATGTTAATATTTCACATGTCAGATATGGTGACACCAACTACAGTGACAAGGTACACACATTAGCTTACATAGAATGTTAATATTTCACATGTCAGATATGGTGACACCAACTACAGTGACAAGGTACCCACATTAGCATACATAGAATGTCATTATTTCACATGTCAGATATGGTGACACCAACTACAGTGACAAAGTACCCACATTAGCTTACATAGAATGTTAATATTTCACATGTCAGATATGGTGACACCAACTACAGTGACAAGGTACACACATTAGCTTACATAGAATGTTAATATTTCACATGTCAGATATGGTGACACCAACTACAGTGACAAAGTACCCACATTAGCTTACATAGAATGTTAATATTTCACATGTCAGATATGGTGACACCAACTACAGTGACAAAGTACCCACATTAGCATACATAGAATGTCAATATTTCACATGTCAGATATGGTGACACCAACTACAGTGACAGAGTACCCACATTAGCATACATAGAATGTTAATATTTCACATGTCAGATATGGTGACACCAACTACAGTGACAGAGTACCCACATTAGCATACATAGAATGTCAATATTTCACATGTCAGATATGGTGACACCGACTACAGTGACAAGGTACACACATTAGCTTACATAGAATGTTAATATTTCACATGCCAGATATGGTGACACCAACTACAGTGACAGAGTACCCACATTAGCATACATAGAATGTTAATATTTCACATGTCAGATATGGTGACACCGACTACAGTGACAAGGTACACACATTAGCTTACATAGAATGTTAATATTTCACATGCCAGATATGGTGACACCAACTACAGTGACAGAGTACCCACATTAGCATACATAGAATGTTAATATTTCACATGTCAGATATGGTGACACCAACTACAGTGACAAGGTACACACATTAGCTTACATAGAATGTTAATATTTCACATGCCAGATATGGTGACACCAACTACAGTGACAGAGTACCCACATTAGCATACATAGAATGTTAATATTTCACATGTCAGATATGGTGACACCGACTACAGTGACAAGGTACACACATTAGCTTACATAGAATGTTAATATTTCACATGTCAGATATGGTGACACCAACTACAGTGACAAGGTACACACATTAGCTTACATAGAATGTTAATATTTCACATGTCAGATATGGTGACACCAACTACAGTGACAAAGTACCCACATTATCATAAATAGAATGTTAATATTTCACATGTCAGATATGGTGACACCAACTACAGTGACAAGGTACACACATTAGCTTACATAGAATGTTAATATTTCACATGCCAGATATGGTGACACCAACTACAGTGACAGAGTACCCACATTAGCATACATAGAATGTTAATATTTCACATGTCAGATATGGTGACACCGACTACAGTGACAAGGTACACACATTAGCTTACATAGAATGTTAATATTTCACATGTCAGATATGGTGACACCGACTACAGTGACAAGGTACACACATTAGCTTACATAGAATGTTAATATTTCACATGCCAGATATGGTGACACCAACTACAGTGACAGAGTACCCACATTAGCATACATAGAATGTTAATATTTCACATGTCAGATATGGTGACACCGACTACAGTGACAGAGTACCCACATTAGCATACATAGAATGTTAATATTTCACATGTCAGATATGGTGACACCGACTACAGTGACAAGGTACACACATTAGCTTACATAGAATGTTAATATTTCACATGCCAGATATGGTGACACCAACTACAGTGACAGAGTACCCACATTAGCATACATAGAATGTTAATATTTCACATGCCAGATATGGTGACACCAACTACTGTGACAGAGTACCCACATTAGCATACATAGAATGTTAATATTTCACATGTCAGATATGGTGACACCGACTACAGTGACAAGGTACACACATTAGCTTACATAGAATGTTAATATTTCACATGTCAGATATGGTGACACCAACTACAGTGACAAGGTACACACATTAGCTTACATAGAATGTTAATATTTCACATGTCAGATATGGTGACACCAACTACAGTGACAAGGTACACACATTAGCTTACATAGAATGTTAATATTTCACATGTCAGATATGGTGACACCGACTACAGTGACAAGGTACACACATTAGCTTACATAGAATGTTAATATTTCACATGTCAGATATGGTGACACCGACTACAGTGACAAGGTACACACATTAGCTTACATAGAATGTTAATATTTCACATGTCAGATATGGTGACACCAACTACAGTGACAGAGTACCCACATTAGCATACATAGAATGTTAATATTTCACATGTCAGATATGGTGACACCAACTACAGTGACAAGGTACACACATTAGCTTACATAGAATGTTAATATTTCACATGTCAGATATGGTGACACCGACTAGTGACAAGGTACACACATTAGCTTACATAGAATGTTAATATTTCACATGTCAGATATGGTGACACCAACTACAGTGACAAGGTACACACATTAGCTTACATAGAATGTTAATATTTCACATGTCAGATATGGTGACACCAACTACAGTGACAAGGTACCCACATTAGCTTACATAGAATGTTAATATTTCACATGTCAGATATGGTGACACCGACTACAGTGACAAGGTACACACATTAGCTTACATAGAATGTTAATATTTCACATGTCAGATATGGTGACACCAACTACAGTGACAGAGTACCCACATTAGCATACATAGAATGTTAATATTTCACATGTCAGATATGGTGACACCAACTACAGTGACAAGGTACACACATTAGCTTACATAGAATGTTAATATTTCACATGTCAGATATGGTGACACCAACTACAGTGACAAGGTACACACATTAGCTTACATAGAATGTTAATATTTCACATGTCAGATATGGTGACACCAACTACAGTGACAAGGTACACACATTAGCTTACATAGAATGTTAATATTTCACATGTCAGATATGGTGACACCGACTACAGTGACAAGGTACACACATTAGCTTACATAGAATGTTAATATTTCACAAGTCAGATATGGTGACACCGACTACAGTGACAAGGTACCCACATTAGCTTACATAGAATGTTAATATTTCACAAGTCAGATATGGTGACACCAACTACAGTGACAAGGTACACACATTAGCTTACATAGAATGTCATTATTTCACATGTCAGATATGGTGACACCAACTACAGTGACAGAGTACCCACATTAGCATACATAGAATGTCAATATTTCACATGTCAGATATGGTGACACCAACTACAGTGACAAGGTACACACATTAGCTTACATAGAATGTTAATATTTCACATGTCAGATATGGTGACACCAACTACAGTGACAGAGTACCCACATTAGCATACATAGAATGTTAATATTTCACATGTCAGATATGGTGACACCAACTACAGTGACAAGGTACACACATTAGCTTACATAGAATGTTAATATTTCACATGTCAGATATGGTGACACCAACTACAGTGACAAGGTACACACATTAGCTTACATAGAATGTTAATATTTCACATGTCAGATATGGTGACACCAACTACAGTGACAAGGTACACACATTAGCTTACATAGAATGTTAATATTTCACATGTCAGATATGGTGACACCGACTACAGTGACAAGGTACACACATTAGCTTACATAGAATGTTAATATTTCACAAGTCAGATATGGTGACACCGACTACAGTGACAAGGTACCCACATTAGCTTACATAGAATGTTAATATTTCACAAGTCAGATATGGTGACACCAACTACAGTGACAAGGTACACACATTAGCTTACATAGAATGTCATTATTTCACATGTCAGATATGGTGACACCAACTACAGTGACAAAGTACCCACATTAGCTTACATAGAATGTTAATATTTCACATGTCAGATATGGTGACACCAACTACAGTGACAAGGTACACACATTAGCTTACATAGAATGTTAATATTTCACATGCCAGATATGGTGACACCAACTACAGTGACAGAGTACCCACATTAGCATACATAGAATGTTAATATTTCACATGTCAGATATGGTGACACCGACTACAGTGACAAGGTACACACATTAGCTTACATAGAATGTTAATATTTCACATGCCAGATATGGTGACACCAACTACAGTGACAGAGTACCCACATTAGCATACATAGAATGTTAATATTTCACATGTCGGATATGGTGACACCAACTACAGTGACAGAGTACCCACATTAGCTTACATAGAATGTTAATATTTCACATGTCAGATATGGTGACACCAACTACAGTGACAAGGTACACACATTAGCTTACATAGAATGTTAATATTTCACATGTCAGATATGGTGACACCAACTACAGTGACAGAGTACCCACATTAGCTTACATAGAATGTTAATATTTCACATGCCAGATATGGTGACACCAACTACAGTGACAGAGTACCCACATTAGCATACATAGAATGTTAATATTTCACATGTCAGATATGGTGACACCAACTACAGTGACAGAGTACCCACATTAGCATACATAGAATGTTAATATTTCACATGTCAGATATGGTGACACCAACTACAGTGACAGAGTACCCACATTAGCTTACATAGAATGTTAATATTTCACATGTCAGATATGGTAACACCAACTACAGTGACAAGGTACACACATTAGCTTACATAGAATGTTAATATTTCACATGTCAGATATGGTGACACCAACTACAGTGACAAAGTATCCACATTAGCATACATAGAATGTTAATATTTCACATGTCAGATATGGTGACACCGACTACAGTGACAGAGTACCCACATTATCATAAATAGAATGTTAATATTTCACATGTCAGATATGGTGACACCAACTACAGTGACAAGGTACACACATTAGCTTACATAGAATGTTAATATTTCACATGTCAGATATGGTGACACCAACTACAGTGACAGAGTACCCACATTAGCTTACATAGAATGTTAATATTTCACATGTCAGATATGGTGACACCAACTACAGTGACAAAGTACCCACATTAGCATACATAGAATGTTAATATTTCACATGCCAGATATGGTGACACCAACTACAGTGACAGAGTACCCACATTATCATAAATAGAATGTTAATATTTCACATGTCAGATATGGTGACACCAACTACAGTGACAAGGTACACACATTAGCTTACATAGAATGTTAATATTTCACATGTCAGATATGGTGACACCAACTACAGTGACAAAGTACCCACATTAGCTTACATAGAATGTTAATATTTCACATGTCAGATATGGTGACACCAACTACAGTGACAAGGTACACACATTAGCTTACATAGAATGTTAATATTTCACATGTCAGATATGGTGACACCAACTACAGTGACAAGGTACCCACATTAGCATACATAGAATGTTAATATTTCACATGTCAGATATGGTGACACCAACTACAGTGACAGAGTACCCACATTAGCTTACATAGAATGTTAATATTTCACATGTCAGATATGGTGACACCAACTACAGTGACAAAGTACCCACATTAGCTTACATAGAATGTTAATATTTCACATGTCAGATATGGTGACACCAACTACAGTGACAAGGTACACACATTAGCTTACATAGAATGTTAATATTTCACATGTCAGATATGGTGACACCAACTACAGTGACAAGGTACACACATTAGCTTACATAGAATGTTAATATTTCACATGTCAGACATAGAACATTTGTATTTGTGCAGAATCTCATCAACCCGGCAGTCTCATTATTGAGGCAATGATGTTTATTACTTTATTCTTTTTGACCACTGGTCTACAAATGTTCTGGAATTATTTCATAATTGTTATAAAAAAGGAATAAATATTTATGAGCTCCGCTGTCGACAAAGTCGAGTGGAGCTTATAGTATTACTGATTGTCTGTCTTCACCGTCGCCGTCATCAACTTTACATTTTAGACTTCTTCTTAAAAACCACAAACTGTATAGCTGTGAAACTTTCTAGGAAGGTACCTTTTGGTCAAAAATGCTATTTTCGACTTCTTCTTAAAAACTGCCAGTCTGATTGCTTTGATATTGTATATGTAGGTACATCAAGTTGACCTTTGTCAGATTTGTTGATTTTGTGACGACAATTCTCTATTCTTCAATTCTTCAATCCTCTAATTTTGATGTATATTTTTGTCATTTTTGGTAAAAAGTGATATTTTCCACTCCTTGTTAAAAACTGAAAGTCCACTTGCTTTGATATTACATATCTAGGTACTACATGTGGACCTCTCTCAGATTTGTTCATTTTGTGATGATATCTTTAATTCTCTTTTTTGATGAACATTTTTGTCATTTTTGGTAAAAAGTGATATTTTCGACTTCTTGTTAAAAACCGCAAGTCTAATTGCTTTGATATTATATATACTACATGGGTACTACAGGTAGACATCTCTCGGATTTGTTCATTTTGTGATGATTTTGTTCTTCAATTATCTAATTTTGATGAAAATTTTTGATAAAAAGTTATATTTTTGAATTTTTGTTGAAAACCGCAAGTCCGATTGCCTTAATACTAAACATATTGTTCATTTTCTAATGATATCTTCAGTTCTTTAATTAAAATGTGCATTACTAACAGCGGAGCTATCTCAGCCGATAGGCTGCTAGTATATTTATACAACATCACCAAATTTGTTGATATTTAATAATTGATAATTTAAGCAATCATCAGAATGCATTTGTGTATACAATGGTCTGTATGGTTGTTGACTGGACAGACTGGACTCGATTGTACTTGCCATGATTGATAGAACGAGAGATAATGAGCATTATTAAAAATAATTGTAACCAAATAAAAACATTTTGTCATGGTTTTGTTTACAGGAGGACTGTGATTGGACAATACTTGCACCCGATGGCTACGTAGTGAGATTGATGTTTAGATCAATTGAAATAGAACATGAAACAGAGTGTAATTATGATTATATTGAAATATTTGATGGGGAAGATTACTCTGCTCCTAATTTGGGGAAATTCTGCGGGCACAAAGTAAGTTGACAAACCTTAAGGTATGTGTTCTATATTCAACAAACCCTGATGTATTCTGTATTCAACAAACCCTGATGTGTTCTGTATTCAACAAACCCTGATGTGTTCTGTATTCAACAAACCCTGATGTGTTCTGTGTTCAACAAACCCTGATGTGTTCTGTATTCAACAAACCCTGATGTGTTCTGTGTTCAACAAACCCTGATGTGTTCTGTGTTCAACAAACCCTGATGTGTTCTGTATTCAACAAACCCTGATGTGTTCTATATTCAACAAACCCTGATGTGTTCTGTATTCAACAAACCCTGATGTGTTCTGTGTTCAACAAACCCTGATGTGTTCTGTGTTCAACAAACCCTGATGTGTTCTATATTCAACAAACCCTGATGCGTTCTGTATTCAACAAACCCTGATGTGTTCTATATTCAACAAACCCTGATGTGTTCTATATTTAACAAACCCTGATGTGTTCTATATTCAACAAACCCTGATGTGTTCTATATTCAACAAACCCTGATGTGTTCTATATTCAACAAACCCTGATGTGTTCTATATTTAACAAACCCTGATGTGTTCTATATTCAACAAACCCTGATGTGTTCTATATTCAACAAACCCTGATGTGTTCTGTATTCAACAAACCCTGATGTGTTCTATATTCAACAAACCCTGATGTGTTCTATATTCAACAAACCCTGATGTGTTCTATATTTAACAAACCCTGATGTGTTCTGTATTCAACAAACCCTGATGTGTTCTGTATTCAACAAACCCTGATGTGTTCTATATTCAACAAACCCTGATGTGTTCTGTATTCAACAAACCCTGATGTGTTCTGTGTTCAACAAACCCTGATGTGTTCTATATTCAACAAACCCTGATGTGTTCTATATTCAACAAATCCTGATGTGTTCTGTATTCAACAAACCCTGATGTGTTCTGTATTCAACAAACCCTGATGTGTTCTATATTCAACAAACCCTGATGTGTTCTGTATTCAACAAACCCTGATGTGTTCTGTATTCAACAAACCTTGATGTGTTTCAGGCGCAGCCTGAAAGGCGGACTATTAATTCTTATTTCAATTTCCCGTCTGTGACGTCTCTAACATTTTCTCAGAAATTCTGCAGCAGACATCAATGAAACTTAGCAGGTTGATGAACAAGTCTCTGCGGAATATGCACGTAACTTTTTTTTCCAGATCTTAATATCCTATGTGAGTCTTTTTAGCTCCGCTGTTGATAAAGTCGACACAGCGGAGCTGTTCATATTACTGATTGTCCATCGTCGTCAACTTTACAATTTCAACTGTTTCTTCAAAACCGCAAGTCAGAATGTTTTCAAATTTTATGTGCAAGTATCTTGGATGGTTCTTTCTCAGATTTGTTCATTCCATGTCAATATCTCAAATTCTCATTAGTTGGTGAATATTTTTGTCATTTTTCTTCTTGTTAAAAACTGCAGGTGCAATTGCTTTGATATTACATATCTAGGTACTAAACGTGGTCCTCTCTCAGATTTGTTCATTTCGTGATGATATTTTCAATTCTCTAATTTCATGAGTATTTCTGGCATTTTTGGTTTAATTGCTTTGATATTATATATACTACATAGTTACTACAGGTAGACCCCTTTCAGATTTGTTAATTTCATGATGATTTTGTTCTTCAATTATCTAATTTTGATGAATATTTTTGATGAAAAGTTATATTTTCGAATTTTTGTTGAAAACGGCAATTCTGATTGCTTTAATACTATACATATTGTTCATTTTCTGATGATATCTTCAGTTCTTCAATTGAAATGTGCATTGATAACAGCGAAGCTATCTCAGCCGACAGGCTGCTAGTTCAAGATTTTGATCCAAAATTACCTGTCCCTACTGCACTGACAGAGCAACTGTGCATGCTCAGAATAAATAATTAGCTTAGATTGTAATGCTGAATCAGTGACAGATGGGTCGTACCATTACCAATCTCAGTGGAAAAGTTGGGGGTGTCAGGGCTACATTTTGATGGGAATTATAGTGGTGATACTGAAACAAACCCAGGTCCTGGTAATATACAAAGACCTGAAGTAACAAAGAAGTCAAGTTGTTATTAAACGTACATCAAGGTTTACACAGAATGCAGTTTCTTGAGCATGTATGAGACATAGTTTGGTTAAACTTGTGTACTCTGAGATTTTGGACATGGGTCAATGGAAGTTTTCAATTACTTGATTGAGGGAAATCACTTTATGATGAGTTGTACCCACATAGAGTAAATATTAATTCAATTGTTTGCAGATGTTCCATGTATTATTTTAACATGAGTATTTTATAATTAAATAACGGGGACTGTGACATTCATGTCTTGTTCTTTCAGATTCCTGATGACATAACTTCCACTACAGAAAGCCTCCATATTAAGTTTAAGTCTGATGCTTCAATACAGAAGAAAGGCTTCTCAGCAGAATACATGGCAGTACAACCACAAGATGAAGACTCAATCGATTATAGTGAAAGTACTAGCATAACACAAGAATAAGCCGACTTTGAACACTCCATCCTCAAACACGATTCACATCCAGCATTGTTGGCAAACATTACACTATTCAGTTATTCTAAAATTATTGGCCTGTAGCTAACACTCCAAACCAAGTTCCTAGTTTTTCAATAACATATTTTCAAATACCATTTTTAATCTAAATTAATTGAATCAAAATTGTATTTAACATCCAAGTTGAAAAGGAACTAATTTCCTCTGCCTTAGTGATTGGACTAATTAAATTTATAAAATTGAAAAATTGCATTTAGATCTTGATTTATTTTAGTAATTAATCAATGTATAGCAGGTCTCTTTTACTCCCATGATGCATTATAACTTCCTGTGATAGTATCTCTGTTTCACCTCCATACAGCTTATCAGATAATGTTCCATTCATTGCAAGATCAAAGCTAGGCATGTACCGATTGAACATCTGCCACAAAAATCGAATGATTTGATTTTGAATTTCAATTTCTTTATAGCTCAATGTCAAAATGTTAATCCCTTTACTTATAGCACATAATTAAGCGGTAAAAACATTTGTTAAATCCTACGCAATGTTTTGATGTCACTACAATGCTATGACCTATGTTTGTCCTGTTTTTATGATTTCACACATTGCGCTAGATCTTGCAACAAACGGATAATAATCCCAACATGAACTAATGCATACACAAGCTTGATGTGTAAACAAGTAAATAGCAATTCTGGGAATGGTTTGTTTGTAAGCCAATTGTGAACACTTGTGTTTGGTTAGGACATTCTGATGTTGACTGTAGAAGGGGCAAATCAAACCTTTGTTCTATTAAGACCTGAGACAATCCTGCATTGTCTAAAATACTGCATTTGTCCCAATTAGTACACAAATTGTGATTGGTTGAGTTTTATCAACTAATACATGGTTGCTTTATTGTTGTGTGAGTGCATCTACTCTTGTTTGTAATAACTTCACATAATATGTATGTACCTTGCAAAATGTATAGAATTTTTGTCATCACAATTTTTAATATACTTTTGAAAAGAAGTGGACCATTATTATTGCTTGATTTCTAAAAAAATTTAAATAGTATATTTTTTTTATGAATTTATACAACATGTTAATACTTATATATTACTGGTAACTATGGTATTGCAACAGATTTGATTGGCAACAGCCTGGGTCATGGGTCAGACCATTCAATTTATGGGTTGGTGTCACATGCAACGTAATATTATCGTAATTGGTATAGTACAGGTGTGATGGTTCAAATACCAAAATCGCAGTAACAAAAAAGACTTCCCTGGCGGCGATGATAAAATACGAACACGGAGCCAACAGATGAGGTTTCAACTGGTACTGGTATTATTATACTCTGCAAGCATCAAGTACAATAACGCGGTAAAACTCCACTACTCCAATAACTAGATACTTAAACTCCAATACAATACAACGAGATCTCCGATCTGATCTCAGTGCTGAACAACTCCCCTATATATACCCCCACTGTCTATAAATAGACCATTACATCAGCATACATAATGAGTCTGGAACTTACTACAAATTTCTAGAATGTTCCATTACCTTCTATTGCCTCCTACATTGTTCTATTACCTATTCAACCAGTTTCTAAACAAAATCTAGAATATTCCACCCAGACACAGTAACATTCTCAGTGACACGGGAGTGGTAAATAAGTCGTATGCGACAGTTTGTCTCAGTAGAACTGGTTTTCGCTGAAGAAGGTTGTGATTTTGCCAAGTTTAATTAACACTCAACAATCATTACAGACCATTTGCATGCCCTTACGGTAAATACCTTGCCTACTCTAATTGTTTAATTAGATTATAATTATACAACAAATTTTCGTTGTTTGTTTCTAAAATTTTGACTTATCACATATTGTGCTGTTTTTAGTTCTCTTAACAAATTTTTTCTTGAAAACAAAACCATTGAACTAATGCAACATTGTGTTCTGGACACTGGAAAAATTAAAAATCATCTAAATCGTCAAGTACCTTAGATAACGTATACATATATCTCCAACTTGCTTTACCAAAAATCTAACAGCATTATTATTCAGTCATGGTTCAATATAAAATATTTTGCTGTTTGATCAACTCAGTATCCATGTTTTCTTGATCACGAGTTAGAATACTATGGTGTCCATTCACCATCAGATTCAAATTTGGACAGAATGAGAATGATAATGAACTTATATTTATGCAATTAATCAATATTAATCAAAATTAATTACAAATTACATGTAATCTACCAACACAATATTCATGTAGTTTTATTGTCTTGTTAATTGTCTTTACATTATGTGGAATGTCAGCTGATTTACTGTGAATGAAAAATGGTGCAGTACGAGCACAGAAATGTGCTCCAGTCTTAATAGTACAGTAGTGAATTTTTAAGACTTCTTTTATCTACTTCTTACAATTGATTTATTTAAACATTTTTAGATGAACTTTGCATGTTTTCAATGCAGCTTCTTTTTATCCAAGATGCCTAAATCAATTTTTAAGTTATTTGTGTTTTTTTCTCCTACTGTTAAAAACATTCCTCATTAGCAAGAATAAATATTCATGCAACCCTCATAATGTGAATGTATGTTCTCATCATCGTTTAATCTCAAGTTCCTTATCTTAGCTATATTAGAATGGCAATGTAAGAATATTGGGTCATTTTCAAGATGTGGCTCTTGAATAGCTTTCCATAAAACAAAATGGCTGAGAGTCGGCCATTTTGAACCTCATCTGAAAAACAAACTATCATGGCCGAGATCATTATAGTATATAGTAAGTTGAACAATACAAGCTAGAAATTATGACTGGTTTTGATTGGATTCCAGATAGTAGTTGGGTCTGTGTTAACTTATAGGAGGCAATGAAATGCCAAGTTTGTGTGAGTTGTGTCCTCCCCCCGAGGTGCTCCAAACCAAACAATGTAGTTTTCAACTTCACTGACTTTTTTGTTGGTGCCATTAAAATTGCAGGAACGTCAGTGACAGCCATCATAGAGTAACCATTTACCGAAGAGTTTATTTGTTGACATATGTGATGAGGTGCTGGCAAATTACCGCCCAATGTTTATCATATTGGTGACAAGATTTTTGCCAACAATGCAAACATGACTTTGTATCCCTAGTTAGGAATGAGCATCTGCACAGTGCACCCTGAATTAGTCCCGTGAGTTGCACCTCTCCACGCAGTGGTACTATCACGAGGGAAATCTCTTCTCTCTGCGTTCTCCACACTTGTCAGGGGGAAATATCGTCTCGTCTCTATATCGCGTCCCCTTGAGCTACGGGATCGGGAAAGTCACTTAAACTTTACAGTCAAATAAGACACACACAACGAAATACGTTTCAACTCTCGTCTTAGTCGGTCAGTCGAGCACTCTATAAGACACAGCGCCCTGGGGAAAAGTCCCCAAGACTATCGCAAGGCTGGCCCAAGACTCGCCCAAGACTGTGTCAAGACTTGCCCCAAGACTCTCCAGGACTGGACTCGTCTGTCGTGGTGTTCTCGCCAAGACCAACTAAAAAACTCTTATTCATTTTCAAAACCTTAACCAATTACAAAGCAGTAAAAAGACTCTAGGGCATAACCTTCTATCATAAAGCCAATCGCACTAAGTACTGAACACGTCATATCTTTTGATTAATCGTTCACTATATTAATAATTGCGAATACTAACTGTCAGAAATAGTAGTCCGAATAGCGACGGTTATATCGTAATTAGTTCCAAATCACCGAGTCAAGTTCCGTCCAGAACCTCGCCTAAACGATGACAGACATAACACAGCAATTCGCTAGTAATCAACTAAATAAGTCGATCAACAGATTCATCACAGTACCATGACCACAAAACGAATATTCATTGAAACTCATTGCAAGAAGGCATGAACTTTGCAAATTTGCAGTATTGATTTTGCCGATGAGACATGCACTATTCTGTCAGGTGTCGGCCAACACTCGTGTCTACATGTTAGGCGATGGTGGGAGTGGTAAACAATGAACAACCAAGTTGTGGTCTGCTCGACAAGAATGTATTCAGCTCTACTGTTGACTTAGTCAACACAATATGTGATTGTCTGTTGTCCTTGTAAACGTTTTACCTTTTCGACTTCTTGAAAACTACAATTGTTATTGCTTTGATACTTGGTGTATATGTACCTTGGACAGACCTTTTAGATTTGTTCATTTCGTTATATCTTCAAATCTGTGATTTTGGATGAAAAGTGATAATTTCGTCTTGAAAACCGCAAGTCTGACTGCTTTGATATCAAACGTGTATGTACTACAGGTAGTCCTCTCAGATTATAAGGACATGTCCATGGTTCATCATTTTTAGTCCCCGTTCGGACGCAGTCCGAAAACGGGGACTTATGTTTTGCCCTGTGTGCGTCCGTCCGTGCGTCCGTGATCACCTGTATCTCGAACATGCATGGACCGATTAAGTTCAAACTTCACTCATACATCACACATTATATGGGACATATGCACATGCATTTTTTTCATGATCCGATTAACGATAGCTGAATAGCGGCCATTTTAAGGCCGAAAATGCATCAAAATCGCACATTTTCACCATTCCGGACCCGGATCTCAGTTATGCATGGACGGATTTTGTTCAAATTTGGTACATACATTAAACATAATAGGACCTTGATGCACGTCATTTTTTTTGGGGGATCGGGTTCGAAATGGCCGACTGGCGGCCATTTTGTTTTAAAGAATTCAGTTCTGCATCCGTATCTGAGACATGCTTGGATTGATCGAGTTCAAACTTCACACACACAAGGTACATCATGTCACAAATATGTATGTGCATTTGTTTCATGATCTCATTAACGATAGCCAAATGGCGGCCACTTTAAGGCCGAAAATGCATTGAAATCGCACATTTTCACCATTCCGGACCCGGATCTCAGTTATGCATGGACGGATTTCATTCAAATTTGGTACATACATTAAACATAATAGGACCTTGATGCACGTCATTTTTTTTTTCGGATCAAGTTCGAAATAGCCGACTGGCGGCCATTTTGTTTTAAAGAATTCAGTTCTGGATCCGTATCTGAGACATGTCTGGATTGATCAAGTTCAAACTTCACACACACAAGGTACATCATGTCACAAATATGTATGTGCATTTGTTTCATGATCTCATTAACGATAGCCAAATGGGGGCCGCTTTAAGGCCGAAAATGCATTGAAATCGCACATTTTCACCATTCCGGACCCGTATCTCAGTTATGCATGGATGGATTTTGTTCAAATTTGGTACATACATTAAACATAATAGGACCTTGATGCACGTCTTTTTTTTTCGGATCAAGTTCGAAATGGCCGACTGGCGGCCATTTTGTTAAAGAATTCAGTTCTGGATACGTATCCAAGACATGTCTGGATTGATCAAGTTCAAACTTCACACACACATGGTACATCATGTCACAAATAGATATGTGCATTTGTTTCATGATCTGCTTAACAATAGCGGAATGATGGCCATTTTAAGGCCGAAAATGCATCAAAATCACGTATTTTCACAATTCCAGAACCGGATCTCAGTCATGCATGGATGGATTTTGTTCAAATTTGGTACATACATTAAACATAATAGGACCTTGATGCACGTCTTTTTTTTTCGGATCAAGTTCGAAATGGCCGACTGGCGGCCATTTTGTTAAAGAATTCAGTTCTGGATCCGTGTCCAAGATATGTCTGGATTGATCAAGTTCAAACTTCACACACACATGGTACATCATGTCACAAATAGATATGTGCATTTGTTTCATGATCTGCTTAACAATAGCGGAATGATGGCCATTTTAAGGCCGAAAATGCATCAAAATCACGTATTTTCACAATTCCAGAACCGGATCTCAGTCATGCATGGATGGATTTTGTTCAGATTTAGCACAATGTGTTGTACATATGCAGGTGCATTTCGGTCATGATCTGCTTTGAATGTATATGTCACTCAAATATGAACGGAACGGGGACGTGTCATTGACAATGACTTGTAAAACTTGGAATGTTAAAGCTTTTAAACACAAACTTAATTCACTTAATTTCGTTCATTTCCTCAAATCGTTTGATGTTATTGTCATGATTTATATTTCAGCCTAACGGTGGTTGCCATGGCATCTACTGATAGTGGTTGAATGTCGAGGTCAGTCAGTTTGACAGTGGTTGCCATGACATCTACTGATAAAGGTTAATGACAAGGCCAGATGGCGAGCTAGTCGAAATCAGCCAAAAACATCTTATGAGTCTGCAGTTTTAAAAGATTACAGTACAGTAGCTGTAATCCTAAACCAATCTTGTTTGCGATTCTAACAAATGTGGTATCTTTGTGGAATGTTATTGCAAGACTATTACCCCATAAATATTAGTTAGTGTTGACATATAGTAGTGGGTTTCTAAATAGCTTGACGATTAATCAATTGATTATGATGTGTAAAACTTTCATGTGATTGGTTGTTTGTTTGAAGGCAAGGCCGTGGAGTCTCTTATACTGATTGTAATTGGTTAAGGAGTGACAAGAAATATAGAGTGATGTAATGCTGTCTCGGGTGAAAACCAGGGACTTGGCAGAGAATCAGTTGGAACATGAATGGAGCTTGTGTGTGTTTCTTGTGAGTCTAGCGTGGAAAACGACCGAATCCCGGTTACCTAAGTGAAAGGTTTTTAAACATCAAAAATACCTATCACATTATTTCTTTATCCGAAACATGGGCTGAATACGAACACCAATTTTCAAATGATTTTCCTGGTTTTAAAGTGTTTGATAAAACATGTCCTCGTACATCAACATGTGGTCGTTTTGCTGGAGGTGTTATGACGCTTATCAGAAATGAGATTGTAAATTATACTGACAGTATTCAATCACGTTTACATGATTGCTTGTTTTTCTTTTTTTAGAAAAGAATTAATTCGTTCAGAGAGGGACAATCTCTATTGTAACGTCCATATCCCTCCACAAAACACCACTGTTTATAAAAGACTTGAATCACAAAATTACATTGAGTTGTTGGAAAGTGAATTGGTGACTATTTTGTCTAAATTGGGTGAAGTTGATGTAATAATTGTTGGCGATTTTAATGCCAAGTCTGGAAGCCAGCCAGATTTCATTGTCAACGGCGACGTAATATTTGTTTTAAACGATTTTCCAATTTATAATGCCGGTAGTTTCAACATTCCAAGTGTATCAAAAGACACTGTTTTAAATCCTTTTGGGCAGTCACTTGTCTTCGTTATGTTGTACGTACAATCTGCATATGTTGAATGGCGGGTCTGGTGATGACACTGGCATTGGTGATTTTACATGTTTTTACAGTAATGGTGCTAGTCTTGTCGACTATGTACTAGTTTCGTCATCCTTGTTTTTTAAAATAGCAAATTTTTGTATTGGATTGCATATTGAATCCGACCACACACCACTCTCATTTAAAATGCCAATTCAACATGGATTACCATCAACCGTTGCTGATAACGCAGAACATACTAGTAGTTTTACAGAATCACATCAGGGACTGTGACAGAATATGTATGGAAGTCAGAAAATTCAAATTCTTTTGTTCAAAATCTAGAAAATGACTCCTGTGGTACCTACCTAAATAATTTTATAGAATGTATATCGTTCTACTGTTGATAAATGCGCCATGTTACGTAAGGTGTACAGTCAGTCTAGAGAACAACCGCTATGGTTTGATTTGGAGTGTAAAAAATATAAAGCAGAAAAATACAGGCAGGTTGTTACGTGTGTTTCGCAACTCATCTAATATGCAAGATTGCATAACTACCATACAATACGTAACAGATTAAAAAATATGTGCCGTGATAAATCACACCATTACAAAACACAATTAAGTTTACGTCTAACTCGTACCCAAGATAGTAATTTTGGTCAACGCTTAGACAGATAAGTTACACTAAAAGTCATGTTATGGAGTCACCAGGGTCATCTATAAATACCCAGAAATGGTTTGAATATTTCAGTACCCTTTTTTTCACAAAATTAATCCAATAATGATTTTGCTTTAGAAAACGACCTTGGAATATATGGAAATCGATTGGAACATTTTGAATGGTCCTATCTCAGATGACGAGATACATGAAAGTTTGAAACATATCAAAAACGGTAAATCAGCAAGCAGGTCCAGACTGATTGGTGAATTTTACAAAAATGCAGAATCATTTGTGATCCCCCATCTAAATATTCTTTTTAATACCGGAACTTTCCCAAGTATCTGGTCAAAAGCGACTATTGTCCTAGTTTACAAAAAGGCCCGGTTGATGACCAGGGAATTATAGGGCAATTTCTTTACTTAGTATTTTTGGTAAACTTCTCACCTCTAAATTAAACCGTAGACTCTACTATTGGTTGGAGGCTCTTGGCAGGTTTTAGGCACGGGTACTCAACTTTTGATAATATTGTCATATTGCTCGTACGGACACCCGTCATGGACTTTGTCAGGATTCCCACGGATGACGCTTGTATTGAAACAATATCAAGCGTATCTTCACATTACTTTCAATAAGCATGGTTTCTAAAACAATACTAGTATCCGTATTGCTTTTAACACGTATGTGGTATATGGGCAGCTGACAATGTATGACACCACTTGTAGTACAATTCGAAAACATTATCACCTGCGATAAATCAGCCTGTAAAGCAATTACCCACGATGTGGAGGTGCTAAAATCACTTTTGTATTTTTTATTCAATGTATTTTATTTCGGGAAACTTATTGTTTTTTAAATGTTTTTGTGCCAGGAGACAGTTCCGGACATTGAATGTCACTGTTGTCTCTCCTGACTTCTTTTTTGTATGTGCAAATTGCAAGTGCTGGTGCTGACACATAGTGCATTTTGTCACAGAAATCATTTCCTGTTTGGGACTACATGACAGGGCTATGCGGCCATCTCCCTATCAAATGGCAATTTAATGCGCTATCCTAGCGTCAACCAGGCTCGGTCAAGCACCTGCGGACCTTAACCAAGGTTCCCCCAAAGTCGCATTCGTGAATGAATCTCGGCCAGTGGATTGACCTTCCCATTGAGTCTGTGGCACACTCACCCAGGGTAGGGGTCGACCCTGTTACTGTTCAGCCTATGGTAGGATTTGCAGGCCCGTAGTTTGGGGAGGGGGGGGGTTATAGGGGTTCGGTTGAACCCCCTAAATTTTGGAAGTGAATCGTAGATTAGAACATAATAAAACGAACAGTATTAATAAAAATAATTGTCATCGTTTAAGGATGCTGTACACGTTTTTGGTATTGATTTTCTAAACTGATATTTTCATATAAAATATTTACAGAACCACACAAAGCTATATATTGATTACTAACAGACTCAGCCGAAATTGCATAGTAATGAGCATTTTGGTGGAAACGAGCTTTAAACGTCAGTCGTCAATGTCTCAGCTCAACAGCGGCAGCAAAAAAGTTGATATAAATAGGCAAGCTTTTATTCGGTGATTCCGCGATGGTGTAATGAAGATCGCGTTCAAGCAGCTGATGTTAAATATTAAAGCAACATTGAAACAATGTTATGGTAGTCTTGTGCTAGTGTTCGCTCAGTTAGTAAAGTTTGGGGATCGAACGGGATTGACACGACAACACAACACTGTACTTTCCTAGTTTGGTTCATTAGTTTTGTATTTTTCAAGTTAATGATGGCACATATATTGTTTTGTTCTAAGTGTATCAGCCAAATGTTAACTTATTGTATTAGTACGTGTAGCCTGTGTTATTTGACAATAGAGTACAGCTACGGGCTGAACATATAAAATAATGCCTGATGATTGGTCATCACGAGTTGTATAGGTCTAATAGCTTCTTGTGGCCAACAGTTTACCCCATAGTGTTGCTTCAGCACTGACACTATGCGATGAATCATATTTTTCAAATATATTTTATTTATGTCTTAGAAAATTTACTATATATTAAGTGGGTTCATAAAAATGAGATTTAGTCATTGCAGACTATTGAGACCGCTGCTAAACTGCCACTATATGCATATTATATTACCGCCATATAAAAACAAATTTACAGTGAACCAAAAGATTTACATATTGTAAGAAACTTGGTGGTATGCCATTGGTTAGTGCATTTAATTTGTTTGATGCAATTGTGATAGGTATTTTTGATGTATCGAAACCTTTCACTTAGGTAACCGGGATTCGATTGTTCTCCACGTTAGACTCACAAAAAACACACGCACAAGCTCGATTCGTGTCGCGCTCGATTCTCTACTGCCTCTCCTTTCTGAGACAGCTTCAAATCACCTTTATTACTTGCCAACCATTAGCCAATTACAATACAGTATAAGAGACTTTGAGGCGTTGCCTCCAAACAAACAGCCAATCACACGAAAGTTTTACACATCATAATACAATTGATTAATCGTCACTATATTAGGAAAACCACTATCATATTATCGACGTCAGTTTATATTTATGGGCACTAATGGTCTTGCAATAACATTCCACAGTTGACATCAATATACATCATTTGTTCTGGTCTACGACCAAAGCACCGCATAAGCTTTAAATCGCAAACTGATGAGAATGTGTCATCTGGCCTCACCATTTAACCTTTATCAGTAGATGTCATGGCAACCACTATTAAGCCGACTGGCTCATCATTTAACCTTTATCAGTAGATGCCATGGTAACCACTATTAAGCCAAAATATAAATCATGATACAATCAATGTGCCTGTTATTTCTTATGGTAGCGCTATGGGGGTACGAAAATTCGGAAATCGAGAGGGTACAGACAACATTTTGCAGATATCTACTTGGCGTTAATAGTTGTACAAACAATGTCGCGATGTTGGGCGAATGTGGAAGGCTGGAATTATGCTTTGGTTATTTCAAGCGTTGTATCTCTCTCATATTGGTTAAAATTACTTGAAGTAAAAAATAGCTGGAACCCCAAAACATGTTATATAATGCTTAAACGATTAGACAAGACCGGCAGACTTACTTGGGAAACCCACATAAATATCTACTGTTCAAATATGGTATCGGCATTGTCTGGTTTGAAAAACAAGTTGGAGATACTGCAAATTTCTTAGAGATATTTACTCAAAGAATAAACAAATGTTGTCAGCAAGAATGGCATGTCTCAATTTCACAATCCTCCAGGCCTTGTACTTTCGGAAAAATCATAGTATTATAACCTGGGAGATTTATTGGCAAGCAATTATAGACTAAAATATATACTGACGAGTTTTCACTGTTTTGGCCATAAACATAATGTTGAATAATAAATTTTTAGTTTTTGCAGTGATATGCTTGAATTTAGCATGATAGAAAATTAAATTCACTTTGTTTTTTTTCAATGTCCATTTTCAATGATCTAAGGGCTAATCTTTTGGGCTTACTTCGTCGAAACACAAACTGTCAAGCCATATATCAACTAGCTCTGTATCTTTTAACAGTTTTCAAGTGACGAGATGAATATGAATCCAGCTTAACTTTAATTGTACCATATGTTTACATGGATGTTGTATTGTTTTTAAAACGTGCTATGCACTTTTCTACGCATTACATTTTGTACGATGGGCTGAGGTTCTGTACAGAAATAAAATTACATAATACTAAATTGACTAATATTAAAATGAATAACTGCAGACAGATTTCGATATAAAATCGTATCATTCTTATGTGTGCTAACATCTGCAAAGAGCGAGAAAAAAAAACTCGTGAAAATAATGCTAAGATACGTACAATCTTGTCTTGTTTGTGTACAACATTTGCCGTAGTGGATCTAGGGTGTGGGTGTGTTTGTCTGTGGGTGAGGAATGGCCTAAAAATAGTACAATGATGTTATGTGAAATAACTTACCAACGTAACACAAAGTAAACCAATTGAATTTAAAACCGAGAATATAAAAATGTCTGACAGAGCTCAGACACATTGAATATTATAAAATTCACACGTTTTACGTCAAATATATGCTGGCTCCGGGCCTGGACTCTAGACTTAGGAAGACACAAATGTAGACTTAGGAAGACACAAATGTAGACTTAGGAAGACACACCACTTGTTTGCTCTCTGGGCTTGGCCGTTGGGCTAACGCCCAGATACAACTTTTGTACTTGTCTGATGTCACGACTCCGAATAAAGATCTCCAGTTCACACCACCACCGTTTACAGTCGAAATCCTTCCCTGACAATATCTTTATTCTACAATCTTTGGTACAAAAATACATCACACATATAAGAGGGGAATTCTATTGTGTTTTTGTAGATTTTTCCCCAAGGCCTTTGACATGGTAGAGAGACTGGCTATATTCTTTTACACCGCAAAACGATGCAAAAATACTGGGCTAAAATCATCAATATGCCAAGTAATCGGGAGTGAGGGTGAAACCTACCTGAGTGGCAGACATTGTTTTTGTGTAAATTAATCTTTCAATCAAACTTTAATTGAAATGTGCATTGCTAACAGCAGGCTATCTTAGCTGAGAGGCCAATTGGTTAGCCAGAATTTTATCCTTGCTGATAAAATGAAGAACAAGCCATGCATTGCACAGTCCCAGTTAGTTATCAAATTTTGTTTATAGTAATATAGTTGGAATATAAACATGTCAGAGTATGATTATGATTTTTTTAACATTAAAATGATTGACATCTTGCATCTGATTGTCTTGTCCATATTAAGAAATATTGCTCTTGAACAGCATTAATTAAAACAAAATCGGCTATTTTGAATACATGTATAATTAGAACATAATCAGTCAAGCATGGAGGAGATATGGCTCTTGAAGCACATTCATTAAAACAAAATCGGCTATTTTGAATACATGTATAACATAATGTATAATGAATATATAACATTTGAACATAATCAGTCAAGCATGGAGGAGATGTGGCTCTTGAAGCACATTCATTAAAACAAAATCGGCTATTTTGAATACATCTATAACATAATGTATAATGAATATATAACATTTGAACATAATCAGTCAAGCATGGAGGAGATATGGCTCTTGAAGCACATTCATTAAAACAAAATCGGCTATTTTGAATACATCTATAACATAATGTATAATGAATATATAACATTTGAACATAATCACTCAAGCATGGAGGAGATATGGCTCTTGAAGCACATTCATTAAAACAAAATGTCCACCAGTCAGCCATTTTGAATCTGATCTGAAAAATAAAATGAGGCGAATAAGGAACCAATAAAGTCTAATAAATGTAAAAGTTTGAACAAAATCAATCCATAAATGCTTGATTTTTTATCATAAAAATGGTCGCCATTTGAATCAGATAGTCAAACCAATACCTGTCATGCATCACTATCATCTTTAAGTATTTCATTAGGACTTTTCATATGTGACAATGCCCTCACAGTTTAGAATCAGTTTACCAACAGCCAATCATATTACTTTTTTCATCAACGCACTTTGCTAAGCTGTCAAAATCCTTGGAGCGGAACTATGTCAAGAGACGTTCCACATTGTCATTAAAGACAACACCACTCTACCATGTATTTCTATGGGCTCTGTGAAAGCTGCTGTGAAACGCGGGTCGAAGAGCCGGTGAAAACAACTGAATTCAAGAATTCTAAACAACCAAATTTAAATATGTTGCATATGTAGGGGTAATCTTGTTACACTGTTCAAGGGATTGTCAACAAGCATCCCAAAGTACCGTTTTCTGAGAGTGTTTGGCCTTTGTTTTCACCACGATGGTTGCCAGGCGGTGAAAATGCCAACCAGAGAATAAATGTTGCTGCGCACAGTGTTGGCTTGGATGTCAAGGCAATACAGCGACGATATCCATACATCATGCAACTCAGATATTCAGACCAAAGCTATAGTTAATGCCGAGTCTGATGTGTTTGTTTTTAGTCACACTGGTAAATCCTGGTTATGCTTTACCGGCCTTGAGAAATTTGAGCGTGGCAATAGTATTGTCAACATTGAGCATTATAGAAAAAGTTACCACACGATGTTGTAGAGGGAGGAATGTCCAAGCGGAACAACACTGTGCAGGCGGAAGATGTCATGATATGTAATGAATATTTAAAATTTGAACATAATCAGTCACAGCAAGTCAGAGATATGGCACGAGAACCGCATTCATTAAAACAAAATGGTCGCCAGTCGGCCATTTTAAATCTTATCTGAAAAACAAAATGATGTCCATCAAGGTCCTATAATGTCTAATGTATATACCAAGTTTGAACAAAATCCTTCTGTAAACAGCTGGGAAATGCTCGATAATTTTTAGCAAAAATGGCCGCCATTCGTCCATCTTGAATCAGATCATGAAACAAATTGATGTGCATATGTATAATATCATGTATGATGTACGTGTGAAGTTTGATTACGATTCGTCCAGGCATTTCTAAGAAACAGGTCCAGATACGCACGCACGCGCACACACACGTTTTAGGACTGCGTCCGAACGGGGACTAAAAATAGAATGATCAGGAACCCTTAATGTTTAAAGTATGCACCAAGTATGAACAAAATCCATCAATAAATGCCAGAACTGCTTGATATTTGATGATTTTTTTTAGAACAAATATGGACGCCATTCGGCCATTTTGAATCACAAAGTGAAACAAATTTGAAGTGCACATGTATAATAATATTATGCATGATACATGTGAGAAATTTGTATGTAATTGGTCCAGGCATGTCTAAGATATAGGTCCGAACGGACGGACGGACGGACGGACGGACGACAGACATCAATCGCTTTGTCCTTGTGGAACTAATTATTATGCATCAGAGAAACCAAGCTCTTTGACAAACTATCACCCAAAATACTTACCTTTAGTCAATAGTGTTTAGATAATCTACAGTGCATTACAGTCATGTAAAAACACTATCAATGTTTGTCAACATGGGTTTAAGCATCTACTGCTACAAACCTTGTTGAATAGTTTGATTATATCGCAACTGAACTTCATTACTGGTACACAAACTACAATATTCAGGGATGAGAATGATAATTTTAATTTTCATCTGAAAATAAAGTAGCCGGGGTCCAGGCTGACATCGTTAACGACTTCTGAGTCTATGTCCAAGCCATTGGTTCCACTGGGCGACAGGACAGCTCACTCCGAGGTAAGAAAAAAATGCATTGTATTAGTTTACTACTGATGAACATTAAGCAGCAACGTTCGACCATACACTGATACAGGCTTCTTGCAGCAGACAATGACCCGACAGCGCGTTTACTTCAGGTGAATAAACAAGATTTGTATTCTTACCCCCCCCACCCCCCCCTCTAAAATTTTCTCCTCTGATTTAGACGCTTCAGAAAATCAACTCCTGGGACTTAGAAATCCACAGAAAATTCTCATCCCTGAATTATGTTACATTACAAAAGCCATGGAAATATTTATAATTGGCTCTGATCATATTTGAGCAATCTTAGTCTATGCGTTCTCGGGGGCATCATGTCATTTTGGGCAAATGTGACATCTGATGTACCCCAAGGCTCTATTCTGGTGGCCCCTATTCAGGCCTGATAACGCGAGATAGTGTAAAGTGCGATTTTTTAAAGTTAAATCAAAAGAAATGCAAGCTTCACTTTCAAGAAAATATAATTAAATTTGGCCAGCCACTGTATCAAAAAAGTTCATAATGCTTGGCTTGATCAAATGAATATGCAAACAGTCCTGCCTGCCTAATTAGTTTATTTGCAATATTGTTCTACAATCTGGTTGTCGCATCAGAGAAATTTGTCAAATTTCTATGAACCATACCTTATGGAGAAAGCTTCTTATCCTTCAATGACTTAATTTTTAGTCTTCTTACATCATTTCAAAAACTAATTTTCCTGCACCACAACACACTTTTACCTTGCTATTGTATAAATTTATTGAAACATTCTAAATCTGTTAGATTTAATAATGCACAAGTGGAGTGCAATACTTCAACCACACAGAGTTTGTACTGGCCAATTAAGTTTAACTGCTTTTGTCCATGTAATATTCGTATAACGCATGTATGCATGAGACTACTTTTTGACATTTTTTATAATTACTCTACAGTTAACACAAGTCTTGATAATGTACCATGAGATCAGAGAGTTAAGTAATTAAGCAATTGTTAAGTTAAGCAATTGTTTCTATGCAGCATTGTTACATACTGTATGCACACGCACAAACACACAATGCATCTTTTAAGACAACTCTGGCAATAATTTATTTAACCTTTTCCCAGTAAGACTAACCAATCTTCAGCCAACATTAATTGTCCTTGAAGTAAGTAGTTAATGCAAATCATCACCTTACATTGCATCACATCAGTTCATAATGTGCTACACATCACAGCAATCAGCACCTGCTGTGGTACACATTGTTACATTGCAGCAATCATGTCATCAGCACCTGCTGTGGTACACATTGTTACATTGCAGCAATCATGTCATCAGCACCTGCTGTGGTACACATTGTTACATTGCAGCAATCATCTCATCAGCACCTGCTGTGGTACACATTGTTACATTGCAGCAATCATGTCATCAGCACCTGCTGTGGTACACATTGTTACATTGCAGCAATCATGTCATCAGCACCTGCTGTGGTACACATTGTTACATTGCAGCAATCATCTCATCAGCACCTGCTGTGGTACACATTGTTACATTGCAGCAATCATGTCATTAGCACCTGCTGTGGTACACATTGTTACATTGCAGCAATCATGTCATCAGCACCTGCTGTGGTACACATTGTTACATTGCAGCAATCATGTCATCAGCACCTGCTGTGGTACACATTGTTACATTGCAGCAATCATCTCATCAGCACCTGCTGTGGTACACATTGTTACATTGCAGCAATCATGTCATCAGCACCTGCTGTGGTATATACATCTATGGATAAAATGAGTTCCCTCCTGTTTGACCCTTACAGACCAAAAATAAAGTTTTACAAAATACCAGAGTTTAAAATTAAATAAAAAGCAACTGAACTTATCTACATACATGCATCTACCAGATTACCCACAGTGCATCATCTGTAAAATATAATCTTAATTTGTAGCTGGTTGCAGTGCACCATGGCAATCTCATTGGTACTTGATACAATATCAAAGATGTGGTGTAAAACAAAAATTTAACTGGAAAGTCCAGAGTATATATGAATGAAAATACAGCCATGTGTAAGACTATTTACAATATACAGAAAGCACCAGGGAAATACACCTTTAAAAATTAGCTGTCAATTTGGTATTGACTACTGTATTCATTCATTCATTTACATTTGACTCAGTTTGGTGATACCGTATACATGCATGCTCCTCACACGCCATATGACACTGGTGTGAACAGACAACTATACTTGCATTAAAAATGAAAGTAATCAAATGTAAAGAAATCAACATCTCTTTCATCTACTTTAATATCATGTCTCCAACTTAGTGTCTAATATTGTTTGTTAACAAAGTGGTGAGACACTTTCAATTCAATTCAACCCCCCCCCCCTAATACATTGCATTTTTCAATCAGAGTTTTAACAATGCACTATTGTCTTGTATACCATTTCAGTCACCATTAGATCTATAATCTTTGATTTATACCATCAATGTATATGGACAAAATCAGATTAAAAAATATACAATGTCATTCATATCAACAAACCCTGAACTGACTTGTACAGATGTCTTTTAAAAAAAATAATTGGGTAGAATGGACGACATGCGTTAAGAGAAAATATTTTTTTTTTCAGTAACTTTTCTTTTTTTTTCTGTAAATATAAGCGAATATGTATTATGGAAATATCAAGGTATTGCAACCAATTAGCTAATCACAGGCAAGTACATCCATATGGTAGCTACAATAGTGTACAGTATTCTCACATTGCTCAATTTATTACAGAAAGATTTATGGATGACAAAAGGTACGTACATGGACTTTTCTAGTCCTTGTACAAAGGTAACACTGTCAACAAGACAAGTGAACAAGCCAGACACTTTACATATAAATAACTAAAAAAAATCCTGGTTAGTCAATTTTGACTGTTGAATAGATCTTGCGGACAAAGGCACTGGTACCAACATATCCAAATGTGCCACACATTAATCCTAGTCCCAGACTGAATAATGCCATGTAACCAAAATACCACATGGTCTGGAATAATCCATACATCCTGAAACAAACAAATACAAATTTTTTACTTACATGTAATGATCACATAATTGCTAACTGTTCATTTGAAGGACAATTAGGTATTTGTATAAACAGATTTTAATCCAAAACTAATCAGGTACTCCATATTTTCTATGTTGACACGGCAGCATTCTATCGGAGCCGTACTACTGCTCCTCCCACGGATTAACAGGAGATTATCTCCAATGCGTTCACACGGTCAGGAGCCGAACAAGAGCCGAGATCTGCCAGAGTTTGATTCAGTTCGATCGAGTTTGGAATAGAATTAGTAAAGTTATTATGCACACAATAACTATTATTTGTCGTCGGACAAAATTTATCCCTTAATATACCTTTCCAAGGTAAAAATGGCCACTAGTCAGCTATTCTGAATCCGATCTAAAAAATAAAATAATGTGCATCAGCAACCCGTAATGTCTAATGTATGTACCAAGTTTGAACAAAATCCATCTATAAATGCCAGAAATGCTTGATATTTGATGATTTTTTAGCACAAAAATGGTCACCACATGGCCATTTTTAATAGGATCGTCAAACCAATATACAGTACAGTTCTCGCGAAATCTTTGGCTTTTGTGGCATCATTGTTGCCTCAGCATCGCATCATTGTGGCATCAGCTTCTTGTCATTGAAAATTGAAGCTGTGTTCGTCTCGCTTATTTTGTGGCATCATCGTGGCCTCAGCGTCGCAGTCTCATGGCATCAGCTTCAAAGTATTGTGACATGAGTATGACCTCGTTATTTGCACACAGAAAAACATGTGTACAGAAGTTCGATATGTTATTTAATGTTGCGAATATTGGGCACCAAAGTACATTGCAGTCTGCAAGGTGACACCGAGTGTCATATCGACTGCAAGGAAAATCGTTATTTAAATCACACGATGCAATCGTCGTTCGGATACACCACAATTTGCTATACGAAATGAAACTGTTCTTGTTATAAAATTTACCTTACTTTCGTTCATTTTATTTGCTGGTAAGAGAACAGATTCAGATTTCTCATTTCGGTGGTATTTTTCTGTGTTTCGTTTAGTTTTAGCCGAGTTCGACCCCATGCCCAGACTACTAATACATGCAAAACACACGTATGCTGCCTGGTGTGTCGGCATTGTCGCCTGCCATCTTGATACAAAGTTCCAAAACAAGTTCAAACTATGATAGGATAGTTGTGGTGGCGTCGGCCTTTTCAACCTGAGCATCTATACGTACAAGTATTCTCACAAAAAATATTTTTGAATAAAAACGAGCCACATTCCCTGTAAAAAATCGAATAGCACTTGACATGCAGAAATAATCTATTGGGCTTCAGAAAAAAACGTGTCCATTTAGTTATAGCCGTAAATATTTGGTGACCAGTCGATGAACAATTTGAAACACACAGAAGTCCTTCGATACTGAATATCATCGACCCCAATCTGGTTTACCTTATTTCCCAACTTGCAAAACTGTATTGTATCTCAGTCCATTTTTCCCCCCCCTTTTTTTGAACTGAGGTCAAATCCTAGCCTTTTGTCAAAATATACCGATGTTTTTCAGTGAATAATTGTGAAGCCTGTCACAGCACAAAAAAACTATGTGCATCGATGCTGGTGATTGGATGGTGCGACGACCCTTAAATTAGCGTCAAATATGCTTTGTTACAACATCATTGATTGGCTGAGAGTCACCTGATCGGAGCACAACCTGGGTAACAGAACCATATTTGTCCGTATTATCAACGGGACTTTGCGAGAGAACCACACCCACATTTTCAACCATTTTTAGCCCGGAAGTTGCAAACAAATGTCAAAAAACTTGTGAATTTATGCATTTGAATAAAATAAAGCTAACGATTAGTAAGACTGGTTAATAATATATCCCCGATGCTCTTCAAATTTTTTTATTTTATTTCAAGGTGAGAAATGGATAATTGAAGTTCCATCGATTTCAAGACGGCTGTTTACCGCAATAACTATACGCCGTGTTGTAGTTTCGTGAGGTAAAAAAATATATAATAAATAGTACTTGTTTAATTATTTGGTTTTACAGCCCGTAAATTATGGGACATGATCCCCATGAATTGCGATAAATAAATGCTGTTTGTGTTGAATGACGGACATTGGACCGTATGGAGAAACCAACGGAGATCCATATTCCAAACCGTGAAACAAATTAAACATTTCAAACAAATGAAATTATTAACGAAAGACTAGATTTTTCCAGATATTTATTTACGAACATACTGTCATACCAAATATATGCAAAATTGACAAATACACAGAAATATTAGGTTTTATTTTAGCCTTAGAAATATTTTCTTTCACTCAGTCCATGCATGGGATTTCTATTTAGCTTCATGTTCCTTCGGCTTGTCTTCTCCTTGGGGGGAAATAATAATTATACAAATCGTAAACTCAACACAGTCAGGAAAAGAAACCCAGAAAACCATGTCGTACTTCTGTTTAAAATAAAATATTTCATCCCAGCCAAATCTAGGTCAAAGCGTCAGATTGCATGCATATAATTATAGATAGTTAAAACAAAAAGTATTTGAACTTTTGACAGTTACTAAACTATTAACCGTGATCTATAAAATCAGAAAATTTTTAGTAGTCTGAATTTTTGCACAGTTCAAAATAAAGCGGAAATTCAACAAGTCATTGAAAATGTCACAGTCCCCGTTAAGTTCTCTTTGTGCTCGTCATATTAAAGCGGAGGGGCTGCTGCGAGCGTGTCCTTGAAACTTGAGTTCCAAGTGGCGTATACAACAGATTATTTATTTACATCAAAACACATGTTTCGTGTCATAGTAATATGGCCAAAATAAAAACAGCCGTTATTCGGCCATCTTTGATCTGATTATGAAACACACTGATATGTATGATGTATGTCCCAAATACGAATGAAAATGGTACATAAATTGTGGAAATATAGTAGTAAGGCCAAAAAGTCAGATGGCTGTCAATCGGCCATCCTTGACCAGATTTTGAAACAAATTGTCATGCACATGCATCCTAACATGTATAAAGTACATGTATGTGCCAAATTTGAATGAAAACTGACAGAGCACGTCCAAGATACCGCATAAAAAAACAAAACAAGATGCCTGCCAGTCGACAATCTTTGATCCAATTGCAAAATAAATCGTCATGGACATGTACCAATCTGATTAAAATCTGATGTAGTGTACGGGCTTTAATTATTTTGGCTATAAACTTATTTTAATTTTTATGTTTTATTATATTTGTTATTAATGCCCTTTTATTTTATTATTTTACTTTGATTTTGATTTTGCGATTTTTTTTAATTCCGCCCTACCTACATCTGAGCCGATGCCTATGTAATGAGATTTCAACGAGACCCACTATCGACGATTTTAGTCAACAAATCACAGACCTCCTTCTATAGCGCACATGATGACGTCACCGGGCAGAGTCAGGTGGCAAACACACTCAAATAAAATGGCGGATTATACCGACGTTAGCGACCGTGAATAACACGGCTTTTCGGTAAGTTTATCATTGTCAAATGCAACGAAAGTTATGATTATGTTAATATTGTGGCTCGAATGGTTCAACTTTAGATCGTTATTTCGCATAGTTATTCTGGGAGTGACGATTTTGTTTCCACCGGTTCGACCGAACACCAGTGTCTTTTTCAAGTTGCCTGCCCTGGAGACGGGTGATGTTTTGTTGACGATCGGGCCAAAATCATCTACGGTATTGAAGCTGTAAAAATTTATCAAATTGTATCAACATTTTGTACATTATACAATAACTCTTTATTAAAGTAATTGAGCTGATTTGGACTGGAATAAAATATTTTTTATTTGGAACACATCGCAATTGATCAGGAAATATTTGTTTGCTCCAATTTTCTGCGTCGATGCCGTGGGCCGGTGACCGTTATACAATTTAAAATCAGTTTGCATTGTTTACTATAGCTGTTTACAGTGTTCTAATCATTACGATTTACTTATTTTTTTGCTTCCATTCTAGATACTTATGCTCAGTGATGTAAAATTGAAGCGATGACTGAATGAACGAACCTTGGCTGGCGAAGATGTATCTGGAAGTGTACACATTTGTTGGAAGTGAAAAAATATTCAATGTAATGACATAAATTGTAAAATGCTATGGAATTTCTTTTGCAAATAAAAATATACGGCTAGCAATTATCTATTAATGGTTTATTCAAGTGGGCAAAATATAATGTACAGAAAGATTGCCCGTATACACTGAAAAGTAAGCAACCGACAGCCTGTATAAAAGGGGGGCTGTGATTAGTTGTACTTACGCGAGATTTGAACGGGACTTACATAGGCGTCGGATCAGATGTAGGTAGGGCAGAATTAAAAAAAATCAAAATCAAAGTAAAATAATGAAATAAAAGGGCATTAATAACAAAAGTAATAACAAATAAAATTAAAATAAGTTTATAGCCAAAATAATTAAAGCCCGTACACTACATCAGATTTTAATCAGATTGGGACATGTACTTAACATGTATAATCTATGTACCAAGTTTGAACTGACAAAGCATGTCCAAAATACAACATTTTCAAAAAACAAGATGGCTGCCAGTCGGCCATTTTGAATCGAATCGCTAAACCACTGCATGTGCATATGTCCCACATAAGGTACTAGGCACATGCAAAGAATGAACGGAATCGGTCCACAGGATTCTGAAATATGACGTTGGACAGACTGATGCACGGACGAACGGATGCACGGACACACAGACGGACAGACGGACGGACAGACGGACGGACGGACGGACGGACAGACGGACGGACAGACGGACGGACAGACGGACGGACGGACGGACGGACAGACGGACGGACGGACGGACGGACGGACAGACGGACGGACGGACGGACGGACGGACAGACGGACGGACAGACTCAGGACCTCCAGATGGTCGGGGACATGTATCCTAACATGTATAATCTATGTACCAAGTTTGAATTAAAACTGACAAAGCATGTCCAAAATACAACATTTTCAAAAAACAAGATGGCTGCAAGTCGACCATTTTGAATCGAATCACTGCATGTGCATATGTCCCACATAAAGTACTAGGCACATGCAAAGAATGAACGGGATCGGTCCAAGGGATTCTGAGATATGACTCCGGACGGACGCACGGACTGAGACCGAATTATAAGTCCCCGTTTTCGGACTTTGTCCGAACAGGGACTAACAAGCGGTCGCAAAAGCGAGCGATTGAAAAGCAAAAGCGAGTGAAAGGTTGGGCGAAATTAGTTCTGTACTTCTTTGTTTGATGAAGCGATGCTGATGCCACATTGTCGGCATAATGAGGCAACAATAATGAGCCAACAGCGACAACTGCCTAACTTTTTAATGTCGCGACATTGATGCGATGCTGAAGCGAAGGTGAAGCTGAAGTTAAGCCAAAGCTTTCGCGAGAACTGTACTGTATATCTATGACATGAAGTATAATGAATATTTAAAATTTGAACATAATCAGTCACAGCAAGTCAGAAATATGTCACTAGAACCACATTTATTAAAACCAAATGAACGCCAGTCGGCCATTTTGAATCTTATCTGAAAACAAAATGATGTGCATTAAGGTCCTATTAATGTCCAACGTATATACCAAGTTTGAACAAAATCTGTCAACATAAGTCCCCGTTTTTGGACTACGTCCAATCGGCGACTAATAATTGGTGTAGATGATTATTAATTTACATAAAGCAGATTGTCAATAAAAGTTAGATAAGGCTTGAGGATTAAATGATTTTTAAATAGTAAATTTGCTGGTGCTATTGATTTCTCGCAACCACATTTTCCAAACTTGTAATTGTGTAATAATAATTTTAATGTAACTTCTTTTGTGTGCTTTGCATATACAAGTTAAAAACTGGGTTTTTATGGACTTTCTGATAAACTGATCTAATATGTAAAATCATATGAAAGAAATTTTCTTGAATCCTACTATGATATTCAATGACTTTTTAAATTAAGAAAATGAAATTTTTCTTCCAGTTATGTATAATCGAGAGTTATGTAATAAAACAATACAAGTTCACTAGCATGAGCATGGCATCATAAATCAAAACAAATGAAATTTATACTCACTTTGTTTTAAAGAAGAAATAATAGAATGAGTAGACATATACATAGAATGACGTTGATGCGGCAGCCAAGAAACTCGTCCATTGCCACCTATAGTCTTCAGCATTCAATAGAAAGTAGGTACACACTATTGTAACACACACAGTAACTACAGTCAGGATGAGAAAGACCAGTAACATGAATCCATATACATAGTAAATCTTGTATGCCCAGAAACTAGTGAAAATAAAATACCTGAAAATAAAAATAATGAGTTTATTTCTAGATTTATTTAGCTTTGTTTCAAGCATGTTATTTATTGATTTTGTCTTATTGATTCGGTCACAAAACATTGATAGTTTGAGTTTCCCCCAGCCCATCACCAGTTGCCATATCACATCTTGGCTACAACAGAAGCAGCAATTCAATCTGAAAAAATTTTTTAATGTTATATATCAAAATCTAATTTAGCCAAGATAAACTGGGTAATAATATATGTAAATTGGATAAACAGTAGATTGATTGAGATAAGATTGGATAAACATATTTGTTTGCATTTGCATATGTGAAACATGTTTGATTGCAATCAGTCAAGGCATGCCATAGATTATGGCTCTGGAATTGTATTTGGTAACACAAAATGTTCATCAGTCTGAAAACCAAAATGATGTTCATCAAGACCCCATATGTTCATTGTATCAAGTTTGAACAAAACCCATGCATACACAACCAAGATCCAGTCTATGGATTGCAGAAATGCTTGCTTAAATCAGATCATGAAATGAATTGATGTGCATGTTCAAATATGCATGTTGTAGAACCAAAAAACACTGTCAGTCCTATGGCATCAATCTGATTGATGAGAATACATTACTTCCTTTTCATTTTTAGTACTAAAATTCATGAAATTAAATGCATCAGTAGGACATGTTTGTATGTGATTCACTTGTACTACCGTAGATACGGTATATTTTATTAATAGAGTGTATTTCGCTATTGGCTAAAAACAATTTTTTTTTTTATTTCTGAAAGGTGGCAAAAGCTGATTTTGGTGATCAATAGTTAAAGGCAAGACTGAAAAGCCAGCAGTAACTTACATTTCAATGAAGATTGATCCAAAAGGCAGTATACCGCCCAGCATGACAATGACATATGGTTCCATAAACCACTTCTTTTCTGGTATAGGTCTGGGAACAGCATTAACTCGACATGGAAAGTTGGGTTGTCCTGAAATAGCACGTCCCAATACTGTACCAACCAATGTTAATGGCAATATTACAAATATACAGATACAAGATACAGCAACCTGTGATGCAAAAAACAGACTTGGTAATCAAAGCTGCCATGTAAGAAATCTGAATACAGGAACAGGTACATCTGACAGCACTCGTAACATTTAAACTAAACTAATTAATATGCACACATTTGTACAAAAATGATAATAAAAACAAGGTAATTAATATGAATTTGCACTAAATACCTAACGAGTTGCATCATATCACTAGAAATTAGCAATAGAGATGTAAACTTACCATTGTACCAAACGGAATAGCCCTTGAAGCATGATAATAAATAGCAATAAAATTGATAAAGAATGCAGTACCACAGACAAGACTTGGAACCAAAAAAGCACCAAATACCATTTGTTTAATCCACCTTTTACCTGTATACATAAATAGAATAAAAAATAAAAAACATATATAAACACAAATAAAACATTTTGTGTACTGCAAGTATGGAATAAATCAATGTCAGATAGGTACATGCTGACTATGATTGTTATGTTTGTTCTAAAGTGATGTGGATAATTATCCTAAATACTACCTTTTACAAGTTGATTTATTGTCTTGTTAATCCTATTGACTTGTGTAAGAAATGTATATATTTATATATTGTAAATACATCACTGCAATGTGTCAAACTGTTGTTACTGTGTACTCACCTCCCATCCTTGAATACAGACCACCGCCAGCATAACCATTGACTGGTGCAGTAGCAGCATACACAAATATAGCAATACTCAGCATAGAACCACGTCTGTAAAACAATCATACATGTTATAGGATGATGTGATACTTTCTATTTACTGTGACATTTGATTCAACACGCATAAAGAAATGTTAAAATTGTGGTCTCAATAATGGCTGAACTCACTCTGTGTAGAGATCTTGAACAATAGCAAATGAAATAACACACATAGCGACTGATGCTATTTGATAACCGGTACCAATTAATGCAGAAAATAATACTGGATGTGAAGCTGGTCTGAACACATCACCATGAACTTGTTTCCAACCATATTCATCACCAAGATCTCTTTCCTAAGAACAAATGCACAAAGTATGATGATGGGACATTGCGGCAAGGTAACATTACTGGGGTGAAATGGGTCATGAGATACATTGAACAGTTTTTGCACAAAAGAAATATCTGAATGTTTTTGCTTGTGCACAGTTTTCTGATGAAGATTTCAAAAATATATGAGCACCAAACAGCCATTGGACACAAATCACCTAACTTAATGAACATTTTTCAAACACAGACCATGCAAATCTCATAATTAACATTTTATTCAGATTTAGAGAATGATCATCAACTATGGCAGTGGCGAGGTAAGGCAAGGTAAGGTAAGGTAAGTATGGCTTCACTATGTAAAGTGTCAACACATCACTTCATGAATTCATAATATGTTAAAACCACACTGGACAATAAGGTATCAATTGAAACTCCTTGGTAGACTACAAAAGTACACATAGGTGGTGAATGATCAGCCAGAATTCTGAATTCTCTGTAGTAACAGGGGTGTAACCTCAAATCCCAACACAACTATTAATAGAAGCTTGGAGAGACATTTACTCAGTGTTGTATCATCCTAGTTTCGACCTAGCTGACTCCTCTGAACTGAAACTCTAGGTTTAAGTTTAATCAATCACTTGTTTTAACTAAAAACTAGTAAAATAAGTTATGAGTACTCTTGTACACGAGGAAATAGCTTACTTTCATTTAAAATCTGAGAAAAGTGCCTCTTGGTTAAATTATGTCAACAACACATGCCCTAAATAAGGACTTTAACACACAGTGAGACATCAAAAAACTGTACTGTACTTGAAATGTCCTCACTCCAGAGGTATATAAATGTACCAAAATGAGCCAAGTACGGGTGAAAAGTATAGGCCACACTTCTCAGAAAATATAGAATATGTGTGATATTTGTAGCGAGTATGGGTGGTATTTGCAGTACGGGGTATTGCGTAGTAAAATGTTTGGGATTTATACAACAATTACGAGTGCAGCAAAACACTCCATTGAGAAAGAAAATATCAGTGGTACGAACTGAAACTAGTTCAATCTAACGAAAAGAAACTACCCGGTAGTTCTATCTTACAAAAACTAAATGTAGACGTGAAGCAGTCATGTTTAATTATATATTCACGCAGTTTGACCCCTATGACGTAGCCTTGTTAAATAAAAGTGCCATCATCACTTTTACAGTACCCACAACAAAACCCAGTGTGATACCTGTCCATAATGTTATTTGTTTCTGGCGCATGTATTTTTGTTGTGTGTGTTTTACAAGAAGTTGACGAGTCAAATTATGAGAGTTACTCAGAAAATCCAGTATTATACTAACTGTGCGTACGTATGCCTTCATACTATAAATTTCCCCGTAACTGACCAGACAAGTTCAATCATGGAACTACTACAATAATAAATAAATAGACTCATTCCCCTTGGCCTGACGAGAGTGACGCAACAGTGTTCGTAATAACACTTTTGTCTAAATATATAATTGTTTCACTCTAGTGTACATTTTTGTTGAGTAAGCTAGTTGGATCTATGACATTATTAGAACCTCGGTGTCAAGGTGTTATCACGTTGAAGACTAATTTACATGGTGCCAGTGCTATGTGACACATAGATCCCTTTTAAACCAGTTGTTTCAACTATTCACTGACTACATCATCGGCTATTAGAAGATAAATTAAGAGTTTTATTTCAGTAACCTTGCGGCAATGATGACAACTTAGTTTAATGGTACCTGTATTTATGTATAGTGCTAATAGTACAGTTATAAATTTGGTATCGCCACCCATGTATAGCTTTCGGCTCGGATGTCCAAAGTGAGATGCTTCCCTTGTAATAACGGGGCTGACTAAGTTCCATGACCAAAGAACTCGCTACAAATACCACCCGTACTCGCTAAAAATATCACCCGTACTTGGCTCATTTTGGTACATTTATATACAGCAAAACCTGTCAAAACTGTTCGAACAGAACGGGTAAGTATCGCGTATCGTAACTGAAGGCATCCATTTTGAATGACATCACAATGTATGTTCACATGAGCTACATGTAATTATCATAATATATGCAGATAGTCGATTTTGCTGTTGAGTCAATGAATCAAATTACGATGTAAAAAAATCGTCAAGTTTTGACTACTTTAAAGATCATCTCTTTTCAACGATTTTGTTTTCAGTTAGAATTTTGAGATCTTAGATATCTGTCAAGTAACTGGAGTCTTTGTTTATTGCAAAGTTCTGTAATCTCGTCAACATGTCTAGCACATCGCCATGCGATGCCGTCATGTTGTGGGGGGCGATAATTTGACTGTCGTTGCAATTTATGTCATCGTTGTCTGTAGATTCATGGTTCTCTTTGTCTGCAATAAAATTCTCAACAATCTGTTGCTCCTACTCGCCGTCACACGTTGCTTCAGTCGGTATACGTTCATCAAAGTGGAGGTATACATCAACGCTACACTGAGTCTGCAACTTGCTAAATGAGGTTTCTGATTTCTTTATTGTAGTCTGCTTCTTCTTCATTATCAATTTCAATCTTAAAGCCCCCTTTACAGAAACATTCGAAGGCACAAAATTAACGATTAGAATCGTTATGAAAAGAGGTGATAATGCAGTGCGCTTCACCGCAACTGAAGGTGATGACGCTGATCATTTGTTTATATCCGGGGTCATTATACTATCTGGACATCACGCGATGCGTGGGTATGTGGTGTGAAAAACTTAACCAGTTGCCATTGTTTTACCTGGGACATTACTTGTAGTGTGAGATTTGGTATTGTTTCTGTGACGTTTGTGGTAAATTGAACACAATGCACACGTTTTAAGTCTGGCAGACTGGTTTACGAGATAGCGGATGTGGTGCAACTGGTCAATGTATTCAGTGTGAATATTGGACTTCGAACAGTTCAATGCGGTCGGTGTTCGGAGTAGACAGTGGTCAGATTTCACACGGGCACCTGTAGAGAAATTTCGGGGCTACATAAATTGGTCGATTCTGACAGTACATGTAGGTTGGTTTTGGCAGGTTTTACTGCATATGCACTCCGGGGTTACTGAAGCTGGACCCTGTACTATGCATCTCTCACATAAGCTGGCCAGCCTTGCCAGGTGAGATTCAAACTCAATCATCTCAATTAGTTAACTCAACACTGGTTTGTGTCACAAGTGACTGCCACAATGGACTAGAATGTTTTTGTTCTGAACCTCACCAAGGCATTGTGACAAGATGGCTGCATGTACAATGCTAAACAGGAATACCAGACAACCAATGATAGTATATCAAAACATTTATCAAAACAGACTTCTAATAGAATTCATTGATCAACCAAAACTTTGCAATGACTTTTGTCAATCAGAAAATCGTACAACTAATCCTGAGGAATCTGGTGGAGGCTCAATTTGATGACACCTAAGAATACTAGTTCCTGCCAAAATATAGGTGTTCCATTTCTGAATTTGTGACAAAATCAAACTATGCTAAGATTATTAATTTATACCTCACTATTTGGTGCAAGTATGACTGAACATAATAAAACTAGTGATATGCAAATCTGTCTTGTGCAGTGTTGCTGTGCGTATCAAACTGTTCCCTTAATATTATATGCTGGAAAGAAAGTACTGAGCAAAACTGTATTAACCAAGATATGGTGCAATATTACAGATGTTGCGAGTTGTAGACAGACCACAGACACTCTGCTTACCATTATAATTCTAGTACAGTGATTAATTGGTTGTAGCATAAAGTTAGTGGTAGTAATAAGATCAGGCATACAGAACCGCTGTTGTGCAGAACATAGGACAGAAAGCAAACAAATATAGTCTCAGTTCTCCACATTAGATGGCAATACTACCCCGGTAGTGAGGTTGTGTTTTCATTCAAGAACATACAGTTCACTTTGGTTTGTGTGTAATGCACATGTACTGTAATTATTCCATCAGTTTGACCACTTCCTAAACATGACTTGAGAACAAATTGGTACAGGATTAATTGGGATTTGGGGGGGGGGGGCATTTCTTCTAACAGTGAAAAGTGCCACCTTGATTTGAAGGTAAGGAAAACTAACTACATTTTTACAGCTTGAAAAGCAATAAAATTAATTCATTCTTACTTTAAACACTGTTCAGCAACAGTCATAAAACCAAACAAGCAGCCTCTCGGCTGAGATAGCTCCGCTGTTGGCAATGCACATTTAAGAAATGAATATATAACAAGTCATTGAAAATGACACAGTCTCCGTTAAGTTCTCTTTGTGCTCGTCATATTAAAGTGGAGGGGTTGTCGCGAGCATGCCCCCGAAACTTGAGTTCCAATGTGCGTATACAACAGATTGTTTATTTACATCAAAACACGCGTTTCGTGTCATAGTAATATGGCCAAAATAAAAACAGCCGTTATTCAGCCATCTTTGATCTGATTATGAAACACACTGATATGTATGATGTATGTGCCAAATACGAATGAAAATGGTACATAAATTGTGAAAATATAGTAGTAAGGCCAAAAAGTCAGATGGCTGTCAATCGGCCATCCTTGACCAGATTTTGAAACAAATTGTCATGGACATGCATCCTAACATGTATAAAGTACATGTATGTGCCAAATTTGAATGAAAACTGACAGAGCACGTCCAAGATACCGCATAAAAAAACAAGTCATGAGTGACACTGCCTTCGCTAGTTGTCATTCTAAAGTTGCATGGACATAAATTGACAAACATGATTTCTATGGCATTTTCAAGTTTATAGCACTCTCTATCCAGGTCAACATTATTCTCAGCAAGGAAACCAGATAGCACCAAACCAGTACAACAGTAAAATGACAAGGAAGTATACAAATCAGATCTGCAAATATGTAGAGTCAGTGTTGTGTCTGTTTGGATAAACCAGTTTGTGGCCCTGGATTAGTTTCAATATCTCTAATAAGGGCAAGAGTACTTCTCATACAGCAATGATACAAATAAAGTGCGAAATCCAGAAAAATATTATCATACAAAACGTGTGAAATTGAACTTTTATGTACAGAGAAACACATAGTTATGCTTTGGTTGACAGCACTTCTCAAAGTAAAAAAACAAACAAGCAGCCTGTCGGCAGAGATAGCTCCGCTATTAGCAATGCACATTTCAATTAAGGAACAGAAGATATCATTAGAAAATGAACAATATGTATAGTATCAAAGCTTGTTGCCTGACTTTCTGTTTTCAACAAGAATTCAAAAATATCACTTTTCACTAAAAATGACAAAAATAATCATCAAAATTAGATAAGATATCACCCCAAAATTAACAAATCTGAAAGAGGTCCACATGAAGTACCTATATATGTAATATAAAAGCAATCAGACTTGCGGTTTTTAACAAGAAGTTGAAATTATCACTTTCTACCAAAAATGAGAATTAAATTAATTAAAGAATTAAATTAAAGAATTAAAGATATCATCACTAAATGAACAAATTTGAGAGAGGTCCACGTGTAGTACCTATACCAAATTCTACTGTAAATTCGCCCATCCGAAAAATCGCCCTGGGCGGATTCACGGCTGGTGGGCCCTTATTTGGGGTTCAAATTTTAAAAAAATTATCATCAAATATTTTTAGGGGGGCTTATATTTTCATTGAAAAATCCACCTACGCCGATTTTTAACACCGGCAGTTGGACCACCCAAAATGAAAAAAAACTATTGCAGAAGCTAATCTAAAATTGTATACATTTTTTTCTAGCTGGATTTAAAAGTAGACCGCGCATCTTTCTCGAAAAAAAATCACATTGACGAACCTTGTGCGCCAAACACAATTATTTTGTTTCATTTTATTAGTCACGAAAGTATATTCTAAAAGAAGTTTCAAATAAAAAACGAACACAACTGCATTGCTGAGTAGCAAATGCAATCTGGTCATGCTGCGTTTTACAATTGTTGATTATTACCTAGTAATGATTATAATAACGTACAAAAAATAAATTCGTTGAATTGTTATGAAATGCAAATATATTTCATCGATTACGATCGCATTTTCAATGCTCGATTATCCGCCTTGTTTTGACCTGAAATGGTGTTCTTTGACCTGACAGGTCAAGTCGATAATAAACCAATGAAAACGATGGATTATGCCAACATGTTCAAATTACCATATCTCATTTAAATATGTTAATGTAATTGAACGCAATGCGCAAGAGATTTGTCGATTTTGTAGTACGATCTTTTGGCTTGGATTTTGATGGGAAAGCGGCATGATTTGTTTCTAAATAAACAAGCAGCCTCTCGGCTGAGATAGCTCGCTGTTAGCGATGCACATTTCAATTAAAGAACAGAAGATATCATTAGAAAATGAACAATATGCATAGTATCAATGCAATTGGACTTGCTGTTTTCAACAAGAATTCAAAAATATCATTTTTCACCATAAATGATTGTGGTTTTTAACAAGAAGGAATCATCACTTTTTACCAAAAATGATGAAAATATTCACCAAAATTAGAGAATTAAAGATATCATTACAAAATGAACAAATCTGAGAGAGGTCCACATGTAGTATCTATATACGTAATATCAAAGCAATTGGCTTTGCGGTTTTTAACAAGAAGTCAAAAATATCACTTTTACCAAAAATGACAAACATATTCACCAAAATTAGAGAATTGAAGATATCATCATGAAATGAACAAATCTGAGAGAGGTCTACCCAAGGTACATATACACCAAGTATCAAAGCATTCAGGCTTGTAGTTTTCAAGAAGAAGTCGAAAAAGTAAAACATTGACACGGACGACACCGGACAATCACTCGTATGATAAGCTCCGCTCGACAAAGTCGACAGCGGAGCTAAAAAAGTTGCAAGCAAAAATAAAGTATTTTACAATAATTAATTTATTCTGAGCATGCGCAGTCGTTCTGTCAATGTTGGCCAAGTTTCACTGATATCTGCTGCAGAATTTCTGAGAGAATGTTGGAGACGGAAAATGGACATTTTGATAAAACCTGATTCAGGCTGCGCCTGAACGTAGACTAATGATTGCGGACAAACTAATAGAGTAGTTACATACTGATAGAGTAATTACAGAAATCATTTGTTATTGTAGAATGTGTATCGAACACATTATGTTTGTCATATATAGATTAGATTTTACAGGTTTCCCTTCCCCCTCCCCTCTCAGTGTGAAAACATGTATTCTTTAGAGTGAAACATCTACACAAGACATTTGGATTTATAGTTATAAAAACACTCGCACTCATTATCTTTATCTGCAACACAGATCAAAGAAACTTTAGAAATAACTCTTGTGTGCTATGGATATTTGAAGCATAAATACTAGTAAGGTATACAGTACATGTATTTACAGTATTTACAGTATTAACATAAAAGCACATACTTAAATATTGAAATGTGTCTAATTTTGACCATAGACTCGTCTTTGTCAGTCACATGTTTCTTATAGAGCAAATACAAAATTGCAAGAAGTGATTCTGTTGGTACGCAGTGGTTTAGGTATTAAAAAAATGAGATGAATTGATATTTTTGTCATAAATTTTGTTCTACATCATTATAGTATTGAAAAAATAAAGTTACCATATTTGACATTCTCAGCTCATAAGATTATGTAAATTAAGAGGTGTTTATGGTCAAAATAGTTAATTTTTTAATAATTCACTATTAATTAAATTTATTTCAGATGTGTTTCTAATAGAGCAAATATGCTTATTAATTAGGTCACATGCCCATATATCAGTAGAAAAGCTGAAAATGAACAGATTATTAGATAATTAATATGCACAGATTTTATGTATGATATTTAATTGACATTTCAGTTGCCAAGCATGGTAAAAATACCAATTAGGAAAACAATAGTTGAAACCAACGTGATGTGGCACAGTGCTTACCATATCATCCAGTTCATCATCTTTGCTGTATCTGGCGTAGTCTTTGCGTAGTGTTCTCATTAAAATCATCGACACCAAACCAACCAGGAATATAACCATCATAAAAGAATTAAAAATTGAAAACCAATGGATCTATATGAAAGTTTTAAAATAATGAAATTGTGTGATTTTACGAGAGTAAAGCATCACTATGCTCAGCATGGAGAAACGAATCATAACCTGAAAATGTTTTGTGCATTTTTCAAGTAATATGTCAGCCATTTGACGGCAATAGATGTGTTCATAATGTATTGCGTCATATACATAGATATAATAGTAATACAAATGTATGATTTTGAATCCTATTAAGCCCGTTTTCAAAATGGTTCCACTTCCTATTTGGATTATATCTCAAGTTTACTAGACATTATTATGCAAAGCATACATGTAAATTACTTGTAAACTTGCAATTCGTGAGATACGATTAATAAATCAAGAAAAACTGGTACTGTTTTAAAAAATGATGAATCTGTTAAATGAGTGTCTCAGTGATGATGATTGATTGGTCCAGACATGTATGAGGTAAGGCTCTGTGGAAACGCATTAGTTTAAACAAGATGATTGCCAGTCACCCATTTTAGATTTGATGGCAACAAAAATGCATGTGTATTTGTCCGATTTGATGTCTGATGTTTGTGGGTAATTTGAACTTGATCGGTTCAGGAAAGTTGAATATATGGATCAGGAACAGCATTCTTTAAAACAAATTGACTGGCTATTTTGAACACAATCTGAAAAATAAAATTACGTGCATCAAGGTACCATTGTGTTCAGCACAGTACTTACCCTGTGTTGGAAAAAGTTTGGATCAAGGTATTTTTCGAAGCGAGTTTTGAATTCAATCTTTGATGGTTTCCATTGCACTTGATATGAGAAAGGTACTTTGATACCGGGTGTTAATTTGACTTTGGCTTCACTCGTCAGATTAACGTCCACTATTTGGTTATTGTTGTAACCAATCTCCAATTTCTTATGGGTCCAAAGATAATATTCATCACCGGATTCAGCAATTTCACCTACAATCCCTAAGAATAACAATTGTGCAAAATATGTGGAAACAGATCTAACAGTATGTATGGTATAGTTTTCAAGAAATGTGTGGTAGTTAATTCAGCAAAATGTCAATGTAACTGACCTAATTCTCTTGACTTTGGAAATAATTTAGTCTGTAAAAGTTTGGTAAAGTAACATAATTTCAGACAAACAATTGGCCATCTTGAAGCTCATCTCGAGAAATAATGTGCACCAGTAAGCCAATATATGTATTGTCAGACCAATCATGACTTGTCATCTTTACCAACCAATCATAAATACATAGAAATATTAGAATTGTGGCCAATTGCAGGTCTCCGTAGAAAAGCTGAAAATTAACTAATTATGCAAATTAGGTGATTAATATGCATAAATATTTACATCAAAACAATCAATCTCTGCATAGTCTTTGAGTATCTATGTACCAAGTTTCATTGAAATGTAATACTTAGTACTTAAAATATCAAAAGCTGAAAATTAATTATGCAAACAAGCCATGCATGGCACAGTCCCTGTTAGTTATCAAATTTAAGATATATAACTTTGCTTATAGTAATATAGCTGGAATATAACCATGTCTGGAATATGATTATGATTGTTTAACATTATGGCTCTAGAAGCAAATTCATTAAAACACAAGTTTGAACAAAATCCATCCATAAATGCTTGATATTTGATGATGTTTTTAGCACAAAAATCGTCAAACCAATATATCTGTCTATCTATGACATGATGTATAATGAATATTTAAAATTTGAACATAATCAGTGAAAGCAAGTCAGAATTAAGGCACGAGAACCACATTCATTAAAACAAATGGCCGCCAGTCAGCCATTTTTAATCTTATCTGAAAAACAAAATTATTTGCATCAAGGTCACATAATGTCTAATGTATATACAAAGTTTGAACCAAATCCATCTGTAAACAGCCGAGAAATGGTTGATTTTTAGGATTTTATAGCACAAAAATGGCCACCATTCGGCCATCTTGAATCAGATCGTAAAACAAAATGATGTACATCAAGGTCCTACAATGTCCAATGTATATACAAAGTTTGAACAAAATCCATTTGTAAACAGCTGAGAAATGCTTTATTTTGAGCACAAAAATGGCCACCATTCGGCCATCTTGAATCAGATTATAAAACAAAATGATGTGCATCAAGGTCCTATAATGTCTAATGTATATACCAAGTTTGAACAAAATCCATCTGTAAACAGTCGAGAAATGCTTGATTTTGATGATTTTTAGCACAAAAATGGCCGCCAGTCGGCCATCTTGAATCAGATCGTAAAACAAAATGATGTGCATCAAGGTCCTATAATGTCCAATGTACCGTACTCGACCGCGTTAGCGCCCAGGGGTCTCAACTCAGAAAATCATGATTTTTTAGGGGTGGGCGCTTACCCAAGCACCCCCCTCGAAAAAGAGTGCAAATGAAAAATTTGATTCATCAAGTGACAGATTACGTCTTTGAGGGAAATCAAATTACGAAATTAGTTGAGTTGTCATTGATTTTCACAATGAAGAAAAAGAAATGATCACAACAAATATGCACATTTTATTAAAATATTAATTACATACCACCAGAATTTACGAAATTAAAAACATTTGAGTCTGTAGGAACACAGTCAAAGTCAAAATTGTCATATCTCCACTGACGAAGGTGTTGGATCGTACGCAAACTCTCGATGAAAATCACTTTCCGCCATGATGCATTTGCAGATTTCACCTGCAGTGGCGTCCTTTGACCTAATGGGTCAAGTTGGTTATTAACCAATCACAATGCTGTGTTGTACTGACGCAATTCTTCGGAAATTCCCGAAGACTTTCCGGTAACGCAATGCGGAAGTGAATTATCGATGTCGAAGTACGATCTCTTGGAATTGATTTCAGCAAATAAACAACATAGTTTTTCCAAAAAACTAGTAACTAGCCATTTTTGAGAGGTAAACTGTATATGGCATGAAATATTTACCGCATTTTACTTGTATTAACAGGTCATTGTCGAAGCGTAGTTTACGCACGGTTACTGTGTTCTACGCATTCACAACTTGTTCACGCTGTATCATATAAAAAACGATTACCAAGATTCGTTACGCAAGACCAAGTTTTGATTTAGTTGCATTTTGAAGGAGTGGGCGCTTTGCCGAATGTGACCCCAAATATAAAAATTGTGCAAAAGTGGGGGGTACGGTATATACCAAGTTTGAACAAAATCCATCTGTAAACAATCGAGAAATGCTTGATTTTGATGATTTTTAGCACAAAAATGGCGGCCATTCAGCCATCTTGAATCAGATCAAGAAACAAATTGACGTGCATATGTATAATATCATGTATGATGTATGTGTTCAGTTTGATTGTGATTAGTCCAGGCATTTCTAAGATAAAGGTCCGGACGCACGGACACGCGCACGGACATACGCACGGACACACGAAGGTCAAAACATAAGTCCCCGTTTTCGGACTGCATTCGAACGGGGACTAATTAGGTAATTAATATATACAGATATTCTCCTAAAAACTATCAGGTCTGTGCAGTGTCCTATGACATCTATGTACCAAGTTTCATTGAAATGTGATGTTTAGTACTTGAGACATCAGTGAAAAAACGAAAAATGACTAATCATGCAAATTAGGTAATTAATATGCACAAATTTTTACCAAAAACACATCTGCGCATTGGCTCAGAGCATCTATGCACCAAGTTTCATCAAAGACCGATGTATGGTTCTTGAAATAGCAGTGGAACAGACAGACACACATACTCACACATACTGACTAACTGCAAAGACTCCAATTGTGTGCTTCGCACATGGGAGTCAAACAAAAAATTTCATCACTTATTGTATTTGAACTAAGTTTGAAAGAAATGCTTTTTAAATTTGTTAATGTGAGTGGAATGGATGGTATAAGGGGAGATGACTAGGCAATAATTTGAGTTTACACACGAATTATTATTTGACATGTCATTTGCTGAATGTTTTTGGTGAAATAAAGATAGTGTACACTCGAAAATGGACTGTCGGGAAAATGTTTAGTATCAGTACTAATTTACTAATAAATGGAATGTAGGGTAGTAAGACTGACTTCCATGATAAGAAGAACTGATGTTTAGTAACATGTAAGCAAATAACACCGAATAAACGGCAAGGTAAAGACTATGTCTAATTATAGTAAATACGTACTGCGTGCGTGACTCGAACCGGCGCTTGCGTACGGCACCAAATCGCCTAGCTTCACGCCACTACACACCTTCCCCTCGGCCACCGGGCATCCCCAAAAAAGGATGCTTAATAACCGAGCTTATTACGTACAGAGAACGTGAAACCCGTCCACGCGATACGTGCCACACAGCATGGCCAGAATGCGGCAAAGGCCTTCAGATCTGGCTGTAGTAGGATGGTGAAAGTAATGGTACAGCATTGTAACAGTGAATAAGTACTGAGAAATAATTTTAAACTCATAGTTGCTGTCGACATAGGAAGTAAAGTAAGCAAATAACACCGAATATACGGCAAGGTAAAGACTATGTTTAATTATAGTAAATACGTACTGCGTGCGTGACTCGAACCGGCGCTCGCGTACGGCACCAAATCGCCTAGCTTCACGCCACTACACGCCTTCCCCTCGGCCACCCCCAAAAAAGGATGCTTAATAACCGAGCTTATTACGTGCAGAGAACATGAAACCCGTCCACGCGATACGCGCCACACAGCATGGCCAGAATGCGGCAAAGGCCTTCAGATCTGGCTGTAGTAGGATGGTGAAAGTAATGGTACAGCATTGTAACAGTGAATAAGTACTGAGAAATAATTTTAAACTCATAGTTGCTGTCGACATAGGAAGTAAAGTAAGCAAATAACACCGAATAAACGGCAAGGTAAATACTACGTCAAATATAGTAAACACGTACTGTGTGCCTGACTCGAACGGTGCTCACGCACGGCATCAAATCGCCACTACACGTCTTCCCCTCCGCCAACTGCCACCGGGCATCCCCAAAAAAGGATGCTTAATAACCGAGCTTATTACGTGCAGAGAACATGAAACCCATCCACGCGATGCGCGCCACACAGCATGGCCAGAATGCGGCAAAGGCCTTCAGATCTGGCTGAAGTACGTATTTACTATAATTAGATATAGTCTTTACCTTGCCGTTTATTCGGTGTTATTTGCTTACTTTACTTCCTATGTCGACAGCAACTATGAGTTTAAAATTATTTCTCAGTACTTATTCACTGTTACAATGCTGTACCATTACTTTCACCATCCTACTACAGCCAGATCTGAAGGCCTTTGCCGCATTCTGGCCACGCTGTGTGGCGCGGATCGCGTGGACGGGTTTCATGTTCTCTGTACGTAATAAGCTCGGTTATTAAGCATCCTTTTTTTGGGGATGCCCGGTGGCTGAGGGGAAGACGTGTAGTGGCGTGAAGCTAGGCGATTTGGTGCCGTACGCGAGCGCCGGTTCGAGTCACGCACGCAGTACGTATTTACTATAATTAGACATAGTCTTTACCTTGCCGTTTATTCGGTGTTATTTGCTTACTTTACTTCCTATGTCGACAGCAACTATGAGTTTTTAGTAACATGTAGTTTACTTTAGTGTAGTGACAGTTATGTAACATCATGCAAGGCTTCAATTTCTACAAATATTGACTAACAGTATTGGGTTGCCGTACTAAGTTTTCATTGCTGTGTTCAGACTAGATGCATATTGTCCTAGTATTCAGTCTTCAGTCAAAATGTAATATTTAATAAAAATTGTGAATTGCGTCATTTGGGTGTTATTTAGTATGTTTGGACAGAACCACAAATCTCAACACTATAATGTTGGAGAGTTATTCTGATTGTAACCTGACCTATTTTTACGGAGGCGTGTTTTGCAATATAATTTGGGATCGAATAATCCAAGCGGAAATGACACAATATAATGTGTACATAGATGCTATTGGTGACGGTACCTGATATGTATCGTTAAAATCCTGTCACACTGAATGCTTTTCCACATTTGCGATGGCACATCAATACAAACCTCACTATTTTGTGTGTATATTTGAGTGTCTGGAAAATTGGTATGATGACACTTAAACAAGCAGCCTGTCGGCTGAGATAGCTCCGCTGTTAGCAATGCACATTTCAATTAAAGAACTGAAGATATCATTAGAAAATGAACAATATGAATAGTATCAAAGCAATCGGACTTACAGTTTTTAACAAGAAGTCGAAAATATCACTTTTTACCAAAAATTACAAAAATATTCACCAAAATAAATTAATTAGAGAATTGAAGATATCATCACAAAATGAACAAATCTGAGAGAGGTCCACATGTAGTACCTATATATGTAATATCAAAGCAATTGCACTTGCGGTTTTTAACAAGAAGTCGAAAATATCACTTTTTACCAAAAATTACAAAAATATTCACCAAAATTAGAGAATTGAAGATATCATGAAATGAACAAATCTGAGAGAGGTCTACCCAAGGTACATATACACCAAGTATCAAATCATTCAGGCTTGTAGTTTTCAAGAAGAAGTCGAAAAAGTAAAACATTGACACGGACGACAACGACGGACAATCACTCTTATGATAAGATCCGCTCGACAAAGTCGACAGCGGAGCTAAAAACAAGACATGAATGTCACGGTCCCTGTCATTTAATTATAAAATACTTGTGTTAATTTAATACATGGAACATCTGCAAACAAGTGAATTAATATGTCCTCTATGTGCGTACAACTCATCATAAAGTGATTTCCCTTTATCTAATATTGTACTGATAACTGAAAACTTCCATTGACCCGGGTCCAAAATCTCAAGAGTACACAAATGCAACCAAACGATTTGTCATACATGTATACATGCTCAAGAAACTGCATTCATAAATTTGAGTAAACCTTGATGTACGTTTAACAACTTGACTTCTTTGGTAATTCAGATCATTGTATATTACCAGGACTTGGCTTTGTTTTAGTATCTCCACCATAATCCCCATCAAAATGTAGCCCTGACACCCCTCTACAGTTTTTCATAGATTGGTAAAGGTACAACCCATCTGTCACCGAGTCAGTTCAAGGTTATGACATCACTAAAATCCTAATATTACAATCTATCGTATCGAAAATTCGCGGTCGAACTGCGGCAGGGAATAGAACGGCAAATGAAAACATGCAACGGAAATAAATGAACAATATGCAACATTAGAAGTAAAACAAAAATAATTTATTGCTTATTGCTTTATTTGTACGTTCATTGCAATCTTCGTCAAACTCAAAACCCTCAAATGTCCAAGTCACTGTAGCCGTTGAACAAAATCCCTACAACTTATTCCTGAAGTTCGTCGATATCGTCCCACACAATTTGGACTTAGCACTTTTAATCCACGGATTTCGCAGTCTGTCAGCTTGGCACTTCTAATTCACGTCTAATCAGAATAAAGAGACAAGAAAAATTGGACCGCGGCAAACGACTCGCACGATGCTTTTGTTTACAGTCTAGCAATCATCTTTGACCTTTATGCATCTGCTTTACCGATTGGCTAATAATGACATCACTACTAGTATTTCATCATGAAGGTCAAATCGTGACATTGCTTTTTTATCAGACTCAACGCTTATTAATCACGGTGAGAGTTATCATTCAGCATGTTCCGGCGGTTGGAATGTCTCACTATATGGATATCGCGGCGGACATGAAATAGGAAGTTTTTTTTTATCCAACGACAGAAGAATAGTTTTCATGACAGAAATGCAATAGCGGTGATAAAAAGATGGTAAAAAAGTTGGCAGTCTTCGGCATGACATTGCAAAATTGCTGGCCCCAGTTATGGATTCGCAAGCTGCTACAAAATATTTTATAAAGCCAAAATAACGTGATTTCAACCATTCTCCCAGGTACGGGTTGCTACAATATTGCAACATTGTTTTCATTGTCGACGACACTAAAGCCGAACGAGTGCTTAGCGGCTCTATCTCCTTATACGATTTGCTTGAATCGTTTCTAAGGAAGCACACACCAAACGGCCGGCCCTTTTTAGGGCCACGACATATTTCAAAAAGAAAACTACCGTTTCTGCTTTAATATTTATTTTTATAGACTTGCTGACTGTTATGATTCTGAAAAAAAAAATCAGCGGTGAACGCGCTGCCCTGAAAGCAGAAAGCTGTCACAGCTATTTTGCATTCACTCCTTGTTTCAAGAAAGTCAACAGTTAACGAATAGAAAATAGTTTTTTTGTTTTGTGTAGAAAAAGACCCATTTTTTTGTTTTGTGTAGAAAAAGACCCGTTTTTTTGTTTTGCGTAGAAAAAGACCCCCTGGGCGTGTGCCCGAATATGACCTCAACTTCTTTATTGTGTCAAAAGTGGGGGGTGGGCGTTTGTCCAGGCATGGGCTCTTACCCGGATAAGTACGGTAAGCTAATCATTTATTCTGAGCATGATCAGTTGTTCTCCCAGGAGTGTTGAGGGAGGTAATTTTGAATGAAAATCATGAAAAAGACCCACTTAGGATTTTCAGATCCAGAAAAAAATGATGTGCATATTCGGACTTATTCATCAAGTTTCATCGATATCTGCTGCAAAATTTCTGAATTGTTCTATCTCCCGTTTTTACCCAACAGATAAACAATTGCGATGGTGAGCCCTGGTTGGTTCTCATTAAATTCAAACTCTCAAATCATAAATTTAATATTAGGAAATCGGGATGTCATTGACTTTTAATTTAGCAACTACTACTTGTAATTATGCTACGCAAGACAAGACAAGCAGAATGGGGCAGGGGAGGGGACATAACAATTCAATCCATGGTTAACTTTCAGTAATCGTTTCAAACTCGCATCACAATAAAAAAACAACAACACACATTTAAATTTTTAATTTACCACTGACCACGCTACATACGACACATTACGCAAATTGTTCAATCTACATTCATAAACAACAATGTAAGAGCACTGAAACTATGTTTTCTGTTGTGGTGAAAAAACATCGATCGCGCAGAGTATAATAAGGTGCACCGTATCTGACTAATCGCGCCGAGCTTGAGCCTGGGCTTGCTCTTTTGCGGGCCAGCCTTTCAATAAGCTGACCACTGGCAGGCCATGGCCTCACCCCTGGCAAGAAAATTGGGACCTTGTGTGCACATTTGTACTGTACCAGTATAATTTACTTTCAATAAATACCATATTTGCTTTATTAGAAGTACCGTAAAAACTCCAAAATTTCGACCCCTCTAAGAATTCGTTCGCCTACTTATTTGGCGGGTTTCGGTATTTTATTTACCTCCAAATTTTCAACTCCATTAAAAATTGCAGACTCATTCTTATTCGAAAATTGCGACCAGTTTTGGTTTTCCCCAAAACGAAAAAAAAAAAAACGATGTGAGCGTTCAAACGGGACTTTCCCCGAAGGCTTGAATCCGGGTTTCTGATTGACTGAGAGATTTTTTTTTATTGGTAACGAAAATATATTCTAAAGAAACGGAGTTTCAAATAAAAACGAACACAAAAATCTTGGCATGCTGCGTTTCTGAATTATTGATTATTACTCAGTAGTGATTATATAATAATGTACACAAAATAAATTCGTTGAATTGTTATGAAATACAAATAAAAGTCAACTTAGTTTTGTCATAAGCGAATGATTCCGGTCTCGTTTGATGCTGTAGGATATCCGCCATGTTCTCTTAGGTCAAATAGGTCAAATCGCTAATTAACCAATCAAAAAGCTGGATGATGCCAACGTGTTCAAATTATCATAGCTTATTTAAATATGTTAATGTTATTGAACGCAATGCGGAAGAGATTGATGTTGTAGTACGATCTTTTGGCTTGGATTTTGATGCGAATTAGTTGTTTTTAAAAAATAAACTGGGCATCTGAAGAATAATTTAACATTGTTCACAGTGATAACAGCTCATTCTCGAAACGAAGCTTACCCGCTCACGCTAGTCACGATAAAAATCATACACGTGTACTCTTGAATAGACGTCAATGACTACGGTAAAACTTAACTCTATTTTAGCCGGCAGGAATGATTGAAATGTCCGAAACATGACGCCAAAATACACCTTAAAAGTCCCATTTTATTTTCTTAAATCCCATTTTATTTTTTTAATCCAAGGGCGAATTTACGGCAGAATCTGGTCCCTCAAATAAGGGACACGTGAGCTTTGATTCTAACCGGATACATTGCACTGGGTCGGGGAGATAGTTTGCTAAACTTCCATGCATCTTTTGTCCAATGGGTACCTGTACTTCGAACATTCGCAAGTATTCCTAGGTAGTGTGAGACAGCTTTGTCTTTTGATCTAATTTTGTGCTGACCTCTCCTCCGCGTCTTGATGTTTTGTTTTCCTTGTCATAATACTCACTGATTGATGACTGTTTTGATTTTGATTTGTTTAGCGTACAACTCGGCCACGACCTTTGCTTTTACCGTGAAACATGGGGAAGTTTACGTCAATTGACGGACATTGCATTTTTTAAAAAACTAACGAAGCACACTGTCTATCATCCCCATTTTTTCATTTGCTGATTTGCACCTTAATTTTGACTCTAAAAACACGTCACATTTCTAGTACAAATTATTTAAAACCGGTCGAAATTTTGGAGTTTTTACGGTACATCTCAAGTGAAATTGCATATAAACAAAAAAAAACACCTTTATTGTAGGCCAGATCATTGAAATATGTTTTGACCATTGAATCACGTGTTATTTACATTAGCATATGGCACATTAAATAAATAGATATGATAAACAAGTTTGTAGCAAGACATTCATTTATTCAGTTATTTTTTGAATACAGTACAGCACAAATCTTGTTTACCAAAATGTCCTGTATATATTAAGCCATAAGAGAGCTGACCTACCCCATATTGGCAGATCATCTATGTACATTTGATACCAATAATGGTTTTTTACTGCATATATAAAGGCTTGGTATCTTTCTTCTGTCAATTCAACCACACAATAGTCCTTCTGACTGACATCAGCTAAAAAACAACAAAAACATGTGTTATCAATAAACTATTCCTGAATAGTGGACAATTATGTGGTATTCTCTGTTCATTGAAAGATCTAATCATTTTTGACTCCCATGTGCGAAGCACAAAATGGGAGTCTTTGCAGTTAGTGTGTCTGTATGTGTGTGTGTATGTGTGTATGTGTGTATGTGTGTATGTGTGTATGTGTGTGTGTGTGTGTGTGTGTGTGTGTATGTGTGTCCGACTGTTCCACTGCTATCTCAAGAACCATACATCGGTTTTTGATGAAACTTGGTGCATAGATGCTCTGGGCCAATGCGCAGATTTGATTAGGTTTTGGTAAAAATCCATGCTCGTTAATTACCTAATTTGCATGATAATTAGCTAATTTTTAGCTGTTCTATGACTGTTCCACTGATATCTAAAGAACCACTCATTGGATTTTGATGAAACTTGGTACATAGATGCTCTGAACATATGCGCAGAGTTGATTAATTTTTGGTAAAAATCCGTGCATATTAATTACCTAATTTGCATGATAATTAGCTATTTTTTAGTGGTTCCATGACTGTTCCACTGATATCTAAACAACCACTCATTGGATTTTGATGAAACTTGGTACATAGATGCTCTGAACTAATGCTAGGTTTTGATTAGTTTTTGGTAATAATCCGTGGACACTAATTACCTAATTTGCATAATGATTAGTCAATTTTCGGTTTTTCCACTGATATCTCAAGTACTAATCATCACATTTCAATGAAACTTGGTACATAGATGTCATACGACACTGCACAGACCTGATAGTTTTTATGGTAATATCAGTACATATTAATTACCTAATTTGCATAATTAATTAATTTTCAGCATTTGATATAAGTAGTTAGCATTACATTTCAATGAAACTTGGTACTTACATACTCAAGAACTATGCAGAGATTGATTGTTTTCGATAAATATTTGTGCATATTAATCACCTAATTTGCATAATTAGTTAATTTTCAGCTTTTCCACGGGTATCTCAAGTACTAATCATCGCATTTCAATGAAACTTGGTACATAGATCCTTTAGGACTATGCAGAGACCTGATTAGTTTTAGGGTAAATAATTGTGCATATTAATTACCTAATTTGCATAATTAATTTTCAGCTTTTCTACTGATATCTAAAGTACTAATCATCACATTTCAATGAATCTAGAATTATGCAGACCCAATTAGTTTCCGGTAAATATTTGTGCATATTAATCACCTAATTTGCATAATTAACCAACTTTCACACTGATATCTCAGGTACTATACATCACATATCAATGAATGTACATGGATGCTGTAGGACAATAGACAGACCTGAATAATTGTGGGTTAAAATCTGTACATATTAATTACCTAATTTGCATAATTAACCAATTTTAAGCTTTCACACTGATATCTAAAGTACCGTAAAAACTCCAAAATTTCGACCGGTTTTAAATAATTGGTGTTAGATATGTGACGTGTTTTTAGAGTCAAAATTAAGGTGCATTTTCGGACGGTCAAATTTTTCAGAATAGAAATCAGCAAATGAAAAAATGGGGATGATAGACAGTGTGCTTCATTAGTTTTTAAAAAATGCAATGTCCGTCAATTGACGTAAACTTCCTCATGTTTCACGGTAAAAGCAAAGGTCGTGGCCGAGTTGTAACTCAAAATCTAAACAAAGTCATCAATCGGTGAGTATTATGACAAGCAAAACTAAACATCAAGACGCGGAGAAGAGGTCAGCACAAAACTAATAGGTCAAAAGACAAAGCTGTCTCGCACTACCTAGAAAAACTTGCGAATGTTCGAAGTACAGGTACCCATTGGACAAAAGATGCATGGAAGTTTAGCAAACTATCTCCCCGACCCAGTGCAATGTATCCGGTTAGAATCAAAGCTCACGTGTCCCTTATTTGAGGGACCAAATTCTGCCGTAAATTCGCCCTTGGATTAAAAAATAAAATGGGATTTAAGAAAATAAAATGGGACTTTTAAGGTGTATTTTGGCGTCATTTTTCGGACATTTCAATCAATCCTGCCGGCTAAAATAGAGTCTAAGTTTTACCGTAGTCATTGACGTTTGTCTATTCAAGAGTACACGTGTATGATTTTTATCGTGACTAGCGTGAGCGGGTAAGCTTCCTTTCGAGAATGAGCTGTTATCACTGTGAACAATGTTAAATTATTCTTCAGATGACCAGTTTATTTTTTAAAAACAACAAATTTTTTTATTTAAAAAAAATCATGCCGTTTTCGCATCAAAATCCAAGCCAAAACATCGTACTACAACACCAATCTCTTCCGCATTGCGTTCAATAACATTAACATATTTAAATAAGCTATGGTAATTTGAACACGTTGGCATCATCCAGCTTTTTGATTGGTTAATTAGCGATTTGACCTATTTGACCTAAGAGAACATGGCGGATATCCTACAGCATCAAACGTTTATACGAGACCGGAATCATTCGCTTACGATGAAACTAAGTTGACTTTTATTTGTATTTCATAACCATTCAACAAATTTATTTTGTGTACATTATTATAATCACTACTGAGTACAGTAATAATCAACAATTCAGAAACGCAGCATGCCGAGATTTTTGTGTTCGTTTTTATTTCAAACTTCGTTTATTTAGAATATATTTTCGTTACCAATAAAATAAAAATCTCTCAGTCAATCAGAAACCCGGATTCATGCCTTCGAGGAAGGTCCCGTTTGAACGCTCACATCGTTTTTTTTTCGTTTGTGGGAAAACTAAAACTGGTCGCAATTTTCGAATAAGAATGAGTCGGCAATTTTTAGTGGAATCGAAAATTTGGAGGTAAATAAAACACCGAAACCCGGCAAATAAATAGGCGATCGAATTTTTAGAGGGGTCGAAATTTTGGAGTTTTCACGGTACTAATTATTCCATTTCAATGAAACTTAGTATAAAGATGCTCTAGGACAATGTACAAACCTAATTAGTTTGGGGTAAAAATCTGTTCATATTAATTCCCTAATAAGCATAATAATTCATAATTTTTTGGTTCTAATCACATTTCAATTAAACTTGGAGACATAGATTTTCTGTTACATTGCGCAGACCTCATTAGTTTTACACTCAAATCTGGTCATATTAATTTTCTGATTTGCATAATTAGTTTTCAGCTAAGTAATTTCGAATTATATTTAATGTGTCTCCAATACTCTCAGCACATGGGAGTTCTTTCTAAGCTTTCTTTGATTTATATTGTACCTAACACCATCTGCATCACAGATAGACAACATTTAATAACTTAAAGTGCCTGTGAAATGCCTGCTATTTTCTCGCCTAAAATCATTCATTGGTACACCAATATTATTAAGTTTTATGTTTCTAAGCATAAATATTTTTTTTAAGTGAAAAAATGCGTTTTAAACTCAGTCTACAGCAACTTTATTTTGTGAATTTTAAAACGAGGCTCCTCATTAGCTTCTCAATTGAATACAGAAATTCTCCTTGTGACGTCCGAAGGAGAACTTGCTGGGCAGCTTGCATTGCAGATATGTGTAAATAAGGCAAATTTCTTGTACATTTTTCTCATCTTTGACTAAATTGCCACTTATTTAATAGACCATAATGAACACATAGTATCAAGTTTGTTGAGTTAGATGCAAAATATATCCTTTCTAGTGTAGCTGGTTACTGTAATCATCATCAGCACTTGTTTGTACACCGACCGAAAAATGTTTATGTTGAAAGACAGTCGACCGTTTCAGGATAGGAGGGCGTGGCTACACAGCACGAGAAATATCTCAAATTTACTTGGATACGAGTAATCATTTTCAGCAACAAAAAAAATCAATAACTGCACAGTGGGACACAGATCTAAAATGGGAAATGTGTGGATGGGCATTTCACAGGCACTTTAATTGCAGTGCATAATGTATGTCTTAATAAGACAGCTACTATATTTATGCACAGGGCTCTATGCAATCTGACACATAATTACAACCTTGAGAATCTAGATATTAAATACAAATCAAGAATTTACGATAGATTCAAGATAACAATGTACTTGCTGCTTGGTACGATCTTTTATTTGCAGAGTAAGTTAGAATACCAATTCTGTAATACAATATTATATCTAAACACTATTTTGTGCAAAATATGCATCTGTAAAACATGATGCATTGTCTGTGTGTTAAGTTTTAATGAGATTGGTCAATGACTCAGATACGACTTCAGACGAACTGATCCCAAATTAATACTCCTCGTTTTCTGACCGTGTTCAAACAAGAACTAAAAAAATTCAATAATCAAAGAAAGCTTAGAAAGAACTCCCGTGTACTGAGAGTATTGAAGACACATTAAAAATTAATTCAAAATTACTTGTACTTGAGATATTGATGGAATAGCTGAAAACTAATTATGTAAATCAGGTAACTGATACATGTATGAACACATTTGAGTGTAAAACTAATAAGGCCTGCGTAATGTAATACTTATGTACCAAGTTTCATTGAAATGTAATTAGAACAAAAAAACTATGAATTATTGTTAGACAATTAATATGAACAAATTTCAACCCAAAATTAATCGGGCCCGTTTATTGTCCTTAAGCATTTACTAGTATGTACCAAATTTTTTTTCAAATGTGATCAGTAATTGAGATCAGTGTTAATTAATTATTTTAGTTAGGTGATTAATAAGCATAAATATTTACCAAAAACTAATTTGATCTCTGCTTAGTCCTAGGTTCATTGAAATGTGATGATGAATACTCTTTTTAAAAGTTTCATTAAAATCCAATCAGTGGTTCTTTATATATCAGTGGAACATTCATGGGAAAAAAATAACTAATTATGCAAATTAGGTATAGGTCTGCGCAGTGTCCTATGACATCTATGTACCAAGTTTCATTAAAATGTGATGATTAGTACTTGAGATATCAGTGGATAAAACAAAAGCTGACTAATCATTATGCAATTTAGGTAATTAGTAATTACCGGTAGGTAATTCTTACCACAAACTGATCAAAACCTAGCATTAGTTTAAAGCATCTATGTACCAAGTTTCATTTATATCCAATGAGTGGTTCTTTAGATATCAGTGGAACAGTCATGGAACAGCTAAAAATCAACTAATTATCCAAATTAGGTAATTAATATGCATGGCATTTTACCAAAACCTTATCAAATCTGCGCATTGGCCCAGAGCATCTATGCACCAAGTTTCATTAAAAACTGATGTATGGTTCTTGAGATATCAGTGGAACAGACAGACACACATTTTGTGCTTCGCACATGGGAGTAAAAAATATTCACGTTTTATAACAATATTATTTACATTTCATCAGAATCTATGGTGTAAAATTATTAGGCTATGTGGGGAAACAGTAAAAGGTCTAGCGTCATCATTATCTTCGTTGAATGTTTTTAAATGTATGCAAACTCTCGAAATAAAACAAGTTCCGGCATGATGATTTCTGCACGACATGATCTACATCATTGTCATTTCACCTGACAGGTCAAGTCTGTTAATAACCAATCAGAATGCAGTGTTGTACCAACGCAATTTTCCAGGAATTCCCGATGGCATTCTAGTAATGCAATGCAGAAGTGAATTATAGATGTCTAAGTGAAATCTTTTGGAATTGATTTCGGCAAAAAAACTGCATTTTTTTAAATAGGGTAATTAACCATTTTTTTAAAAGTAAACTGAATATGGAATAAAGTATAAAGTACATGTATTTAACGTCTTCCCAATTATTAACAGGTCATTGTCAAAGCATACTTTATGCATGGTTACAGTTGTCTACACATTCAAACGATATTCAAAACGGTCAATATCTATGCTGTATTATATATCTATTTGATTACAGTTATTCGGGAAAAGTCAAACAATGCTCAAAGAACAGGTTTTATGACCAGGCAGGCAAATTTGGAGCATTTTGGAGGGAATGGTTGTTTAGCTGAACACAAACCTAAATCAAAGAAAGCTTAGAAAGAACTCCCGTGTGCTGAGAGTATTGAAGACATTAAAATTAATTCAACATTTAAGATTTGCTTTTCAAACAAGATGCTTGGCAACAATTATTTGTCTGCTATTTGAGATGCACAGCATGAAAACAATGTGATACACATTATCAAAATTTATAATATATACAGAAAATACATTTGATTTTTCATCCATGGTTTTTAGTCTTATTAATTCAGGAGCACTTCTGTGATGAATTCAATTCAAATCTGACTTTTTAAGATATAAGAAATGGGCTAATAATAGATATTCAATATGCATGTTTATCAACATTAAACTAATCATGCCTGTGGATTACCTCAATGAACCAAATGAATTATTATACAATTTAGCAATTATTACGCATAGATTTAGGTTTGTATATTGTTTCAGGGTGTACATGCACAAAGTTTTATTATAATATGATGATTAACCCTAACAAAATTAGTGGAAATCTGAAAAGTAAATTTTTATGCAAATTAGGTAATTATTAAAGATGTATATAAACCTAAAACTAATTAGATCATCACATTGTGTTAGAGTATATATGTACCAAGATTCAGTGAATTAAGATAAGTAAAATCACAGACCATCTATGTACGAAGTTTCACCAAAAAATTATTAATTGTAGGTAGCAAATTAGGTAATTAATATGATCTGAGCTCGTCTGTGCATTGTTCTAGAGCATCAATGTACCAAGTTTCATTGAAATGAAATAATTAGTACTTGCGATATCAGTGTAAAAGCCAAAAATTAATAATGCAAACCAATTGCAAGTTTCATTGAAAAGTAATGAAAATTGATTCATTATGTACAAATTAGGTAATTAACCCTAATCCGGTCAAGACGGTGAAAAACCGCCGTCAATATGGGTATGCTAGAATTTACCACTCCAGCTAGCTAACTGGTTAAGTAGTTGAAAAACCGCCTGCTATTTAGGTTGCTCAGACCGTCAAGCGTTTATAATACGTTGTACGGAACCTGATATTTTACACTTGCAAAATTATGGAGGAAGAGAATTTGTTTTCGATTCCGTCAAGTCAAATAAATTAACCAAGTAATAAAGATTGTAATTCTATACACTTGTCTGCTCATTTCACTATTTTACCGCCACAACGCGACGTTTGCAACGACGTAAAAAAAAATGCCTTGACCACATTGCAAACTGCAGCATCACAACCGTATTTGAACGACAAGATTCACGAATATAATGGTAGTAACATATTTTGACCAGATTGGCAAATAGTCCTGGCACTTAGAATGAATAGCATGATGGATTCCAACGGCTGAACTTGAATGTCGGCAATCACCAACGTAAAATGACCGGGAAAGCTGGTGGGAAATATTCAAGTCCATGTGATTTCACTGTCTGAGCTAGCATATGCAATTCTATGTGTATGCAAATTGTAACCAATCTGTGTTCGAAAAAATAACATTTATTTATATTATAAATATTCAAATTGTTGGGACATGCAGTCTTGTGGACATCTGGTCGTTCAGTATAAATATGGCCGAAGAAAATGAGATAAAGCCCTGACTCGCTGTGTGCCGCCTTTTCCACACGTTAATATGCCGTCCTATACAGATAGGAAGTGTTTTATGAAGGCAAGAAGGAAACTCAAGAAAACACGTTAATCGTGCAGTGACATGGGAAGTGATAAGTTTGACATTGACACGACAGATTTTTCACCAGCAAAGCGTGGGGAAAAAAAGAAATCCAAAGCAAAGGAAACATTTGGCGTCTGTGAGTTACCACGGACACCAGTGATAATAGTCCACTCAAGAAAAGACGTAAAAGGAATAAGAAAAAATGCAAGTCGGAGACTGTCTCCTCTGTCAATGAACATGCGATTACAGAAGAAAGCTGTTTGAAGGACTGCGGGGGCAAACTAGGGGGCAAACCAGGAGGCAAACGTAAATCGAAGACGAACCGTAAAATGGTTGAATCGCCAGTTGCCGACGAAGCAGATGCCGATGAAACGGGAGTTGGTCACGCTGAAATACAACGTGCCAACGAAGATGTGATACAATTTTTGCAAGACAATGTTTGCGACTCGGAACCATTGACATCCGCCACAACTGCCAACGCAGAAAAGCAGGGGCCTGAACATATCGACCCAGCGAGTACGCAACAAAACGTCGATGTCACCAAAGAAATGGTACAAGAAAATGTATGCGATACAGAACAATCAACACTTGCAAGTTTCCCCGAAAAAACGTGTTGTGTATGCACACGCATTGCCAATGGACACGCGTGATGATGATGAACTTGTATTGGACGAAAAAACGGGTGAACTACGACACCAAATACCAGATGACTTCATAGTTGCAAATGACGACGATACAGATTCAGAAATCGATGAAGATCGTGCTGAGAATGACGATTTTTTAGAGCAACGTTACCCACCTGTACTCGATAGCGACATTGAAATTGAATCCGACACAGAAATTGGTGCTACATTCGATTATGTTGCCTCCGGCACTGGTGAATGGAGAATGGCCACGGAGGAAGACGGCGATATATTTACTATTCCAGTTTTTGAACACACCCCTTCATATTTCTACAAATTTATCCCACCAGAACTGATAGAATTGGCTTCCATCGAGACTAATAAATACGCCAAATATCATCAAAAATACATTGCAAAAAAATTAAATGCCCACTGGCGTAATACAAATTTCAGTGAAATGCAAGCATTCTTTGGTGTGATATGTATGGGTGTTGATCACAAATCAGCGATTATTGGTCGAGTGACCCCTATCAGCAGAATATGCAATCTGATTAAAATCTGATGCAGTGTACGGGCTTTAATTATTTTGGCTATAAACTTATTTTAATTTTATTTTGTTATTACTTTTGTTATTAATGCCTTCTTATTTTATTATTTTACTTTGATTTTGATTTTTTTTAATTCCGCCCTACATACGTCTGACCCGATGCCTATGTAACGAGATTTCAACGAGACCCACTATCGACGATTTTAGTCAACGAATCACAGACCTTCTATAGCGCACATGATGACGTCACCGGACAGAGTCAGGTGGCAAACACACTCAAATAAAATAGCGGGTTCTACTGACGTTAGCGACAGTGAAAAACACGGCTTTTCGTTAAGTTTATCATTGTCAAATGCAACGAAAGTCTTTTTTTAATGTTTATATTGTGGCTCGAATGGTTCGAGTTTAGATCGTTATTTTGCGTAGTTATTCTGAGAGTGACGATTTTGTTACCACCGGTTCGACCGAACACCGGTGCCTTTTTCCAGTCGGTTGCCCTGGAGACAGGTGATGTTTTGTTGATGATCGGGCCAAAATCTTCTACGGTATTGAAGCCGTAGCTGTAAATATTCATCAAAATGTATCAACATTTTGTACATTATACAATAACTCTTTATTAAAGTAATTGAGCTGATTTGGACTGGAATAAAATATTTTTTATTTGGAACACATCGATCAGGAAATATTGTTTTGCTCCAATTTTCTGCGTCAACGCCGGTGGCCGCTATACAATTTAAAATCAGTTTGCATTGTTTACTATAGCTGTTCTAATCATTACAATTTACTTATTTTTTTGCTTCCATTCTAGATAATTATGCTCAGTGTTTGATGTAAAATTGAAGGGATGACTGAATAAACGAACCTTGGCCCTTGAATTACAAGAAAGTGTACATGGTCGGTAGTTTTAGCAGACAAAATCGGAAAACCATGCCGCCGCAATTAATTCCTGAGGGGAAAAGCAAGAAGCTGAAATTGAAAATTGGTGAAATGAAAGCAGCAACTAGACCGGACGACACTATCAATATTACTGCATACCAGGATGACAGCGCGCAAATATTGATTTTAAATACAGTCTATCCCCCCACTGGCTATGTCGGCAGAAGCAGTAGATGACGAGAGACACGTGCCTGTATCGTTATAATGTTACAGACATCACATGGGTGGCGTGGATCGTTCTAACCAAAGGCAAAAATACTATCACACGGGCAGAAAAAACAATCAGTGGTGGATCTACATGGCCCGTTACCTCGTAGATGTTGCATTGGTCATTGGTTATGAATGTTTCAAGGCATTGAATCGCATGACTAAAGTAACGCACAAATTCTTCAATATCCGCACAGGTGAACAACTGATTGGTGGACACTCGAGTAAAATTCAAAAATCCATAAGAGAAGTTGGCTCTCTTCCAAGTAACACATCATTTATTTGTAGTGAAAACATGGATTCGCACGAAATATGCAGACTACCCGGGCGTCAAAAATCGTGTAAGCAGTGCAGCAAGTACGGGAGAAAAACAGCGAGTGGCCGATTATCGGAAACGTCGAAAGGATGCCCAATTTGTAAAGTTCACCTTCAAGTGGGCGAATGTTTCGCTGCTTTTCATCACAACATGGCACTGAGGGGAAAACACACCGTGGGAACACAAACACGAAGTACGGAAGAGCAGCCCTCAACATCAGGCAGACACCGGGGTGGACGACTGAGAAAGGCGTACAACAAATAAATTTGGAACTTATTACAGCGTCAAGAACTGTACAATAGTTTGAGTTGGTGAAAATGCGTTATCGTTTATTTAGTTTCATGCTCCCTCGGTATTTATACGTTTTAATGTCAGGATAGTTCATCGGGTCTAGTCGGTGGAAATACGTTTCTGCGCGAGTATATATACACGCCAAGTCCCTGCAGTTACGTTCTCACTAGTTCGTTTTATTTCAAGTCATTAAATATACGTTGAAATATTTAGTTAGCTAATCGGGTCATGTCGGTGAATATACGTTGCCGTGTGAAGGTAACCCCGATAAAGTCGTTGCAGTTACGTTCTCGTTCGTTTTAGTCTCAGTTTGAGTCGTTAAATATACGTTGTAAGTGTGGGCTTACTCGTACGGTCAAGTCGGTTAATATACGTTAGAGCTTGAATATAACATAAGTCAAGTCACGGAAAGTACGTTGTAATATGTTACACATGTAGTTCAAGTCGTTGAATATACGTTGCAATTTGAAATGTACGCTGACAGGTCGAGTACGTCAAACACGCCCGTACATGTCCCCATACTCGGATGTTTTTTTTCTTCTTATTTCAAACTTGCATTCATGTAGTGACCTTGTACTTGCTTGTAATTAAGCAATATTTATTTCAATGTTTAACACGTGTTTATTGAGACTGTACAAAGGGCAAAACATCATTACTTAACGACAGTATATAATGTGTATTGAAATAAAACAGTGATTTTTTTTATACAAGAAATTGTTGTCCATGGTGGCAATGAAGTGTGTATGCGAACAGATTGCACAAAATGTGAAAACTGAGGTCGATACTATCTGGCAGGATAGCATGCACAGATGCTGGCTACTGGAGTGCATTGAATCATGACAGTTTTTCACCGACTTAACCTGATAGCCTGAAACTCCCCTGACCGGAAAAGGGTTAATATTTCACATAAATGTATGTGTGTTGTCCTATGTATTATGCAAGTTTCATTGAAGTGTGATAATTAGTACTTGAGATATCAGTGGAAAAGCCGAAAATTTACAGATCATTACGCAAATTACGTTAAAGCGAACCTAAATGCGGCCTTAATTTATAGTTGTGTATATTCTAAACTGTATTCAAAATAATATTGCAGTGGTTTAATTTTGTTTTAATTATAACTGTAGCTTGGATAGGCATTTGAAGTGCTTGCAATTAAACACCATGGAGGCCATTCATGGAGGCCATTCATGGAGGGGAATAAATAACGAACGAACGAACATATTTAACATGGGTACTTTTCAAAGCTATGACGTTTTAGTATCTGATCGCATTCGTATACGCCATTGTACATAGCCGTTCATGCTGCCAAGCATTGTGTACTACTAAGTATAAACTCAACTTTTATATGAACAATGTGCTTTTTAGAACTTGGGTTAGAACACTATGCGTTTGAACCACAGTATTCTGAGAGTGAAAGCCCAATTGCGTTAAAGTACCGTACTTCCCCGATCGTAAGCCCCTCCCGAGTATGAAGCCCATCCCTATATTTTCACTTGGTATTTATCGAATTGAGAGCATTCACGATTATAAGCCCAGAGTGTTTTTACTGGGTGTCGACGATATTCTTTAAAATATGTGTGTAAAAGGCATTTCATTTTATAATAATCGTGATTGGCATGGTAGTTTGGTTCATGCTTTTAGTTTTATGAGAAAACTCGCATTAAACTCAGAGTGCATAGCAAACGTACACAACATGGTTCGCATCCTTTCTATTCTGTCATTTACTCAGGATGAACCCCAATGTTGCAATTCTGGAGTAATCCACATTTCTTTGAGTAGTAGCTTTCGAAAAGCCAAAAATGTGTACCTGGTTATTGGGCATGGTTTACTTTGAGACTATCATGAAAGGCCTAGGGTCTGAACGATGAGACATGTTGGCGACCAAGAAAGGTGTTTAAACTTTTCCTCCACACTCAGTTTACCCACGGTTACTATTAACCGTCATTTATATTTCGGAAATTGCAAATCGTTGCAATCAGTGCTACAGATCGCATTTTAACATTGCGGTAATTCACTTCCGCATTGCGTTAACAAATTGTCAATAATCGGGAAATTTCATCATTACGACACATCATTTTGATTGGTTAATGAAAAACATGAACTGTTATGTCAAAGGAAGTTGTTCCAGGTCAAATCGTGCTGAAAAACCTCATGGTGGAAAATTGCTATGCGTCGTGAGTTTGTGTACGATCGAAAACATACCAAAACAAAAATAATGAAAAATGCCTTCGTCCACTCTTTCCTCACAGACTCTACCCATTATTTCACCGTAAATTCAGACGGTATGTAAATCGTATTGTAATAAAATGTGTGCGTTTTTTATGAACATGTTTGTTTCTTCATTGTAAGTGTCGTTCAAATCAATGACGCATTTTTTTTCCAAAAATAAGTATTATTTTCCCAAGCCCGGCGTGGTGAACGAATAATTTTTTTGGATAATATTTTGTTGTTTGCAAGATGGTTAAAGTGTTTAACCCCAAAACAAAATCATTTTTTCTGAGTTGGTCCTCGAGTACAAGCTCATCCCTTACTTTTCCCTTACGTGTTCATGCCTCCGGGCTTATGATCAGGGAAGTACGGTATACTGTGAAGATTCAGATCAGTCCAGTGTGAGTGATGAGAGTATATCGTCGACGATGCCCCTTGTTCGGATGATAGTTTTATTTCAAATTACACGAAAGTCTGTGAACAATCTACTTGGTGTTCCTGTGACACTTGTCCCATGATTTACCAGTGCAGCCCCGTGAATACATGGACGAAAAGGTTTCCACCACCACCCTACGAACTCAAGATTGCACTCCAGCATCCATACTTTGAATAATTTGCACGCCAATTCACCTGTCCAGCCAACTATGGCTCCCTAAGTTGCTTATATTTAATCAGATACTATTTCGTCATCATGCTTTGTTACCTTACTTTTTTTTTTATGGCAAGATGGCGCAAACGGAAGTCCTTCGCAGGTTTATGGTTTTTCATATTTAAATCATCATATCTCTGAAGATAATCATTTTTTTTTTTTTTTTTCAAATTTATAATCAATATACATAACTTGATAAATACAAACACCAAAATAGGCTCTATTTAGTTCCCCTTTTATTATATGCATGGATTTTTACCCAAAACTAATCAAATCTGTGCATTAGTTCAGAGCGTCATGTAGCAAGTTTCATCAAAATCCATTGAATGGCTCTTTAGATATATCAGTGGAACAGTCACAGCTAAAATTAGATAATCATCATACAAATTAAGTAATGTATGCATGGATTTCAATCAAAAACGCACCAAGTTTCATTAAAAACCAACATATTGAGATATATCTTGAGATATATCTCAACATATTGAGATATATCTTGAGATATCAGTGGAATGGACACACACATACAGACATACAGCCAGCCAGCCAGACAGACAGACAGACAAACTGCCTGCCAAGAGTGCTTCGCACATAGGAGTCAAAAACAGAAATGCCCAAAAGCGGGGTTTGGACGCTTAGTCTAGCATGGGTGTGAGTTGGACGAGTATGGTAATAAAACCCAACACACTACACAATGGCATTGTCTATGTAAATGCATGCATGTACATGTATAACTTACATTTAAAATTTATCTCCAAGCCACTAAACTCCAAATCTATTCCCTGGAGATTTTCACCCAGTGTCTCATGGTAATGCTCAATATTAAGTTTGGGACCTCTACAAAATGGCAGTGAGTAGTAATTGTAAGTTTCTTGTCTGTTGTGATACGGTCCAACTGTGTTCATCCATAGGACTACCTCATCATTGTCTCCATACTGTAGAAAAAACACAATTTATTTGTAAACTAAAAACATATATTGTTAAGCAAAAGATGCAGACATAAAATTATGCAAGTCTGAATACAACCACATGATGACTAAAAAAAGGCTTTATTAGAAATGTTGTGATATTTGGTAGACTTGACGACTCCCTAAAATGCAGAAAACCGAATCACAACAGTATTTGCATAAATGATCTGAAAAAATAATTATACTACTCAAGTACAATATGCAAAATGAATACCTTTCAATTAATTCATCAGCTGTATTTTTAGGCCTAATCTTAGAAATCTTCATGAAAAATTTATTTTAAACCAGTTAACTCAAAACCACACGTTTTTTTTTTTGTATTTTAATATATTTTTTATTGGGTATTCATAAAAATTTACATATCTGTGAATAAAGTGGTTATGCTTACATTCCTGTATAACTCAAAGTTTTTCAAAGTGACATTTCTCAAAGCTTCAGAAGAGGAATAGTTTATTGCTCAAACCCAGAACCTTTATGTTTGCTTTTGGTTCACATGGACGGATTTTTCCCTAAGATCACTATATTCACTAGATTGCTACTTGTCTATCTCATTCAGTTCTAGTTCATACCATTTGCCCCTTTATTCCATATATGGTATTAAAGGGGACCACTTTTTTAAGTGCTGTATCATTTTATTGTTATGATTTGCTATCCAATTTTCACACTGGTAGACTCTTTTCATGTACGTTAGAATACCCTTGAAGTTGGGTTTCATATCATTCATTTTACAGTGGTAAATATGTTTCCTAACTAACAGGCTAATAAAATTTATTGTCAACGATTCGCCTGGATCTGATATTATTAAGCACATTCTGCTTGGTGGTGAATTTTGTTTTAATATCTTTCCTCAACTAAAAAGTAGGTCTCTCCAAAGTGCAACAACATATTCACATTCATAGAAGATGTGTTCCAGAGTTTCTGGATTCTCCTGACAAAATGTGCACATCTGTGTAGGAAACTTTTCTGGGTTTTTATGAAGTTTATCATTTGTATATAGAATGTTATGTAAAAGTTTATACTGAAATTCACGTGTTTTGCTGTCGATACTCATTTTTATCATTAATTTGTACATTTTACTCCATTCTATTTGGCCAAGTTTCAGCATCTCTTCAAGTTTCTTTTGACTCACTGGAGGGATGAATTGCCTGTCTATTAATTCTTTTTTTATATAGGGTTTTGAGATCGCATCAAGCGGTGTTGGAATTCCAGACACCGATAAGCTTATCTCGTCTATGTCAGTGTTTTTGTATTTTAGATTTTCGGGGATGGCAGTAACAAGGCCAATCCATTTTAGTTTATGTAGTAACCACATGTTACTATTTTTCATATAATCCTAAAATTTACATTCGTAGCAACTACAGTTGCTTGTTGCAGTAGATTGTATGATTCAGTAAACCACATCTCTAGCACAACATATAAACAATAGTTAACAACACCCTCCTTCACTTTCATTGCCAATCACCTATTAATCAGGTGGTCACATGTTGTATGCATAAAAGCAATATGTCACAAGTGTCATCATTGTACAGTATATTGTACTGACCACAGCTGTTGTTAATACCTCATTGTAACATACATGTGGCATCATACTACACAAACAATTTGTTTCATCACATATTTTGTTTTAATATGGTTATCAACCAACAAAACCTGAACATTATAAATTAAGAGTAGAGTACTGCAATCTGCTGAATGTTTGTAGATGCAAGTTTTAATTTAAAAAATAAAACATATTTCATGTCCTCTCATGTTTTGAAATGAAAGACTGATATTTGATTGTATTTTGAATACATTGAATTGAAAACTAGCATTTATCTACATGTATGTTTCAAACTCTGATCACCCCAAGAATTATAGAATTTCAATTGAAAACATTTTTTCTGATCAGGGCAATGTTTAAAATTTCCCAAAATTGTATATTGGACACCAGGGCGTGGAACTTTTAAATTCAACCAACTCTGTCAAAAAAATAACTCACTAGAGAATAACTTATAACTACAATCACTAATAATAAATATCCAATAAAATTGCCTTTTCTAAATTTGCATTGAAGTCTATAGAAAAGTTTCACCAGACCCTCAGTGCATGCAAGTTTTATTTTGTACCAGCCTTGTCCAAAGCTAGGCAGGGATTTCAAACACTGATTGGTGCATAGCAGTTTGATATGCATGCATATGCCACCATTTCGAATATGACATTGCTTACAATAGTAAATAATAGTCTCAATTCCTCCAAACCATACCAGCTCTCAATCAAAACATTAACACTGTACATACACCTAACCCTAATTTCTTCCAGTAATGTTAAAATGCTAAATTATTACACTTGTGTTTCCTATAATCGGTATTACACGTACCTTTTCTATGACAATGACTAACCCTGAAACAACTTTGAATCATTGCATACCCAATAATTAATAATTACACCGATCATGCATGATTAGACCTTTCTAATATTCTTTCGAAATATATACAAAATATAATATTTTACTTGGTTTTAAGAGATTTATCACGACCGCTTTGAAACTGGTCCACAGAGTAGTTTAACGAGTAGTCTGTGAAAAAGACTACAGTCTGCAAGTACCAGCCATAAAACTGTCAACGAATTACAAGTAAAATAATTCCACATATAAAAATACCCATGGCAAATAGATATATGCGTGGGCAGAATGGATTCAATGTTATTATAATATTAATTTTTGGCGATCGCAATTTGTTATTAATATAGTGAAAGTTTGATCTGTGGAAAGTTATATTTAATTTCGGGGACACAGTTGATTAAAAACTAACAACGTCGACCTATATTTAGATGTCGTACAAGTTTTGTGTGATTTCCCGACGTAGTGCAACATCGATCTGTTTGCAATAGTCAAGTGTTCCACATCGTCTATCCGCCATCTTGGAATAAAATAACGAAAATAAACACAGTTAGATACTTACTGTATGCGTATGTTCGTCAGCTTTGACGGTTAATATTACAGCAATTGTGACACACAGTGCTCTCAAAGTATTTCTCAACATTTCAGCCCCTAAGTGCTATCTAGTAATAATCCACGGAAGAAGATGATGGCCGATATTCGCAATGTTCCCCAACAATTCCACTATGGACAACTCGGGAATCTGTCGCCACGTCAGCTTCTGGTTTTCTCATATATGGCGATGGCGGCGCTGTTGTAAAACACTTAATACAAAAATCAGTAAACCGGGAAAATGTAAAATACACAAAGTATCATTTGTGTGATATAAACTCACTCAATTCCCATGAAAGAAAAGGAAAAAGAAAAACAAACAAATGCAAAACTACATACTCAATTGCTCTGTAATAACTTCGAAGGCTTCAGAAACTAAATAGGTGAGATAAATCCGGGGTGGCACAATTGCGTATTAACACATTGTCATAGCCCTGCGTACAGTGCTGTGTGTACGGGGACGCGTTCGGTTGATAGATGTCCCCACCACAGCCCTGCGTACCTCCATAGACAAAATCCGGGAGCGCACCGTAATTGGTGCGCAAGTTAAAAATAAGTAGTTTACAGCCGAAATCGGTTGAAATGACGATAGTTATCCGTAACAACCATTATAAAGTTATCTGAAACTGAAATGTCTTTTAAAAAACGACTAGTAAAGACGGACAAATTGTAAACGCGTAGGTACCGGAGGAATTATCCACCAAACGCCGCCATTTTTAATTTCATTCACGCGAGAGAATGCGTTTGTTTTTAGGGCAAAGTAGCCGATTTCATCCACAATTGGACTCCGAACTGGGACTTCTGGATATATCTGGTAATCGATCATCATTTTTGGTACCTGGGCATATTATTTCATTAAAAAAGTTATATTTTTCAAAGTCCCGGACTTTGTCTATGGAAGTTCGCAGGGCTGTGGTGATGGTGGGGACATCTATCAACCGAACGCGTCCCCGTACACACAGCACTGTACGCAGGGCTACACATTGTCACTGACCAATAACACTGCAAACGCTGAAACTAGTAAATATTTCTACATACACAATTATTACTAGCACTAAACATTGTATGCCACCCCCAATGCTAAATACACTTATGCCTGCACTATAATTACACAAAACAATAAACACTATTCAAAAATGATGCAATAAGGCTACACAAACACTAATACGTATATTCGCTTACCAAAAACAGTCAGTTCACAGGCCTATTTAGAGAAGTTCATTTTTTAGTTATGTTTGTGTTTCTTTGTTCACGATAAAACATAATCCAGTGTATGTTTCTAAACACATTACAGCCAAAACAAAGTCAGCTTGGACGTTCCGTTGCGAGACATTACAAAATAAACGCAACGAGTGCTTATTTCGAAAATAAAAATACAAAATATACACAATCAAACGCGCCGGTCACGCGCGTTGAAAATAAATAGAACGCGTTGTGACACAGTCTCACGCAACAGACCATTTTCCGTACACTGCGAGAATCACGCGTTATGCGTGAAATCGAACGTAAAAACAGGACAAACAAAGGTCTTAGCGTCGTAGTCGCGTCAAACATCGCGTGGGATTCGACAAACGCGAAAGTATTTCGGGGACATTTCCTTGGTTAATAATGTGCTGTCCACATTTGATGATGGGCAATTCGATTAAGTAAGGGTATTCGGAAGCAATATTCCTCTGTCGAAGATCGGCCGGTCAATGTAAGCTACGAAATAAGGAAATTCGAGTTCAAAATCAAATCGTTCGATTTTTGCGGCAGACGTTCGACGCGCGTCTTTCATGCATCTCGCGAGATCTCGCAATTGTACGGAAAATCACCTATTAATGCTATTTTCAAACGCACTGTGCATGTGGGAAAGCGATGAGTGAACTCGAGCAAAATTATGCTAGTGTGAGAACACGCCATATTCCCCGCGGAGTACTCCCTAAAACATCGAGAAAATTTGCCATTTCAAAGGGCACCCCTTACAAATAATTGTCTGCGATTTTGTGAACATGACGTGTAAACAAGAATATAGCAAATTATCTTTTTTTTCTGTAATATTCGTGTGTAATCAGTAATTATGAAAATAATTTATGGGTGCATATGGAATAAATTTCGTTATGAATTATTCTTAATACAAATTTCTGAATTATCTTCAAGTTTTTTTTCAGGTTTCTTTTGCTCCCAAAACACGAAATAATTTTACAATATCAAGAACGTAAGTAGTATTCAACATTGTAAAATGTTGACGGATCGTTTGGAAGTGAAAATTTAATTTTCTCCCAGATTTGTAGGAAACTGTTTCTCAGCTTGTCTTTTTATTTGGTTTCAAGCCGTATTCAAAATGACTACCTCGAAATAAATTATAAATTACCCTTACTACTTTTAAATTATCACGCCTCGCATAACAAAGCAAATCGTCAAGATGAATCCAGACACGTACCAGGCCAAGAAAAAACATTCTATGTCACCTAAAGCAATATAAACTTGCCCAGAGTAGACTGTTTAGTCAAAACCCAAGCAGTTAGCCAATTCGCGAGCGAGTTTGCAAACTGGCTGCCCCAATACTTCTGAGACCTGCTTATAGCAAAACCATGACATTTATAAACGGCACAGTGCTGAGATTCACTTCGAGTATACCTGAAATATAATCTTATAATTGCATCCTAGTCGTCAAAACGTGGCAGTTTGGTGACAGTTTGGAATGATACCAAGATTTAACAATTCCACGAGAACATCGCAATGTTCTTTTAACACATGAAACGGATGTGCATTGGTCAAATTTTGTATAGTTCAATAGGCATACAAGCACCTGTATATATTTTGACAATAAACCACATTCACATTGTGCAAATACAAACAAGACCTTTCGGACAGTAACATGTAAGTGAAAAAGGAAGACACAACAGAATCAAAAGTAGCGACAGAATCTGCAAATTGTGTAATAAAAATGATATTGAAAATGAACATCACTTCCTCATAATATGCCCAGTATATAGTAAAGAGAGGGTCATTTTATACAATGAAGCTGAAAAGATTATTCCTGACTTTACTAATCTCACACCTGAAAATAAATTCATAAAAATAATGTCAAATAATAACTTAGCAATTCCTCTGGCACAATATCTGAAATACAGCTTTGCTATTAGACAGCAGCACCTACTTAGTCATTAACTTTTTTTTTAAACCTATTCATTGGGTTTTTGTTTTTATATTCAGTTTATAGTTTTTTGTTGGTGTTTCATTTTACTTTATTATATATTTCCGTTACTAACTTCAATTTAGTCTGTTTCTGGTTGTCTTTAAACTATTAGCCATTGTAATTTGATTAATTTTTATCTGTAATTTTTGTTGTTTAACCTCCTTCAGTAGGTTGTTATGAGTTAATAAATTGTTTGTATATCACGTGTTGTATAATCCCAAACGAAAAGTCCGGAGTCACGGCGAATACTTCTAGCGAGTCACCCCTCTAAAAAACGTCATTACTGTGGCCAATGACGTTGAACTTTGCTCTTCCATAAAGTAGCATTTTCCATCTTCAAATAATCAAAATACCTTTGATACCCTGGAGAAGCATGTCTATTGTTTCACAACGACTGTCCCAGGGGATTTTCGTCTTCTCAATTTCTCAAGATAAACGTCCCAAGGTTGTTTTGTTTACTAGAAGGACATGTCTTTTGGCAGCCTTTCTTGTATTATTTTCCATTGCACAAAAAAGTTACTGAAGTACAATATTTGCATGCCCGGCCATTCACGCAAATGCAACCGTCTTGATGGATGTAGTGTGACGTCACCCCCGGATTCTGACCTTGCATTCTGGCTACATTTACTGCCCTTTCATACAAGTTAAATTTCCTTTCACTATTACATCCAGATTCCATGATATTTAATGTTTAAACCAACCTTTATTTCACAGTCACTCTAGTTTTCACTTTATAAAATTTCTAAAACATAACTACAAATAACCTCGCTCTCAGGAGCTGGGGAATAAAAAACAAGAAAAAAACAATTCTCTTTCATAATTCACCTACGCACCGATAATAATGACAGTGAACCAATGTGTAATTAATATCTATGTGAACCAATGTGTGATTAATATGAATGTGAACCAATGTGTGATTAATATGAATGTGAACCAATACGTGATTAATATGAATGTGAACCAATGTGTGATTAATGTGAATGTGAACCAGTATGTGATTAATATGAATGTGAACAATGTGTTATTAATATGAATGTGAACCAATGTGTGGTTAATGTGAATGTGAACCAATGTGTGATTAATATGAATGTGAACCAATATGTGATTAATATGAATGTGAACCAATGTGTGATTAATATGAATGTGAAGCAATGTGTGATTAATGTGAATGTGAAGCAATGTGTGATTAATATGAACGTGAACCAGTGTGTGATTAATATGAATGTGAACCAGTGTGTGATTAATATGAATGTGAAGCAATGTGTGATTAATATGAATGTGGACCAATGTGTGATTAATTTGAATGTGGACCAATGTGTGATTAATATGAATGTGGACCAATGTGTGATTAATATGAATGTGAACCAATGTGTGATTAATATGAATGTGAACCAATGTGTGATTAATATGAATGTGAACCAATACGTGATTAATATGAATGTGAACCAATGTGTGATTAATGTGAATGTGAACCAGTATGTGATTAATATGAATGTGAACAATGTGTTATTAATATGAATGTGAACCAATGTGTGGTTAATGTGAATGTGAACCAATGTGTGATTAATATGAATGTGAACCAATACGTGATTAATATGAATGTGAACCAATGTGTGATTAATGTGAATGTGAACCAATATGTGATGAATATGAATGTGAAGCATGTGTGATTAATATGAATGTGGCACAATATGTGATTGATATGAATGTAAACCAATATGTGATTAATATGAATGTGAAGCATGTGTGATTAATATGAATGTGAACCAATGTGTGATTAATATGAATGTGAACCAATGTGTGATTAATGTGAATGTGAAGCAATGTGTGATTAATATGAACGTGAACCAATGTGTGATTAATATGAATGTGAACCAGTGTGTGATTAATATGAATGTGAACCAATGTGTGATTAATATGAATGTGAAGCATGTGTGATTAATATGAATGTGACCCAGTGTGTGATTAATGTGAATGTGAAGCAATGTGTGATTAATATGAACGTGAACCAATGTGTGATTAATATGAATGTGAACCAGTGTGTGATTAATATGAATGTGAACCAATGTGTGATTAATATGAATGTGGACCAATGTGTGATTAATATGAATGTGACCCAATGTGTGATGAATATGAATGTGAACCAATGTGTGATTAATATGAATGTGAATCAATGTGTAATGAACATGAATGTGAACCAATGTGTGATTAATATTGTGTCCCAATGTGTGATTAACATCAATGTGAAGCATGTGTGATGAATATGAATGTGAACCAATGTGTGATTAATATGAATGTGAACCAATGTGTGATTAATATGAATGTGAACCAATGTGTGATTAATATTAATGTGAACTAATGTGTGATTAATATGAATGTGAACCAATGTGTGATTAATATGGATGTGAACCAATACGTGATTAATATGAATGTGAACCAATGTGTGATTAATGTGAATGTGAACCAGTATGTGATTAATATGAATGTGAACAATGTGTTATTAATATGAATGTGAACCAATGTGTGGTTAATGTGAATGTGAACCAATGTGTGATTAATATGAATGTGAACCAATACGTGATTAATATGAATGTGAACCAATGTGTGATTAATGTGAATGTGAACCAATATGTGATGAATATGAATGTGAAGCATGTGTGATTAATATGAATGTGGCACAATGTGTGATTGATATGAATGTAAACCAATATGTGATTAATATGAATGTGAAGCATGTGTGATTAATATGAATGTGAACCAATGTGTGATTAATATGAATGTGAACCAATGTGTGATTAATGTGAATGTGAAGCAATGTGTGATTAATATGAACGTGAACCAATGTGTGATTAATATGAATGTGAACCAGTGTGTGATTAATATGAATGTGAACCAATGTGTGATTAATATGAATGTGAACCAATGTGTGATTAATATGAATGTGAACCAATGTGTGATTAATATGAATGTGGACCAATGTGTGATTAATATGAATGTGGACCAATGTGTGATTAATATGAATGTGGACCAATGTGTGATTAATATGAATGTGACCAATATGTGATTAATATAAATGTGGACTAATGTGTGATTAATATGAATGTGAACCAATGTGTGATTAATATGAATGTGAACCAATGTGTGATTAATATGAATGTGAAGCATGTGTGATTAATATGAATGTGACCCAATGTGTGATGAATATGAATGTGAACCAATGTGTGATTAATATTAATGTGAACTAATGTGTGATTAATATGAATGTGAACCAATGTGTGATTAATGTGAATGTGAAGCAATGTGTGATTAATATGAACGTGAACCAATGTGTGATTAATATGAATGTGAACCAGTGTGTGATTAATATGAATGTGAACCAATGTGTGATTAATATGAATGTGAAGCATGTGTGATTAATATGAATGTGACCCAATGTGTGATGAATATGAATGTGAACCAATGTGTGATTAATATGAATGTGAATCAATGTGTAATGAACATGAATGTGAACCAATGTGTGATTAATATTGTGTCCCAATGTGTGATTAACATCAATGTGAAGCATGTGTGATGAATATGAATGTGAACCAATGTGTGATTAATATGAATGTGAACCAATGTGTGATTAATATGAATGTGAACCAATGTGTGATTAATATTAATGTGAACTAATGTGTGATTAATATGAATGTGAACCAATGTGTGATTAATATGAATGTGAACCAATACGTGATTAATATGAATGTGAACCAATGTGTGATTAATGTGAATGTGAACCAGTATGTGATTAATATGAATGTGAACAATGTGTTATTAATATGAATGTGAACCAATGTGTGGTTAATGTGAATGTGAACCAATGTGTGATTAATATGAATGTGAACCAGTACGTGATTAATATGAATGTGAACCAATGTGTGATTAATGTGAATGTGAACCAATATGTGATGAATATGAATGTGAAGCATGTGTGATTAATATGAATGTGGCACAATATGTGATTGATATGAATGTAAACCAATATGTGATTAATATGAACGTGAAGCATGTGTGATTAATATGAATGTGAACCAATGTGTGATTAATATGAATGTGAACCAATGTGTGATTAATGTGAATGTGAAGCAATGTGTGATTAATATGAACGTGAACCAATGTGTGATTAATATGAATGTAAACCAGTGTGTGATTAATATGAATGTGAACCAATGTGTGATTAATATGAATGTGAACCAATGTGTGATTAATATGAATGTGAACCAATGTGTGATTAATATGAATGTGGACCAATGTGTGATTAATATGAATGTGGACCAATGTGTGATTAATATGAATGTGGACCAATGTGTGATTAATATGAATGTGACCAATATGTGATTAATATAAATGTGGACTAATGTGTGATTAATATGAATGTGAACCAATGTGTGATTAATATGAATGTGAACCAATGTGTGATTAATATGAATGTGAAGCATGTGTGATTAATATGAATGTGACCCAATGTGTGATGAATATGAATGTGAACCAATGTGTGATTAATATGAATGTGAATCAATGTGTAATGAACATGAATGTGAACCAATGTGTGATTAATATTGTGTCCCAATGTGTGATTAACATCAATGTGAAGCATGTGTGATGAATATGAATGTGAACCAATGTGTGATTAATATGAATGTGAACCAGTGTGTGATTAATATGAATGTGAACCAATGTGTGATTAATATTAATGTGAACTAATGTGTGATTAATATGAATGTGAACCAATGTGTGATTAATGTGAATGTGAACCAACGTGTGATTAATATGAATGTGAACCAATATGTGATTAATATGAATGTGAACCGATGTGTGATTAATATGAATGTGAACCAATGTGTGATTAATATGAATGTGAACCAATGTGTGATTAATATGAATGTGAACCAATATGTGGTTAATATGAATCTGAACCAATATGTGATTAATATGAATGTGAAGCATGTGTGATTAATATGAATGTGAACAATGTGTGATTAATGCGAATGTGAACCAATATATGAATATGAATGTGAACCAATATATGAATAATATGAATGTGAAGCAATATATGAATAATATGAATGTGAACCAATATTTGAATAATATGAATGTAAACCAGTGTGTGATTAATATGAATGTGAACCAATGTGTGATTAATATGAATGTGAACCAATGTGTGATTAATATGAATGTGAAGCATGTGTGATTAATATGAATGTGAATCAATGTGTGATTAATATGAATGTGAACCAATGTGTGATTAATAATTATCTGAACCAATATGTGATTATTATGAATGTGAAGCATGTGTGATTAATATGAATGTGAACAATGTGTGATTAATATGAATCCGAACCAATATGTGATTAATATGAATGTGAAGCATGTGTGATTAATATGAATGTGAACAATGTGTGATTAATGCGAATGTGAACCAATATATGAATATGAATGTGAACCAATATATGAATAATATGAATGTGAACCAATATTTTGAATAATATGACTGTGAACCAATATTTTGAATAATATGAATGTGAACCAATGTGTGATTAATATGATTGTGAACCAATGTGTGATTAATATGAATGTGAAGCATGTGTGATTGATATGAATGTGAACAATGTGTGATTAATGCGAATGTGAACCAATATATGAATATGAATGTGAACCAATATATAATAATATGAATGTGAACCAATATATGAATAATATGAATGTGAACCAATATATGAATAATGTGTATGTGAATCAATGTGTGATTAATATGAATGTGAACCAATGTGTAATTAATATGAGTGTGAACCACACAGGAAACCCGTTTTTTTCAGTGAAAATATAATTTTGGTTTATTATCATTAAATATTTTATATCTCTATATAGATACATCACATGGACCTGGTAAAAAAATATTTTCGACAACAAACCTGAATGTCCACGTGTTATAATCAGTCAATACATGTATTTTTAATCGTAATTAATTTTCTAAGAGTATTGTATATATTTCATAGAAAGAGCTGAAACATTGCTATTGTATTGGCACGTTATCATTTCTGTTATAGTCTTGTCGACCAATCGTAGTTAGACTGGAACCACAAGTTGTAAAATGGATGTGCAAATACCTTTTGATGGTTGCAAAACAATTTGTTTTCCACTAATTAATAAACTTATTATGATCATCCGCAGCAATTCCATGTTAGAGAAAATGAGTGGAAGTTTTTTTTTCATTGCCATTCTTTGCAACACTGATAGCATACGAACATGGAAACTAATACACCTCTAGGTACCCAGCAGTTTGTGTACTTTATATCAAAACGCAGAAAAAAACATTCCACACTTATTTATAAAATATGTATGTATCAAGTTTCTTTGGCTTAGTGTCCTCAATTATTACGGAACATACCTGAAAACTTCACCCACTGAAAAACAAATTTTGTTTTGAACATGTCATAAAGCTTACTTCTGGATCGTGTTATATTGGTAATGAAAATAATTATATCTGTCCGCATATTAAAACATATTGTGACCATCTCATAACCACGTAGCAATTAATATATCGCATATTGAAAATCAGAAAAATCTGATGCAAAAGGAAATGACAATTACACGACAAATTTGGCACATATATCCTGTAAAAACTCGCAACAAGAAGTATATCTTTGCCATCAAAAAAGCTAAGCTTGAGACAATGCATAATATGTAATGATATGACAAAAAACAAATTGCCTTCAATTCATCCTTTTTCAAACATACTTGAAAGTTTCACCCTAAAAACCTTTTTAAAACATGCACTTCAAGTTGCTTTACTTTGACTTATGATCTATGTTTTCTTTGCTATTTCTAATGTTGAGCACATATCATAGCATCGTTAGGATCTATGCAAATTTCCGGGTGTGTTTAAACCGAATAACGAAGAACAAAGAACGAAGACAGAAGAATATTCATACCGTTTAACCATAACATATATATTCTTCGTTCTTCTGTTCAAAGAAACCCCCATTCTAATCTTTAAAACGAAGAACAAGTATTTTAATTTAAATTTTTAATTTTTAGCCAATAATTTATTAAGTGCTTTATGCTCGTTAGAAGTAGGGGATACCTACCAAGTTCTAATAGACATGCTAAATTACTAGCTTTACAGTTACAGTAACTTGTAACACATATTTACAGAATTTGGTGTGTATCTTCTCCACAGGAAGCATATTATTATGAAGATCTTTGGATTCTAGTGTGCAATCACTAGCCCATACTTCACTGCAATAAAGTAGGACTGGTTTGATTATGCTGTCGAATAGTTTCAGGTGTATTTTTATTGGAATGTTATTTTCTGAGTATAATAGTTGTTTCATTTTGAATAGTGCTTTTGTTGCTCTGTGCTTTGCTGAGTTAATACCTGAAGAATTTATTTTTAGTCCTAAATAGGTATATGATGTTACATTTTCCAATTCTTGTCTATTTATTTTAAATTTGTTTTTGATAGCATTTCCCCAGATTTGTTGAAAACATTATTACCAAACGCTTCAGCGTGGTATTAAGATTTTGTTTTCAGGATTGGGTGGTACCAAGGTGGAAAATGGTTGCACATATGGGGGGTAATTCCTGGAATTGCAATAGAGAGGGTTCAGGCCGAAATACATATATATAGTGTTTCCATGTTTCGTCTGATATTTCTGTGGTATTCTGCTGCTGTAAATAATGCAAGATTTGTTCCGAAATTCAGTGTGTTGTGTGCACTCCAGGGTTATTCGTTTTTTTGCTCAAAACACCCCTATTTTTTAATGGGAGAGTCGAATAGTTTCACTCCCACTGGGAAATCTGCATTGTTACTTGAATGAGAGCTAACTAAACACATTTTCCAGACCGGCGAAAGTGTATGCAACAGCCAATGTTAACAGCCTGTCACGTGATTTTAGTCTGATTGTCAACATCAAAAGAGGCTAATCCATTTACGCAGGTATAACTGGGAATAGAATATGTGAGGGATTGTATCAACAGAGATGTGTATAATGAAAAGTAACATCTATCCTTCTTTTGCATCGCTGAGCATTTCTGTTTTAGTATACTGGTTTGAAAATGTTGAATTTGCATGATTTGCAATGTGTTTTTTTACTGAAACTCCCCTATTGATCGAATCCCGGGTTTGAAAGAGAACGGCACACCACGTGATTCGTTTGAATACAATGGTGAAGGCATGCAAGCATGACTTACGTTGTCAGCAGTAGTCGCTGAGCTTCACGCTACAACTTCACTTGTGATGTTGCTTGTTAGCCGTGGATTGAATTAATCTTGATTACCGGTTGAAATGTTGCTTATTTGGCGTTGGTGATCTTTATTTGGAACTGGGTAACGTCGCCAGCAGAAACCTCCTGCGATTTTGATGTTGATGGTTGCGCCTCCATGGCAATTGCTAATTTTACTGCGGGTGGATCTTCCAAGAGCCCTTCGGGGTTTATAAAACTCATTCAACATACATAAAGTTCTCTCAATCGTAGTAGTCCATGTGATGTACAGCTAATATGCCAAACATGTTGCTGAACGATTTTGCCAATGAAAACAAGCCGGTTGGCGATCCACTCCACTAAAAAAAAACTAGCAATATGTTTTCGGCTGTTGCCATGGTAGGACATGAACGTGAAGCTAACGTCGGTTTATAACTAAAACCGGGCACCGTATACAAAGTTCGCAAAAAAACATTCAGTCCTTAGAAGTCATTTTATTTTATTGCTAGGACGTATGCTGTTGTTAGGGATTGGTCAGTTACTTCGGCCTGGGGGTGGATCAGTAGGGGGGTTACCCTGATTTTGATTTTGCGAATGGGGGGGGGGGTCACCCTGTTTTTCACAATTCACACACGCGCTTATGCATATATTTTTTAAAATTTTATTTCAGAACAATAGATTAAAAAGTTAATCGTACAAATGTGTTCTTGATAATAACTATTACCCATATTGCCTATAAATTTGTTGATGCAAAAAATGTTATAGGCTAAATATTTTGGGGTTGAAGTTGACAAATAACTAACAGATTATGCAATGCGACAGAGCCCCATGCAATTATACAGTTAAGTTTTGAACACATCCCAAGTCCATGTGATATCAGATTATTTTATTTAAAGTCTGAAGTCACCATTGTATAAGATATTTACTGGATTTATCCAATTGTAGCTGGAGACGGAAAAACACAGCAATTAGTACAAAGAGCAGTGACAGTTTTTGTTCAGCAAATCAAAAAAGTTAAATGGATTCATGTATATGAATAAATAGTTTTTTTTTTGTTTTTTTAACTTTTAAATATGCATAGTTTGCTCTGTAAAATACCAAAATCCAACACAAATTTATACAAAAATCAAATTGTTTTCATAAGCACAGACTGTGCTTCAGGTGTAAAGCTTTCCTGGTCTATAAGATATGAAAGATATATTAAATCCAAATTAGTTTTCAAACCGCCTAGATTCAAATCCTCTTTTCCTATCTTATAAGGGCGTTTATCAAGTGAGTACTCCACAGCTTTGTTTTTATTTACTATCTTTAGCATAGATTTCCCTACTTCCTGCAGCCTTTTCTGTAGTCGTTTTTTGGCTTTATGCTTCCCCTCCCCTCCTAAGGTGACTGGTCTATTAAATGCAAACACTAAAAATTACGGCAAACCACGATATTTTCAATGCACATCATACATTTTGTAATCATGTCAGAGCCAAAACTGTTAATGTTTCTTTGTTTTTCGGGGGGTCAGCATGTTTTAAAATATAATGTTAGGGGGTCGCCCACTTTTTGTTGTTGATAGGGGTGGGTCAACTGAGATTTACAGCTGACAAAATGGAATCTGCCGACCCCCCCCCCCCCCCAGGCCAGAGTAACTGAACAATCCCTTAAATTTATTATTTCCAACCAATAGTATTTTTTAGATTGCAGGCAGCATTTACAGTTCATTCAAAGTTCAAAGTTGCGTCGGGATTACGTTGATACAGTGTAACAATGTCGGCGTCGGTGATCTCTTACCGGTGTGCAACGTAGCCAAAATAAAAGGCATGAATACAAGACTAGTGGGAGGTAATAAATTTGGGGTCGAAAGTATTCAAAAAACAGTTTTTGGCTGTGCCATGGTAGCTGTGGACCGGGATTGTTTTGCCAATTAGTGACGGTACGACCTGCCTGTCAATTATAAACAAAATTAGCCAAGCCAAAAAAAATCTCAGTAAATTGTTGCCCACACTCAAGCGGATTAGAATGAGCTACGTCCATGCTTTTTAATCATAGAAATGTAGGGTGTGATACATTTGACGTGAAGGTATTAAAACATTCAGTTGTTGGCTGTTTCCATGGAAACGGTGGTCAGAATTTGTTTTCAGATTTTACCAATAGTAACTTTGTGCCCACACTCAAGCTGAGCAAAATGAGCTATGTCTGAGGTGTTGTATCCACAATTTGTAGGAGATACATTTCCTGATAACTAGGGTGAAGGTGTGACCTACCTGCTAAGTTTGAGCGAAATCGGCCAAGCCAAACAAATCACAGAAGAATTAATACGTGAAAACACTAGAAATCACACACACACACACAGATACACAAAATTAAAGTGATTTTAAGGGCAATCCAAGTGGAGCGAATCGCCAATACCATGTTCATTTGCATATTGACCGTGAAAATACCAAAAACATCATTGCATGGGTGATATGCAAATTAGTTTTAGTCAAAATAAGTTACTGCTTAGAAGTACCATTACTGTTGTTCAAATTTCATTTCACTCGGCAAATATATTCATGTACCCAAACGTAAAGTATCGTACTTCTAAATATTGTTTATTTCTGCTATGTTTCGAAAAACGCTACTCTTGAACGGACTACTTTATTCGCTCTCAGACCTCATTTGCATATGGGGTGTGGAAGTACCGATTTTGATTTCAGGGACGAATCAAAATAAACCGCAGTGTATATGTAATAATGTGGAATACTTCCTTTTACTGTGAACATTTTTCCGCTAAAATAAATTCCAGTGAAAATGCCATTTCCCTCATACTCTATTGAGACTTGACACAGCACAGTGAAAATTTGATTCACACCGTATGCTTGAAAACTTTTCATCGAAAATAAATTAAGTGAAATTCTGTGTGATTTCATGAGAGTTGAAAATGAAAAAAATTATATGACACCCAACCCTACCACTCCATACACAATGTAACCACACCTCAAAAACATCCTTTCACCAGTGTATTCTATTTGAATTCAGGAGAAATTATATGACAACGAACTTAATTATAATTTCAACCTCTAGTTCAGCACTGATTAAATAAACTACCTTGTCTTTATGCCAACTTGAAGTTATTCAATGCCTACACCAGTGACTTCAAAATCTATGTTTCAATTCCAGGAATTTCACTTGCTATTAATTGTATGGGAGTGCCAGTCTTTTATTTTCTATTGTAATGTCAATTTCTTGTGATTACTCGGAAAATGAAGCTGTAACCACAGACCACAGTGCTGCAACTAAATCCTGGTATAAGCACCGGTTAGGCAGTCTTGAACTATGCATGTGAAGCCAGCTGAGAGGTATATCCAATCCTATAGATTTCTCATTGTTTGGTAACTATTTGCTGCAAATGCAACAAAAATCAATATAAAAATATTACCCACACAGCATTCTACAGGTTACTTGTTATTTTTGATTTTGATGCATTGACATCCAGCTTCCACTGTTTGCAATATATTCCTACAGAATCAATGACATTTTGGAGACCATGTTTTGATTCTGACTGTGGTGTTATCAAATTATCATTTCCATGGATGTTAGACCTGTGTTTTGTGCAAAAGTAGTATCGTGACCACATATTTATGCAGTTATAATGAATAATAAACAAAAATAATAACCAAAATATTGTTATCTGTTGCTAACTGTAGTAACCTCATAGTACCTGAGACTCGTAAACATGTGACGTCATAGTACTCGAGGAAATAAAACAGTGCGTTGCTTTTGATGCCGGGATTCTATATTGCCATGAATTTCCTATTTACGTGCAGCGTTTTAGTCATTGGAATCGTGACGGTAGGCTTACTACAAGTACAATGTTAATACATGTGTAATATATGTCGTAGTTCTTAAACTAATCGTTTTATTTTAAAGAATACGTGTCACTGACTCACTGTTCTTTATGGCGTCACGGGTTGACACGACCCGCTTAACTTTCCATTGTAACCCACCCCTTATTTTAACTCAAACCCTAACCCCCCAGGTGTCCTTAACTTAAGAGGGGGTGAAGAGTAGAGCTCGTAATGGTATAAGTATGTGACCATGTCTGCCGTTCACATCGTCTGGTGTCGCACTGCATTGGCGTCGTGAGTCACTGTTGTTATTGTTAGCCCTTGGGGGCGGAAGGAGGCCAACCTACATGACTTTGCTTAGGGCTATATTGTTGTCAACAAAGATGCTACTATCTTTTATTTTAGAGATTATAAACAATGACAGTTACATAAAGAAACAAGACTGGAATTTGAATAATCCATAACGACAGTCGAGTTAACTTTTAGTAGTTAGTTATTTAGTGCAGAGAACTAGTATTAAAAAAAATGTGTAGCTTCCTGTCAAGTGCTACAACGGATTCTTTCTACAAAACAATTTCAATATAGTTATTTGGAGAGGCATATACTGAAGGACTGGAAGGTCATGAGATATCATGAATTCAGAAACATGTATAACATTTCTTAATATCATGTTAGCAAAGTACATAGAGCTCCATAATATAAGACTTCCTGACCAAAAACAATAAGTTTAATTTAAATATCAATCCTTGTTATGTCCAAATTTCTATTATCCCATTTTCTCTTGAAATACTTAACCTTTAACCTTAATTTTTTACTTTTGTAGCTTTATAGTTCCTAGTCATGTTGTATTTTGTATGTCTTAGTTCTACACAGCTGCTGATCGAAAACGTAATTATAGCGTTATAAGATGGATCAAAATTACGTTTGTAAAAAACGTTATAATAACCAAAAAAATGAGTCCAACTTTATAACATTACTAAATGATGCATTTACAATGTAAATAATTATGATATAATGACATTTGCAAAAAAAACAGCATAATTATGCTTTGCAATATCATACTAATAACGTATTCTTAAAACGTTATTATAACATAATTTTATAACGTTATAATACTGTTATTTTTAAATGTCACATACATGTATGTATCTTCCCTGGGTACGTCATAGTGACGTTTGTCAAAAACGCTTGAATGGCAATCTTAAATGTCATACCTTTAATGCTATTTTAAAAAAACATTATCATAATGGTATTTTATAACAGAAAAATACAGTTCTTCTGATGTGATTTATTTACGTAAATTGTCATAATACCATAATTACGTGTTTTAGTGATGCATAAAACATGTTGTATACAGTTATTACAAATACACTGATATAGTAATATACATACTTTATTTAACATTACAGTATCTCCATTTACACAAAAAATTACATTGTAACCGGGACCGAATACGAAAATATGAGTTGTATACTTGTGTAATTGTCTTGATTTTCCGGCAACAGCACTCGGACATAACATTAATACCTTTTTCAACAACATTATTCTGAAACACAAACAAAGCAAGAAATATTACAATTTGTCCCCTAACCACCAACACAGGGGAGAACAAAATTCAAATTTGCCAGCAAGTTCAAAATGGTCTATCTATGCCTCGCGTAGCAACCATCTTTCTGATTGATAAGCTTGGATAATCATAGTTTGCTGAGTAAAATCTTTGTCTGAATCATATATATTAATATTAATATACAACCTGTATAGTTTATACAACTACATGTATTTGACCACTTACCATGTGAAGAATGAAGAAAACGCCAGCAACAGTTACATCCACGAGTTTTATCGCTGTGGGAAAGCCAGGGGACTGAGCATGGTCCATACCATTTTTTGGATAGGGGTGCAAAGATAAAAACAGTTTATCAGCAATTAAATGACGCTATAATAACATTTTCATCAGAAAAATAATAATATTATTTAACAATTACATCTTTAAAATATAATAGAGTGTGATTGACTTAACTCGTTCTTAAAAATTATGTGCTGAACAGCTAAGTAAACAGTTAATAGATGCTGATAAATTACGTTATAAGAACGTTTAGAATATTATACTATGAAATAAAACATGATTTCAATATACTTTAATTTTGAAAATAACAAGTCGTTACAAAACACTAATATAACAGTTTCTAGTTGTTCCTAGTTGTTCAATAGTCTGGTAAATTGAATGTGTCTGGTCAGTTTTATTCAAGCAACTCGTTTTAAAAAAATAGTGTGCTGAATTTCAATTACTGTTTTAGTCGCATTGCCCCCAACTCAAACCACAACTCGTTGGTAAATAATCGATGAAATAGTTTGTCTGGACACATTCAAGTTCCTCTCACTGTCACCTTAAAGCTGTGAAAATTTGGTGTAAATCTGACGACAATAAGTATACGTTATTTTTTGTTAAAGACCTTGTATTTTGAAAAACACAAACTCCTAGAAAACATCCATGAAGTAACAGCAAAGATTTTCAAGCTTGTTTATCGGCACAATCTATTTGTTTTCCCATCAAGGTCTGTTTTAACATGTGTAGGGACATCCAAATGTGTAAGGCTATTGGAAACCAAAAAATAAAGGAATGGGATAGCTATAATTGGATAAATTCGGCATATGAAAACACCAAAATCAATGATTTTTTTCAGTGGCTGTGTGACCTTGTGGCTGAAGTATTCATATGCAAATGACTAATCTGTGAAACAAACAGGGGCGGAGACAAACCACTCAAATGTTTGGAAACACTCATTGTGTGTCAGATAGCTACTGATAACACATCCTAACATTGCTTTGTCTTGAGTTTATCTTTGAAACTTATAGGCACACAGATTAAACCTGTGTTGCTGATTTTGGAAAACTCTACTGAGGCTGCCTTGCTTCCCTTCAGAAAATCTACATTTTAACCAACTTACATGACATTCTATGTTATGTTGACTTTATCACATGAAAGTTTATAGTGTATTTCATCAATTAATAAATAAATGTAAAAATCGTAATTTTCAACACAAATAATAGTCTCGCTACCTTAATAACATAATAAATACATTGTAGAAAATTACGTTATAATGATGTAATTATAATAATAATAAACTTTATTGCCATACTAGGCCACCGGCCCATCACAATCTCAAATTTACATTTCTTGAAAACAATAATAATACATAAATTAACTGTAATTTTGATACATTTAATTAATATATGTGTAGTAAAAACTGGGTAACATTCTAGTTCACCTAATACAGCTAAATTTGGGGTACCCCCTGTAACTCCCAGAAATCTTTTACAGTAATTATAATGGACCCGCTCAATACATTCATACTTCTTAAAACCCCAAACTTCAGACCCATATGTCAGAATTGGATATATCATGAGATCAAAATTTTTAAAATATAAATTATATGGCAATTCCCCAAATGTTTTCATATATCTGTTAACACTATGGAGAGCTTTACTAGCTTGGTCTGATAATGTTTCTGTAGCTTTGTGCCAAACATTCCTACTGGAGAAAACGATACCTAAATACTTATAATAAGAGACCGCTTCTAAGTTTAGGCCATTATATGACCATTTCTCAGTTTTCTTAACAATACCCCCATTTCTGAAGACAATGATTTTGGTTTTTGATAGATTAACCTTCATTTCCCATTTTTCATTAAATAGACTAAGAACGTTTAGGAGTCTCTGTAGACCTATTACAGTATCAGCAAATAAAACAATATCATCTGCATAAAGATAATAAACAGGTCTTTCAATTCCTGTGTAATTTGAATACCCATGTGACCAGCGTTTTCAAGCATTACTTGCAATTCATTTATAAACCACAGTCCCTCAACAGTGTATAAACATAGCAAAAAGAAAGGGGCTTAATCATACACAGCCTTGCCTGTCCTTTACTGGACAACTGAACTGTTCGGTGTCATATATTCCCAATTGACCATCCGGTCAGGAATTTTCCAGAATCAAAAATCAAGTTAAAAAGCTCTGATAGATTAGACTGAAATAAATTACGAAAGTAATTTAACCCACTCATCTGCCGAGATATCATCTTTCTCTCCTTTCCCTCCTAATGATCTGATATTGTCAAATAGGGTTTTATTGTCTTTCCCGTCCGCTAAAAGTTTATTTTTTAAATGATGATCTTGATACTTATTTTTCTTTAATTTACACACTGACCTGAAATCACGTTTGCATGTTTTATACTCATCAAGATCTAACTGGCTATTGGAATCACGAAATTTACGTAGTTTTTTGTATTTGATAGATTTCAATTCTTTACAAAATCTTCGTCAAACCATGGCGCATTAATATTTTTGACAATACGAGGCTTAAATTGCACTTTCATATCAGAACTGGCATATTTTAAAATATTGCCAATGCATTCAATAGTATTATCAACATCGCCTCTATCTAGTGCATCCCTCACCGAACGCCATCTATCGGAGTCTGAAAATCTGTCTGTAAATGTAGTTCCAAGTTCCTGTTTCCACTTAAACTTAGTAATTCCATGCAGTTTTACCCCTAAATTAGTCGGTCCAATGCAATAGGGCAATTCGTGCTTTAGATCCACCCATGCAACAATAGGGAAATGGTCAGAGTAATCACTTAAAAGAACTGAAAAGTGAGAAACCGAACTAAACATAGCTGATGAAAAAATCATATAATCAACAAGGCTACTGCCATTATTAGCAAAGCAAGTAAATTCCCCTTTGGCGTCTGATTCTTTACGGCCATTCGCAATGTGTATATCAATAGTTTTACATAGTGAAATTAGGGATCTCCCGTAATTATTTACTGCTGTATCTTTTGACTCGCGTGAACGTGTAAAATTATCACTTGAGTATATACCCACTGGTAAATAAGTAAAATTATCATCTATAATAAAATCATTTAGTTTGGCAGTTCTTGAATTTAGATCCCAGTTAACACAATATCTACATTGGAATAATTGTTTAGAATATTTGTCATACACTCTTCTAAAAGATTAATACCGTTTTCATCATGTAACATGTCATATGTTGTGGAATATTCAGGTGGGATGTAAGCACAACAATAAATAACAACTCTTGAAGAATTAAAGTTAAAAAAGTAATTTTGTAAATTATATAGTACATTTATGTCCTGTAATTCACACTTTAACAGAGTCGCACCATTTACTATGGAATTCTTGACATACACAGCTACCCCAGCAGAGTTCCTTCCACGTTTATGCAATTTCTTCCTCAGTTTATTAAAACTCACATAACCAGGAATATCAGATGATTGCTCAGTTTCAGCCCAAGTTTCCAGAAAACCAATGATGTCATATTTCGAAATTAGACCTTTAAATTCATTAGATACTAGTTTAGTTTTTAAGACCCCTCACATTTAAGGAGAACAGTTTTAAAACATTGCTCTTATTGTGGGGTACATTGTTACTTATTTCATGGTTCACAAATCTAGTCTTACTGTGTTTAGGGCCTCGACCAACTTCCTATCTCCGGCCGTCAGCTTGTTTAATATCATCGTTTTCATTGTTATATATGTATGTCTTGCCTTCAATAATCAATTTATCATACAACATTTTACAACGTTTATTTTCATTTCTAGCTTTACTCATAAATCTAAACAGTTTATTCTTAAGGTAGAGATGCAGTTTATTTGTGAATTTCAATCAAAAATATTTTTTTTCGTTTTTTATATAGATTTTTATCTAAAGAACATTCTGTGAAAATTTGACCAATGAATTCTTATTAGAACACCGTTAAAATTGCTGGTTATTTTCTGATTAAAAATAAAAAACACTCACACGTGGCAATGTTTATGTCCAATTGCCTAATTTGCATGAGTAATCAAATAACAGGACCTTTGATTGACAATATGCAAATCGAGATTGTAAGGGTCATAGTTCATTCAATTCACGCGCATGTGCAATTATTCTCAAATCAGTTATCGCTCGCTAGCAAACCAAACATTATATTTCCTCAGCGTTTTTTCCTAATTTTTATCATTACATTATGCGTGGTGTGAAAAGAAAGAGAGGTAGAAAGAAGATTCAGATGATTTCTATGTCGGAAGAGGCAAAAGCTACACTGAAGGCATCAGCCCGCCGAACGAAAAACAAAATCGATGTGAGCGTCCAAACGTGACTTTCCCTGAAGGCGTGAATCCGAGTTTCTGATTGACTGAGAGATTTTATTTTAAATAATTGTTCTCAAAAAATAAACTGAGCATGTGAAGAATAATTTAACATTGTTTACAGTGATAACAGCTCATTGTCGAAACGAAGCTTACCCATTCACGCTAGTCACAATAAACATCATACTCTTGAATAGACGTCAATGACTACGGTAAAACTTAGACTCTATTTTAGGCATCAGGAATGATTGAAATGTCCGAAAATGACGCCAAAATACACCTTAAAAGTCCTATTTTAAGTTTTTCTAAATCCCATCCCGAATTTACGGCAGAATCTGGTCCCTAAAATAAGGACACGTGAGCTTTGATTCTAACCGGATATATTGCACTGGGTCGGGAAGATACAAACTTTCCGATCATTCCCAAGTTTTGCTAGGTGGTGCGAGACAGCTTTGTTTGCAACCGGACGAACTCCGTTTAATTCAATGAAGCAAACAACTGACAATGCTAAATTAAATTGTAGAGGTACGCTAAAATTAATTGAAAACAAGCAAATAATTTCAATGAAAAATAAATCACAGAGAGAGGTAACTTGATACATTAACAACTCTTTTGACGCGCTGACCGCTTCTCCGCGTCTGATGTTTTGTTTTCCTTGTCATAATACTTACTGATTGATGATTTTGTTTTGATTTTTGAGTTTTTTAGCTTGCAACTCGGCCACGACCTTTGCTTTTTCCGTGAAAAATGGGGAAGTTTACGTCAATTTGACGGACATTCCATTTTATTTTAAACTAACGAACACACTGTTTAGCACTCCTATTTTTTTTCATTTGCTGATTTCTATTCAGAAAAATTCGACCGCTCGAAAATGCACCTTAATTTTGCACTCTTAAAACATGTCAAATTTCCAAGACAAATTATTTAAAACTGGTCGAAATTTTAAAACTTTTACGTTAGGAGCTGGAGCTCTCTTCTTGCAGGCGACCGTCGCCGGTAGTACAAAAGCATGTTTTGTACGTACATCCGTGCGCTGATTGTATGCGACTGTAGAAAATCCCTGAATAAGGCGTTACCAAAATGGAAAAAATAAAAAAATTGCCTTCTTAAAAAACGAACAGAATTCAAATATTTCTTTTAACAAATATGTTGCAGTGGGAAAAATGGAATTGGAAACGCTGAACAAAACTTCTGTGCCTCGCGTTTCGATTCTAGGATTACGCGATTATTCATTATTGTGCGTTCGCTTCCTGGAGTTGGTCCTCAATACTACATAAAAATCATCGAGGATAAATAATTTAATATCCCACTTTGTACTCTTCACGGTAAACCACAGGCTCTGAAATACTCGTAGATTTTTTATTGAAAATACATCGAAGAGAAGCCATGATGTTTTGATCGCGATAAAAGGTCACCTTCCTAGTACCGCCCCCTGTTTAATAATTCATGAGATGACGTAATGTTTACTGGGCATTGACACGTGTTTTTACCGACCCCACCAAAACACTGGTATGAATGACGTGTTTCTGATTTATATATTCAAGAGCAGTTGTTCTGGTCCAACGATTTTACATAAAATGTCTATGTCTATACATTAACTTTCAATTTCAATAGTCTAGAAAGTATGACAAAGTATGACAAAGCAGTAATTCCCGGTTTAACGCGCAAATATGCAAATTAGCCTTTTTCTCGTCTTCTATTTTTGGTGAATTCTTGGGTTTTAATTTAAAATAGCTGATAGACGCTTTGGCCAATTGCCTCGAAAATTTCACACATTATTGACAAGGTGTTCCCCCTTCAAAATGCGTCCGGACAGTTTATTACGGCGAGTGGAACAAAAATAACAAGTCCGCAATTAACATGGATATATAAATTATGCAAAAATAGAAAAGAGTGAACTTTGAAGTCATGCTGTGCGACTTTGAAAGCCGTTAGAGAGATGAGTGGACGCATTTGAATTAGTAGTATACCAAGGTATCCAGTGATGTAATTTTACCCACAAACGGACTTGAAGTTTTTAAGCTAATTTTTTTTAAACCACTTTTGTCCAAAAAAGCATATTTTTGACCCAAAATCAAAAACGCATTCTGGATATTTAAAATAAAGACAAGTTTTTCAAAGTTTGTATAATAAGCTTTCAGAAAATATATAACATGTTGGATATATAATACCATCTTCATTGTCTAATTACTCAATTAAAAAGCAAGCCAAATAAACTGCATCTCTACCTTAACATATCGAACACGGTCAAGAAATTAGTTAGTAATTTGGTAACGTGAATTCTTATCCTTCCAGTTTCTTCAAGTGACGTAATTATAAAATGGTTCGATGTCATGTTTTTAGATTGTTTTTTATGACGTCTCAAAAATACGTTGTTAGCCTTCGCAGACGAAGTCTGCCGAAGGCTTATAGATTGGGTTCTGTCTGTCCATCCGTCCGTTCGTCTGTCTTTTACCTCTTATAACTTTGATATGCTCTGTCCATTTTTTTTCCAAGTTGGTGCAAATGTAATTCTCAATGCCATACATATGCACGCCAAGTATTTTTTTGATTCGCTAAAGTTTCATTGTGTTTTTCTGTTATTTTCAACATTTTACTCGTACAAATGCCGGAAAAATCCGAGTTTTAACGACATCTCGCAAGAGAACTGGCATACCGTATTGCGCATGCGCCAGTCTAACCGCTGAGGAAATCGGCGTTGATTCATTGACGCTGCAGGTCGGCGTCTTCTACACTGATCTGACGCATATCGCGCAAGGTGTGCCAGGAGTTTGTTCGAAACTACGAACGTTTCAAAGTCATTCGTCGGTTGGCACGTATTTTACAGATATATTAAATCATTTTCACGGGCCTGTTTACTAAATAATGATACATGAAACTTAGAAAACTTGTAAGTACAAACTGGGCCCAAATTGCGCAAATTTGCAATAAGTTTACGCTGCTGGAGTCTGGTTCGGATGGAGTTCTACGCGTGATCTTATTGCGCTCAAGGACGTTCTATTTTCGAACTAGTTGAAACCGGAAATAACGCAACTACTTTCGAACTTCAAACACAAATTTGATTATCGTTATTATGTGTTAGTTTCTGTTATTTCAAAGATTGAATTATGTATGACAATAATATTTCACTCTATAAACAATATTTTACTAAAATATGTGATTCAAAGGCAACCCAAATTGTAAAAAGCAATATCAAGTTCCGCGTATAAACACTGTTGTAAAGAGGCGGCGGAGCGGAATTTTAGCCAAAATCGGCTAGTAAGGCGTCATATGACATTGGCTGGTTCCCGCCTCAAGTGTCATGGCGTACCAAGCCACAAGAGGCCGGTAACTAGTAACGGTTCTGGCATTCTGATTGGTACATCACTTTCTCGTTGCTTGTTCCATTTCCCTTAGTTACCTGACGTCAGCGCTTACGCTCGTGGCCGTTCAGGGGTTTCCTTTTACTTTCGAAAGTTGGGCGAATAAAAAGAATTGTTTCTTTTGTTATAAATTTCCACAGAACATATCAAATCTGTAAATCTAAGCAGGCAGTATGTATGAGCGTGGCTTTATTGTAGCATTACTGACACGTTTACGCAAAACGAAACTTGGAATGTTTTCAAATTATGTCACCCAGTCGCGTTCCTTCCGACCTGAAAACCGGCCCAAATGGAATAATATGGCGATTACTAGTTACCTGCGTCCTACCTGCCATTCGCAAAGGACGCCGGGAACCAGCGAACATATGACACAGGTTTGTGCTGGGACAGCGCTTCCGGTGACGACACAACGGCGTCGATTTCGTCTGAGGATATTTTATTCCAGACTGTATTTTTCTTTGCACAAGGCTTATATAGATTAAATTCTATCTCAAAGGTAAGAAACTGTGCTTATAGTATTTATTATGAACTTTGATTTATCCTTTTTTTGTCCTGACTTTAGTGAGAAACCAGCGATCGCACAGTGTCACACTTTGCCAGAAAAACAGTCCTGCTATTAGTTCAAAGAACTGGTTATGAAACGTGTGAATCGAAAGTTTATCTCGTCATTAAGCAGGCTTGGGAATAACGTTTGGCATATAAAATACTGGAATAATAAAAAGTAAAAGTTTTGGAACACGCTGATCGTGATTCTGTTATGTAGGATTACTATTTCCGGTATTCATTGGCACTTGCTAGAAAATTGAAAGGAAGTGTGAAACTTGGTTTTGTGCACAGTCACTTGGGGGCTGAAAATCAATAAATACTAATTTAAAAAAAAAAAAATCATCCGCTATACGTATATAAATAAACAAGTTGTGAAACACGGCACCTAGTAAATCGACACCCTGTCGGTTTCAAATGTCGATTTCTTACCTTAAAATGCGAAACAAAAAGTGCAGAGGGGGTCAGGTGTTACGTTAATAACCATTGTTCATAATCGCTAACTTGGTTTTATTCAAAACTGCACAAATCGCGAGTTTTCTGGTGATATCCGACAATTTCATGATCGAAAATGGCCAGCAGCCAGAATCAAGGGGGATTCGCACAGAGTTCTGGGTAAATCAAGTGCGCATACTCATTTTCAGCCAATCAGGCGTGCCGTAACAGCGAGTATTTCCTTGATTTACCCAGGGTGTTGATTTACTAGGTGCCGTGTTTCACAACTTGTTTATTTATATACGTATAGCGGATGATTTTTTAAAAAAAAATTAGTATTTATTGATTTTCAGCCCCCAAGTGACTGTGGTTTTGTGAAGACATATTAGACTAGAATTATCGAGAAAACACAAGTCAAGTTCGGCCAACCGTGACTGCTTGAAAGCAATGATGAAATTGAAAAGTACTGTAATTCAATATCAATGAATCTATCATCGCTTTTAAATTACCTTTGAAGTAAATATGATACCCGAGTGCGTTACTACACTCGTGACCGGTACCTCCATGCTCCATGCGGTGTTGAAGTTTTTTGGTAAATCGAACCTCTGTCAACAGAGACACATTTTCCCAATCAGCTATTTATTTCGGTACTGAAGTCAGGGTGACAATTTCAATGTTTAGCTACCATAATTTATTTCCATTATGAGCAGGAAAATAAATTACAGACCTCGATTGAGATGGATTTAACGGCGGCCATGTTTTTAAGGGATATGTGAAATAATATTAGGGAGGGGGTCAAATTCACGTAATCCTCAATTTTAATGATGTTGACTTAATAGTCATAATTTTTTTTCAAAACTCTGGATATTATTTTATATATTATTTTAATACAACTACAATATGTTAATTAGTATGCAAATTGATATGCAAATTAGCAGCCAGTCTGAGACAATGCAATCCAGTTCAAAGGAAATTTGATATACACTTAGGTTACATGATCACTACCTCTGCTGATTAGTTTTTTTTATGCACTTCTATCTGCTTTTATATTAAATGTATTTTTTTGTATTTTTCTCAATAGTTTTTTTTTTATTTCTTTTGATAGCTTGGCATCCATTTGGTTCAGCTCAAGTGAAATTTTCGGCATATCCCTAGTCAGATTTTAATGACATTGAAAACACAAGTACAGTAGAACGTCGATTATCCGTACTGTTAGGGGGACATGCTTTTTGTTCGGTTATGCAAACAGTTCGGATATGCGATCTTGTGTGGGCGTGCTCAAATTTACAGGCTCACGTACACACAAATTCTAACACACATGACTGTAATGAAATCAAACAATAGTACATGTAGAGTACGTCATTAAAAACATTTTTATTTAATCAGTAATACATTGTAATAAAACTGTTGCACGCTGGAATGTGAAAAAATGTTTCAAAATGTCCGTAAAGTGTAGCGATAATAAAGTTCCGTTGCTTCTTTCTTGGGAAAACCAAGTCCCAGAACCAAGTGAAGACTGATATCTCTAAACGATCGTCATTGGCTGTTTTCATTATCTTTCGTTTCAGTCCTGCACTTGAATCCATTTTACTGGAAAAATCCAATAGCTTTTGTTTTGCCTTGATATCGGATAGCTCGATGTTACAGATTGCTCGTGGATTTTCAAATGGTGAACTGCTACAAGATGTCCCGATTTTATTTGATTCAGCAAAGTTTTTAACACCTAGAACGAATGACATAATAAATTGTTGTAAAAATCCAGGTTGGCTGCTGTGATCACCAGACGTAAACACTTCGACGCTGTGAACCATCAAACGGCCCGCCGACTGTGGTCATTGGTTGCCGTTGTCTGCTGATAAACCATCAAAGAGGCACACCAAGGTTTTGTCATTTCGTCACTCTTTTTCACTACACTATTAAACTGGCGTCGCTTCTGTGGCAAGACATCCCAGAAGTTATTTTTTTTCTTTTTTTATTCCGAAAAGGATGTGACTTCTGATACTGGACATTAAAATTAAAAATCGGAAAAAACATGGGATCGGCTCATTGCCGCGTTTCTTTGACGGCAGTGGAACCCGTACGATTTTCCCGGGAAACGTATCCGAACTGCGGTGACTTACAACTTGGTAAAGTTAAGGATCTGACTGTAAACAGTGGAGAAGACATTTGATGAAGTTTGTATTTTTAGGACATTTGTTATTTACAGTGGAACACTGGTGTTGCATAATATGCTTGTCTGAATTTAGGAAATTATTGGAGACAGTAATTCGTTTTATTATTTGCGCAGACACTGTAAACAAACGTACACGTGAAAGACGTCGGATTACATGTTGATAATAGCTTTATTGAAAGTGTTGCACCAGGAAATCACACAAGACGACTGTAGTATTTATTGTTCACAGTTGACTTTTGTATTATACGAAACACAGCCAGACCTGCATACAAACTTTGGGGGACACACAGTAGGTTTGGATAACCAAACATTTCAGATAATCGACGTCCGGATAATCGACGTTCTACTGTACTTGTGTTTTCAATGTCATTAAAATCTGACCAGGGATATGCCGAAAATTTCACTTGAGCTGAACCAAATGGATGCTTTTTGCACATTTTTAATATTTTATTTTTGCAGAATCCCGTAAATATTAATTTGACAACTTTGTAGAGTGGAAACAGACTGTTGAATTAGTTCATCCCAGACTTTGGTAGAACATGTTTAAAATAGTACAGTGTGAACTGCAATTTCTTTCTGGCTGGTATAAATTTATTAAGTAATATTTTTTCGTACTAAAAAGAGTCAAATATATTTTTTAATTAAATCTAACAGCCAATGGGAGCACATATGCTACAACCTCTGCTTACTTTGAACTAAATGTTTTTTTCAGGTGCAGAGCCAGATTTTTTTCTCAGAAAGCGAAGGCACTGGAACTACATGTATTACAAAAACATACCGGTACTATTCACTGCGTGTCTGACAATTGTATAAAGTTTCGCAGGTCCTCTTTTTTTTTACTTTGAGAAGTTCTGTCAACCAAAGCATAAATATATGTTTCTCTGTACATAAAATTTCACACGATTTGTTAATATCGTATTACCCCGGGCACGCGCCTCTCCCTGGGCAAGCGCCCACCCCCTGTTTTCACAAAAGTTACATGTTGGGGACATCCTCAGTTAAACGCCCAGGGTGATTTTTAGCCAAGAACGGGGTCAACAATAAAGTTTTATTCGTCAAAAACGAACGCGTTCGATTTATTTAAATAGTGTGTTTGTTACGGTAGTTCTCTTTTGGGAGTGTGTGGTGGCCCTGAAAAGGGCCGTTTTGTTTGTGTTTTTACGTAAAAACTCATTGGAACTTAACGACGTGAGATGAACCACGCAGCATATGTGGCGCACACGTTCTGCTTTCTCTTCATTCACGATGAATCCAGTATTGCAATAATCCATACCTTGGTGAGTGGTTTGAAGGACTTAGCTTTGGTTTCAAAACGTAGCATCGCCAGGCGATGGACGCGGGGCTTTTTGGCAACGACCGCAAACGTATCCGTGTCCAGCCATTGGTTGGCCACGTAGAGGTCAAAATACGCGTTCTATTTTTACGTGTTAAGTTTGGCTCTTCCATTTCACTCCCTCCGGAATGTTCTACTTACGCAGCCTAATCGCAGGTTTTTCAAAAAACATCGAAAAAAACACAAGAATTAGTAGAAATGATCCTGTTTTGGGCGCATTATTGATAGAAAATAATGTCTTTATTACAAAAATGCTGAAAAACCATGAGTTTTTGCCTTGGTTATTTTTTTATTGGCGAAAAACTGCGAACTCAGCAAATTTGGTTGCACAACTTCCCTTTATCACATACACCCAGCGACACCGGTGCCAGCTGACTGCGAACGGGAGCTAGCACTTTTGAGACTTCACGTCGTAAACTTGCTACTTTCTTTCCATCCTTCATCACAGCTATGGCATTACGGTCATGTGGATTATTTTTCTGTCGTTGAAGAAAAAACATTTTGCCGACCTCAAGTCCATTACGATAACCATAATGAGGCATGCCGACGATGGGAACTTGTTGCATCATAATTTTGTCTTGTGTGTGGGTGCGTGAATAAATCATGTTAATGAGGTCGACCAGAGTTTATTTTCAGTCTGTTTTTCATGTATCACCATTTAGATATGTTTATGTATTCACAATAGTTTGTAAACATTTCACATCAGTAATAAAAGGTTTATTTGTTTCATAACCCTGTCTGCTATTCTTCAGTAATTACGATGCGATGTATCAATACGTGCGTGAACAAAATTATGCTAATGAGGTCATTGCCATCTTGGATTACAAGCAGTAGTTTTCCCAAGCCGTTTCGACTTGCACTGATCACGGTTACTAAAATGTAACCGTGCATTGATTACAATACTTACCATACTTTGTAGCCAATTTCAGTGAGTAATACAACTTCATTCGCTGACATAAAACAAATTTTATTCTTTAAATTCGACCCTGTGTATTAGTGTTCCCACAGTTCTTGACAGAGTAATCACGTTTATTGAAACCTCGCATAAATCAAGAAATAAGTACGTGTACAAAGTGTACGAAAGCATTCCTTTATTTGACCTTATCATACGATCACAAAAACAACTTTTTAAAATCTTTTTTGGGGTGGTCCTCGGGTAAGCGCCCACCCCCAATTGTTCACGATTTTGTATGTTCAGGGCCCTGGGCGCGTGCCCGGGGTAATACGGTATTAATGTATGATAATAAAAACTTGATAATATTTTTCTGGATTTTTGCACTTTATTTGTATCATTGTCGTATGTAAGTAATCTTGTCCTTATTAGAGATATTGAAACTAATCCAGGGCCACAAACTAGTTTATCCAAACAGACACAACACTGACTCTACATATTTGCAGATCTGATTTGTATACTTCCTTGTCATTTTACCTGTTGTACTGGTTTGGTGCTATCTGGTTTCCTTGCTGAGAATAATGCTGACCTGGATGGAGAGTGCTATAAACTTGAAAATGCCACTGATATCTAAAGAGCCATTCATTAGATTTTGATGGAACTTGGCTCTGGGCTAATGCACAGATGTGATTAGTTTTGGGTAAAACATATAATTAACCTAATATGCATAATTATTAGCCAATTTTTGGCTTTGCCACTGATATCTCAGGTACTCAATGTGTTTTTAAATGGATAGACGTAATGACAGCACCAGAGGCTCGCCATCGTTTTTTGTCTCCTCAATTTTCGAGGCGACTGTGCAGTGGTTATAATAAAAATTTACCAGTATTAGTCCAAGAGCCAGATAGGATTTATTTATGTTGGAAGCGCCAAATGAACTGAGGAATGATTCTAGACCGAAATTTTCTCAGGAATCCAAAAATCAGGTATAGGTAGACCTAAGACTAGAAAATTGAGCTTGAAGTTGGGAACCGTAAAAAAAAATTGGCAAAAAATGTAAATTTGTTATCTTGTTTTTATAGTTATTATGAGCTTTGTCGTGATGTGTATTAGTAATTTAATAACATATTTCATTGAATATTATTATCAGCATGTGTTTAGTTGTTTATATTGATGCATATAGATTTTGAAAATTCAAGATGGTTGCCATTTTTACTGATGGGTTGCCCTTTAAATTCAAGATGGTTGCCATTTTTACTGATGGGTTGCCCTTTAAATTCAAGATGGCCACCATTTTTACTGATGGGTTGCCCTTTAAATTCAAGATGGCCACCATTTTTACTGATGGGTTGCCCTTTAAATTCAAGATGGCCACCATTTTTACTGATGGGTTGTCTATTTTGTGTCGGTTATCAATACAATTGATGAATAGAACTAGAACTGTCCAAGGTTATGAGGGTTTACTCAGCAATTCAGAAATTTATCTCTGAGAAGCACATCGGTAGACCTACATGTAAGTCTAGAAAACATACTGCATACACATGTTTGGGCCATAATTAGTTATATCATAGTTTGTAAAGCTCATTAAATCTTATTATTTCATTTAACTTCATTATGAAGATACATGTATGTTTGATGTTTCTCGTACAATCCAAAATGGCTGCCATATTGACAGACATTTGCATATTATATATGCAATCAAAATATTCTTTACAAACATTGTAAATTCTGGTTAAATTAGCTTAGGACACTGTTTGTCCTATGCAAATATCTACTAGTAGTTAAATAACTATGCTATTATAAGCCATTGTAAGATGGCTATGAAACAATACATGTATGAGAAATTAGGATAACTTAGACGCAATATGTGTGGCAAACAAAATAATTTAATTTCCATCCAGATTCATTATAACATACATAATAATTTCTATCATTATTATCAGTTATGGCATTGAGTCCATACCATATTTTCTGTAGATCAGTATGAATAATTTGTTATCACATGATTCAACAAAAATCTAAAACTGAATACAGTTCACTGTTTGTCGAGTTGAACCATTTATAGCAAGAATGTTAGACAATTCATGTTAAACAACATCTTCATTCATGTCCATGTCACCAGCTCTATACAGGTTTTCACCATAAGTGACATCTTCGTCTTCCTGTTCATCTGTAATTGATGTTTCATTTGACAGATTGAGAGCTCTCTATCAGTTGGCAGCTGTTCTCCATCATACCATTGGATTTGATACACACCATCAACCAGACGTTACCATTCCTATCAGGTGAATGATAACCAGGGTTTTTGGAATGCAGCCTTTTTCCCCTCTCCAACTGCTTCAGCGGAACATGGAGACATTGAACTTGGGTTAACACCTTCATCCAAACACTTTTTAGCATATACATGTATTTTATATATCATATAACAAGCTTGGTTTACACTAGACAGCTTTGATTGTCGATACAATAGCATACATATTTCTCACAAGCCTTGACAGTGTCTGTCACCAAGGGTTCATTTCCAAGTGTAGCCATAAATGTTTTAAAACATGCATGTTCTTCATCAATTGAAAGTGCCGAGAAAGAATAATCACACCCTGTCAGTGCATGTAATCCAGGCAAGGCATGTGTAACTTCCTTTATAAGATTATCCACAAGATTGTTGACACTGATGAATCTTCTGGTGTTGATAGTATTAAGTCCTGCATCTAACCATACATTGATGTCAGTGTCAGTATTGGCAATGTAGTTTAGCAGTATGATCAATACATCTGTATCATTACTTTTAATTGATATTTTGACTGCATCTTGCACTTGAGCTATGAAGTCAAGGTGAAACACCATTCTGGTGTCAGCTTCTTCTGCTGACTTCACCACTGGTTGCAGTGAAGCAGTAGTACTTGTCATCAACAGCAAGATACACAGAAAAATTCACAAGCATTTGTACATAAGATGTATTCATCCACTCAACTGCCAGAAATTTCATGAGTTGGGTTTTCAAGGAGGGAGATCGAAGTGCATTCTGCCAATCCTTGGACCTATTTTGATCAGGCCCAGTGATGTTGTATACCATTTCATCTGCCTTCTTCTTTGTCGCTCAGCATCTTTGATAGATGGGGTGTTATATACATCACAGACTAGGTGCATCTGTTGAGCCATACAAGTTATTTGACAGAGAAGGGATTCTGCTAGTTGGCCAAACAACATTAGAGGATTCCTTTGAGTATGCAAGAGGAAAGAAGCATCTACAATGCAATAGGTATTGGAGGGTTGTTCAAATGAGTTTCAAGCCTGTGCATGAGCTTTGATTTGTCTGTGGTAGTCATGCTTCCATCGCTATGTGCTAGTGATAATGGGACTGGTGTTAGTGGACTTTTTCCAGGTCTATCTTCTCCATGGTACTTATTAACAGTATGCGCTCAAAGAGATCATGAGTTCCTTCAACTTCCAGAACTTTTTTTAGCTCCGCTGTCGACTTTGTTGAGCGGAGCTTATCATATGAGTGATTGTCCGTCGTCGTCCGTGTCAATGTTTTACTTTTTCGACTTCTTCTTGAAAACTACAAGTCTGAATGCTTTGATACTTAGTGTATATGTACCTTGGGTAGACCTCTCTCAGATTTGTTCATTTCATCTTGATATCTTCAATTTTCTAATTTTGGTGAATATTTTTGTCATTTTTGGTAAAAAGTGATATTTTCGACTTCTTGTTAAAAATCGCAAGTGCAATTGCTTTGATATTACATACATAGTTACTACATGTGGACCTCTCTCAGATTTGTTCATTTTGTAATGATATCTTTAATTCTCTAATTTTGGTGAATATTTTTGTCATTTTTGGTAAAAAGTGATATTTTCGACTTCTTGTTAAAAACCGCAAGTCCAATTGCTTTGATACTACATATATAGGTATTACATGTGGACCTCTCTCAGATTTGTTCATTTCGTGATGATATCTTCAGTTCTCTAATTTTGGTGAATATTTTTGTCATTTTTGGTAAAAAGTTATATTTTCGACTTCTTGTTAAAAACCGCAAGTCCAATTGCTTTGATATTACATATATAGGTACTACATGTGGATCTCTCTCAGATTTGTTCATTTTGTAATGATATCTTTAGTTCTCTAATTTTAATGAATATTTTTGTCATTTTTGGTAAAAAGTGATATTTTCAACTTCTTGTTAAAAACCGCAAGTGCAATTGCTTTGATATTACATACATAGTTACTACATGTGGACCTCTCTCAGATTTGTTCATTTTGTAATGATATCTTTAATTCTCTAATTTTGGTGAATATTTTTGTCATTTTTGGTAAAAAGTGATATTTTCGACTTCTTGTTAAAAACCGCAAGTCCAATTGCTTTGATACTACATATATAGGTATTACATGTGGACCTCTCTCAGATTTGTTCATTTCGTGATGATATCTTCAGTTCTCTAATTTTGGTGAATATTTTTGTCATTTTTGGTAAAAAGTTATATTTTCGACTTCTTGTTAAAAACCGCAAGTCCAATTGCTTTGATATTACATTTTTCAGCCATTCAGGCGTGCCGTAACAGCGAGTATTTCCTCTTGTCATCATGACCTCAATTAGCATAATAGCCTGTCTCATTGTTTTAGCTCTACTAAAAAGCTAAAATTTCACCCGTTTTTAGAAGCTTTTACAGTGAGAATTATACCCTACAGCTACATGAATATACAGTGATAACAGTGAGTACAATTTTTTGTCTGAATTTTGTTGCTGAAGCCAACTACAGTGATTTTAGATTACTCTAACTCTGACTACATGCTGTCATGTACACTCATGTACACTCCAAGGACAACAGGAAGAAGAACAAGCAGAGTAAACAATGGCTACACTAATAAATTAACTGGAGGACAATAGAAGACAACCAGTAAAGTTAACTGCTCAGAAGAAAACCATTTAGAGGACTCCCAAATCTAATTGAGCCAAATCATCTGTAAAACTGTTACATGTTTGTGCATTGTATGACCAATAATGCTCAAAAAACAAAATGGACACTTGAACAAAGAACAACAATGAGAACAAAGGAGAGACAAATTACTCAAAACAAAACACAGTGAAAGCCTACTACGAAACTGGTCAAATCAGGTCAAATTTGAAATGGGCAGTAATACTGTAGATGTCATAGCAACAATACCAGTTGAAACATTTAAGGAAGAGAGCTTGAAAGATTTCTTCAGTTCCTTTGACCAGTTACAAGGAAACAATGTGGAGGTCAAGATAAACAAACAATCAGTTACATTGATATCAAATAGGAACTATACTGACATCTGGTTAAGCTGTTTGAAGAAAGCGTACCCAGAGAACCAACACCAATATGAAATTAAACTGAAGGAAAAATCTGAACAACTGCATTTAACAAATCAAGATGGCCATACTGTAACTATTAAGGTTTATAGAAATGGAACACTACTGATACAAGGAAACTCCTACCACAAATGGATAATGAATGAAGGATTAATACTGATGAGACACATACAGAAACAACTACAACTGAAAGTAAAAATCAGCAATAAAGAAACAGATACAACAAGACAACGGCTAAGAAGAACGACCACAAAACCTATAAGATACAGAGATAGTAGTTCAAGTGACTCAGAATCTGAAGAGGTAACCACTGATCCTGACAACAAACATCAACTGAATGATGACATCACAACTAATCAGACTAGGATCGCTAACTCAATTACGACAAATATTGGAACAAGAACACCAAGCACCAGGCCCAGATATCAACACACACCAACATCGATGATAAGAGAAGAAACACCAAGTAAAATTCCTGTAAGCATAAACAAATCGATAACAAGTCATGATTACAACAAAGATGATACTAATATGCTACAAACAATTATAGAAATGATGGAAGAAAAACATGACAAATATATGATGATGATAACTGAACTGGATGAAAAAGTCTCAACCAGTCATAACGACATTCTCAAGAAAATATCTAATGACACCAACAAAGGACAAATCGGAAGTGAAATATCAAAGAAAGATAAAGAAATACAGTCCCTAAAAGAACAGCTGCAAAATAAAGAAAAGATATTAGAAACTACAAAACAGTCATTAAATAAGGAATCAGAAGACAATGCCTGGAAATCTATCAAGATCACACGACTTAAAGATGATGTACAAAGGAAAACTGCAGAAATTGAAAGACTAAAAGAGGAACATACAAAACAACTACAACAATTCCAAAGTGACAAAATAAATGCACAAGAACAAACTAAGAAGGAAGTACAAGACATTAAATCATCCATAACAACTACAATTATGACAGAATTCCAACAACTTCACGAGAAGATAGATACATCTACTTGTACACCAGTAAATGAACAACTATGGACAGTGGTATCAAAGAGAAACAAATACCAGAAGGATGATTATACTCAAGAAAAAATGTTAACACCACATAAAAGTCCAGTGCGAAATCAAAACAAAAAATATAGTGACGTAGTACGACAACACTCTCACACACCAAAAGAAAACCAAATCAGCAGGGAAAATTTAACACCAAATACAAAAGACATGAGTAATGTACGACCATCCAAAATAAGACGAATCCCAGAACAAGTAGAACACTTACTCATCAGTGATTCACAGTCAAAATACATACAAAACAGATATCTCGCCAAGAACCAAATGGTACTCACCTACAGCAGTGCTGTAATATCCAACATTAGAGAAGTCATAGCTGATAATAACTTTCCAACAAGTCTTAGAAGTATTACAATCAACGTTGGTGGAAATGATATCGACAATGACTCAGATGTTCAATCAATAAAGAATGAAATGAAAGAATTACTAGAAGAAACACACAGGAAGTATCCAAGAACAAAGGTGTTCTTATGTGAAATCTTCCCTCGCCAACACTGGAGCAAATCAAAATTCAACACTATGAACGCAGTAAACAGATACATCAGAAACACAGAATCACATGATACAGCATTCATTGTAATGGATAACATAACACCCAACATGTTAGGAAGAGACGGAATACATCTTAACATTGATACAGGAACTCATTGCTTCATTTCTAACATAAATACAAAAATCAACAAGTCTTACCCACTGGAAAGAAGACCGAGAAGAAATCAACCAAGAGAACCAAGAGAATTTCCTGCATCCAGAGAATATAGTCACTCCAATCATACTCACCAACAAAAAAGTGATCCTCTAGACACCACAAATGAGTACAGTGATACAAGAAGACAAAGAAGATATGTACTGCCCTTAGAAAGAAATACTCCCAGAGGATATGATCGATACAACAAAGGGCATAGCATTGAAACACAATTTGAAATAACCTGTTAATGACAGTACAACAAAAAAGAAATAAAAAGTACAATGATACTATGACACCAAATTACATTACAATTGGTCATTGGAACACTGCTGGTCTAAGATATAACTACAAACCAAGAGAAGGAACTATAGACATTAAAACAGAAGGTTCACTAGATATAGAACCACACATTAAAGATTATCACATATATGGAATGACAGAAACATGGCTGAATACTGAAAGTAAAGAACTAATACCACAACCTAAGGGATATTATACTTATCACAACATTAGGACAAAAAATAAAAAAGCATGGAGGTCATCAGGAGGAATCAGTATTTTCATCAGAAATAGTATCAAAAGTGGAGTCAAGATCATGTCAAAGTCTAGCAACTTCTCTATTTGGTGTCAAATGTCGAAAGACTTCTTCAACCTTGAAATGGACATCTACATAGGTACTATATATATTCCACCAAAAAATTCCACTTTCTACAATGACAATGACTGCGATCCATATGACGAAATCAACAAAGAAATCCAACAGTATAGCCTCATTGGACATGTCATTATACAAGGAGACTTTAATGCTAGAACAAAAGACCTTGAAGATACAATTCAAGATGAACAGGACAACCTTCACATAAACATGCCATTACCAGATACATATACATATGATAAAATAGTCAAAAAAAGGAGAAACACGGATACATGGAAGAATGAATTTGGAGAGGAACTAACACAACTATGTAAAGAAAATCGTCTACGGATATTAAATGGGCGGACTTCAGGAGATTGGTCAGGTCAACTGACATGCTACGGTTATCATGGTGCCAGCACAGTGGACTATGCAATCACAAGTGAAACACTACTACAGAATATCCTTCATTTTAAAGTTGAACAACTACAACAGGCAAGTGACCACTGTCCTATCAAAACTATCTTGAAAATACCAAAATACAAGCAATTCACTGATATGAATGAAGTCCTTAAACCAGTACATCAATGCTATCAATGGAATGCAATGAATAAAGGCATGTACAAGCTATATATGAAGACAAAGGAGAGTGAAGATATTGTGTCCACATTCATAGTAAACAATAATAACAACACAAGTCATGATATGGCAATACAATTCCAAGAGATGATACACAAAATAGCAAACAAATGCTCCATAAAATTAAAAACAAAGAAGAAGACCATGCGTAGGAAAGTTAAGTACACAGACAGGCAATGTAACATGAAGAAAAAAGAACTACAAACTCTTGCAAATATATTACAAAAAAACCCTTCAGATGGGACTCTCAGAATGCTTTACTACACTAAGAAAAAAGACTTCAGGAAGTATGTAAAAAGCATGCAAAAAGACAAGAAACAAAAAATATTATCTCTCATTGAATCAGCAAATGAAAATGAACATGCACAAGAATTCTGGAAGAAAATAAACTCAATCACGAAAACCAAAGTAAATTACGAACTGAAAGAAATCCCACACTCAGTGTGGACTGAACACTTTCAACGAATTGGAAACAATAACTCTGCCACATTAGATAGAATAAAACAAATGAAAACACAACTAGAACAGTTAGAGAATAAAACAGAAGACAACCATATGCTGAATAAACCAATATCATTAACAGAAGTTGTGCAGGCAACAGGAGCATTAAAAAATAACAAAGCAAGTGGACCAGACGGTATTCCAGGAGAGATGTTAAAATACAGCAACATACAAATTAAACAAGCATTGAAACATATGTACAATCGTGTGCTAGAAACAGGAATTTACCCAGAAATATGGAGCACAAGTGTTATTACTCCAATACACAAGAAAGGAGACAAGATGGACACAAACAACTATCGCGGCATATCAGTTGGTAATGTCATAGCTAAAGTATTTAGTATAATCATAAACAACAGAATCACAAATCATACAGAAAATAATAAGATTATTCATCCGAACCAAGCAGGATTCCGACGAAAAAAACGAACAGTTGATCACATTCTGACTCTCCACACAATTATAAAGAAACAACAAGAAAAAAAGAAAAAAATGTACTGTTGTTTTGTGGACCTCAAAAAGTGTTTTGACACAATTTGGAGGAAAGCATTGTACTATAAACTACTACGTAACAACATCAACGGAAAAGTATACAACATAATTAAGAACATGTACACTAATATGGATTTAGTAGTCAAATTAGGTGATGTAATAACAGAACAATTTAAAACTAAAAATGGAGTTAAGCAAGGTTGCCCTCTGAGTCCAACCCTGTTCAACATCTTTATAAATGACTTTATCACAGGACTCACAGAAATTGAAACAAATGCACCAGAACTGGATAATAAAACTATCAATAGCCTATTGTATGCTGATGACATTGCACTACTATCAAAATCATATGAAGGATTACAAACTGCAATAGACTTTCTCCATAAATACACTTCAGACTGGGGGCTACAAGTAAACACAAACAAAACGCAAGTGATTATATTCAGGAATTCGGGATGCAAACCAGATACAAGGCGATTTACATGTGGCAATGAAGAAATAAAAACTACAGGATTATACACATATCTTGGAGTAACATTTAAGGCCAATGGATCAATAACCTCTACTGCAGACAGACTGGCAGACAAGACCTACAAAGCTGCAAGGATCCAGTCACACATATATCCAACAAACATGAACAGTATAAGGATAAAGGAAAAACTCCTGAATGTGACACAACTACCCATATTAACATATGCAGGTGAGATATGGGGCATTTTCCAAAATCAGACTAATTGGGACAAAACAGCAACAGAAAAATATCATCTACGCTTTTGTCGTCAAATTCTTAACATTGGCAACAGAGCGAGCAAAATTGGATGCAGAATGGAACTGGGAAGAGAGCCACTGATAAGCAGAATATACTGCTCAGCAATTAACTATTACAAACACCTCAAAGCGATAGACAATGACAATTTAGCTTTTTATGCTATAAAAGACATGGAAAACAATACTTACATAGGAGCATGGTTGACTACCTTAGAACGAAACTTGAAACTTTACAACAAAAACAATGTCACAGATTTCACAAAACAAAAACTAAATAATTCAATTAGACAATATTACATTAACAAATGGAATATAGACAACAAAAGGGAAAGTGCCAAATTACGCACATACAGGACATTCAAAGACTCCTTGGAACAAGAAGAATACATAAAAGTGATGAACAACCCACAACATGTCAAAACAATAGCTCAATTTAGATTAAGTTGCCATAAACTTGCCATCGAAAAAGGTCGTTATACAAAACCAAAAACACCAGTGGAAGACAGGTTATGCTCCCATTGTAACAAAGTTGAAAATGAGGAACATCATTTAATACATTGTAAATTGTACACAAAACAAAGAGACGCAATGTTTCACACTATCAACAGTGTAAATGCAAATTTCCTGAATTTGGATAAAGAAAAACAATTTAAACATATTTTACAATCAAAAGATAAAAATACTATTATAGCCCTCTATGTGTACTTGAGTAACAGTAAATGAACAAACAAAAGAATACACTCAGTCACACTTATTTAACTTTTTATTTACTCAACTTTCACCTACTTACTTTTTTAGTTATTCATTATTAACTTTATTACATTTTAAACACCAAATTAGAAATGTAAAATTTTCTACACGGTTGTAATAAAGCTGTTATCTATCTATATAGGTACTACATGTGGATCTCTCTCAGATTTGTTCATTTTGTAATGATATCTTTAGTTCTCTAATTTTAATGAATATTTTTGTCATTTTTGGTAAAAAGTGATATTTTCAACTTCTTGTTAAAAACCGCAAGTCCAATTGCTTTGATATTCCATACATAGGTACTACATGTGGACCACTCTCAAATTTGTTCATTTTGTGATGATATCTTTGATTCTTTAATTTTGGTGAATATTTTTGCCATTTTTGGTAAAAAATGATATTTTTGACTTCTTGTTAAAAACCGCAAGTCCAATTGCTTTGATATTACATATATAGGTACTACATGTGTACCTCTCTCAGATTTGTTCATTTTGTGATGATATCTTCGATTCTTTAATTTTGGTGAATATTTTTGTCATTTTTGGTAAAAAGTGATATTTTCGACTTCTTGTTAAAAACTGTAAGTCCGATTGCTTTGATATTACATATATAGGTACTACATGTGGACCTCTCTCAGATTTGTTCATTTTGTGATAATATCTTCAATTCTCTAATTTTGGTGAATATTTTTGTCATTTTTGGTAGAAAATGATATTTTCGACTTCTTGTTAAAAACTGTAAGTCTGATTGCTTTGATACTATACATATTATTCATTTTCTAATGATGTCTTCAGTTCTTTAATTGAAATGTGCATTGCTAACAGCGGAGCTATCTCAGCCGATAGGCTGCTTGTTGTTTCAGGCTGTGGTTTAACTGATCACTCCGGCAATGGCAAGGCTGTGGCCCTGGAGGTTTTTACTCCTATGGGGTCCGTTGTGGGTCCTCCTGTGGACCCGTCCTCACATGGCGCAGGGTTTGCCCCTGAGATGAGGGCTTGGTCGAAGGACTGTCTGGACAAATTGCATCCCTGGCAGGCCGTGTAGATCACATGCAGTTGGAGCGAGCTGTCTCCACTGTGGTCCCTGGGTCAGCAAACAAGAAGAAACACAAAGGGCGTGTTGCGCATTCTAAACATGTCTCTTCCCGGGAACCCCCCATTTCCAGCCACGTCTCACCCGTTAATTGGAATGAAGGCTCAGGCTTGTGGCACCGGGTCTCCATCGAGACATCAAGCACTGAATACTAACAGGGATGCTTTCGGGGCAGAGAAATTTTGACAGGACGCACGTTGTCCTCCCTGTTGTACCGGTGTGAAAGTAATGCTATATCATCTGCATAATCCAAGTCTTTCAAGACTGAGGTGAGGGTCCATTGGATTCTCTGCGCTTTCCTTTAGTGCTACATCGCATCACCCAGTCAGTTGCCAGGGAGAACAGAGAGGTGATAGAATGCATCCTTTTTTGACTTCGGTTTCTACCCTGAAAGGTTTGGTCAGCTCATTGTTGTGGATGACACAGCATTCAAAGTTATTGTAAAGAGACTGGATCGTGTTGACCAGCTTCTTTGGAATACCGTAGTGTCTCAGGATCATCCAGAGTGAGTTGCAATGATCGAAGTCTGTCAAACGCCTGCTTGAAATCTATAAATGTAATGTAGAGTGAGCTATTCCATTCACTTGATTGCTTCAGTATTTGGCGCAGAACAAAGATGTGATCTATGCAGGACCTTCCTTTCCTGAAACCTGCTTGCTCTTCTCGTAGTATGGTGTCTACTGTTGCCTTAATATGTTGGAGAATGACGTGGCAGAAAATTTGGCTTGTGAGCGAGAGTAGGGTGATGCCTCTCCAATTGTTGCAGTCCCCAAGGTTCCCTTTCTTGGGTAGTTGATGATACCTATTTTCCAGTCATCTGGTGCTGTCTCACTGTTCCATATGTCCTGGAGGATGTGAGGTGTGTCTTTATCTTCCACCTTCAGCATTTCTGGACATATGTCATCCTCTCCTGGGGCCTTTCCATTCTTTAGTTTTCGGATGGCCTCTTTGACTTCCCCCACTGTTATTTCTCCCATGTTTATATCTAGGTCCTCTACTGCTTCAGTGATATTAGCAACAACCAATGGATCTGGCTGGTTAAGGATTTCCTGAAAGTGCTCTTTCCATCTTTCCAGCTTTGTCCGCTCTTCTGTGATCATGGATCCATCTTTAGCTTTCACTGGAATATCCTGGGAGTGACCTTGAACCCTGTGTAGTTGCTTGGTACACTGTTTTCATGTCTTGTTGATGAGCAGCAAACTCTGCTTCTTCTGCCAGCTCTTCTGTATAGCGATGTCCATTCGGTGATGTCCAGGTCAACTTGTGAATGTTTTTGTGTGCAAAGAGAGTGCCTCCAATGGCCAGGTCATACTCTTCACAGATACTGACAAGCCGTTCCCCATTGTTAGTGAGCTCACCTAGCCCATGCCTACCCATGATTCTCTCTCTGTTTGAATTGTTGTTGCCGACTCTTGCATTGAAGTCTCCCATCAGTATAAGGACATCGTGCCTTGGAATATTCTCCAATGATGCCTGGAGTACGCTGTAGAATTGATCTTTGTCATCCTCATCTGCATTTGAACCCTGTGTAGTTGCTTGGTACACTGTTTTCATGTCTTGTTGATGAGCAGCAAACTCTGCTTCTTCTGCCAGCTCTTCTGTATAGCGACGTTTGGTTCTCCTTGCTGCCCTTTTTACCTCCCAGTCCTCTCTATACTGGGAAGAAAAACTGTCTTTTAGCCTGAGTGATTTGCAGTCTAAGATTTTCTTTTTGAGTGACTTCCTTTTATTATTTCTTTTCAGGATTTTTGAGTTTTACAACATCAAAGCATTGGTTCCTGCTGTTCCCAATTTTGGCCTTCCTTAACTTGAGGTGTACTTTTCCACCTACAAGGTTGTGGTCACTGCCAACATCTGCATTGCGCATCACCCGTACATCTTGTAGCGAGCGTTTCCACTTGTTATTTATGATAATGTGGTTCATTTGGCTTTTTGTCATCCCATTCGGTGATGTCCAGGTCAACTTGTGAATGTTTTTGTGTGCAAAGAGAGTGCCTCCAATGGCCAGGTCATACTCTTCACAGATACTGACAAGCTGTTCCCCATTGTTAGTGAGCTCACCTAGCCCATGCCTACCCATGATTCTCTCTCTGTTTGAATTGTTGTTGCCGACTCTTGCATTGAAGTCTCCCATCAGTATAAGGACATCGTGCCTTGGAATATTCTCCAATGATGCCTGGAGTACGCTGTAGAATTGATCTTTGTCATCCTCATCTGCATTTTCAATGGGTGCATATGCTACTAATACAGATAACTTTGCGTATTTAGAGTTTAGCCTCGCATATACCGGATTCTGCCGTAAATTCTCCCATCCGAAAAATCGCCCTGGGCGGTTTCACGGCTGGTGGGCCCTTATTTGGGATTCAAATTTTCAAAAAATTATCATCAAATATGTTTAGGGAGGCTTATATTTTCATTGAAAACACCGGCAGTTGGACCACCCAAAACGAAAGAAACTTAAATTGTATACATTTAAGTAGACCGTGCATCATTCTCCAAAAAAATCACATTAACGAACCTCGTGCACCAAATACAATTATTAGTCCCCGTTCGGACGAAGTCCGAAAACGGGGACTTATAATTCGGTGTGCGTGCGTCCGTCCGGAATCATATCTCAGAATCCCTTGGACCGATTCCGTTCATTCTTTGCATGTGCCTAGTACTTTATGTGGGACATGTGCACATGCAGTGGTTTAGCGATTCGATTCAAAATGGCCGACTGGCAGCCATCTTGTTTTTTGAAAATGTTGTATTTTGGACATGCTTTGTCAGTTTTCATTCAAACTTGGTACATAGATTATACATGTTAGGATACATGTCCATGATGATTTATTTCACAATTGGATCAAAGATGGTCGACTGGCAGCCATCTTGTTTTTTGAAAATGTCGTATTTTGGACATGCTTTGTCAGTTTTCATTCAAATTTAGTACATAGATCATACATGTTAGGATATATGTCCCCGACCGTCCGTGAGTTCTTGAGGAAGTCCGTTCGACCGTCCGTGTGTTCGTCTGTCCGTGCGTCAGTCTATCCAATGTCATATTTCAGAATCCTGTGGACCGATTCCGTTCATTCTTTGCATGTGCCTAGTACCTTATGTGGGACATATGCACATGCAGTGATTTAGCGATTCGATTCAAAATGGCCGACTGGCAGCCATCTTGTTTTTTGAAAATGTTGTATTTTGGACATGCTTTGTCAGTTGTCATTCAAACTTGGTACATAGATTATACATGTTAGGATACATGTCCATGACGATTTATTTCGCAATTGGATCAAAGATGGTCGACTGGCAGGCATCTTGTTTTTGTTTTTTTATGCGGTATCTTGGATGTGCTCTGTCAGTTTTCATTCAAATTTGGCACATACATGTACTTTTACATGTTAGGATGCATGTCCATGACAATTTGTTTCAAAATCTGGTCAAGGATGGCCGATTGACAGCCATTGAAATTTTGGCCTTACTACTATATTTCCACAATTTATGTACCATTTTCATTCGTATTTGGCACATACATCCTACATGTCTCTGTGTTTCATAATCAGATCAAAGATGGCTGAATAATGGCTGTTTTTATTTTGGCCATATTACTATGACACGAAACACGTGTTTTCATGTAAATAAACAATCTGTTGTATACGCCACTTGGAACTCAAGTTTCAAGGACACGCTTGTGACAACCCCTCCGCTTTAATATGACGAGCACAAAGAGAACTTAACAGGGACTGTGTCATTTTCAATGACTTGTTTTGTTTCATTTTATTAGTAACGAAAGTATATTCTAAGAGAAGTTTCAAATAACAACGAAAACAACTGCATTGCTTAGTAGCGAATTATCGTGGTAGTGCAATCCGGTCATGCTGCATTTTACAATTGTTGATTATTACCTAGTAATGATTATAGTAATGTGCAAAAAATAAATTTGTTGAATTGTTATGAAATGCAAATAAATTTCAATGTATTTCATCGTAAGCGAATGATTTCGATCGCATTTTCCATGCTCGATGCTGTAGAAATGAATATCTGCCACGTTTTGACCTGACATGACAGGTCAAATTGATAATTAACCAATGAAAACGATGGATGATGCCAACGTGTTCAAATTACCATAACAATTTAAATATGTTTAAAAATGCTATTGAACGTAGCATGGAAGAGATTTGCCGATGTTGTTGTACGATCTTTTGGCTTGGATTTTGATGGGAAAGTGGCATGATTTGTTTTAAAATAAAAAAATTAGTTGTTTTCAAAAGATAAACTGAGCATTTGAAGATTAATTTAACATTATTTACAGCGATAACAACTCATTGTCGAAACGAAGCTAGTCACAATAAACATCAATACTCTTGAATAGGCGTGAATGACTACGGCGAAACTTTAAGGCATCAGAAAAGATTAAAATAACACCTTAAAAACCTGCTGAAAAATCGCCCTGGGCGGTTTCTTGGTCCCAATTTATTTTTTTAAAAACCCAAACTGCCGTTTAACGACCCTGGGCGAATTTATGGCAGAATCCGGTAGTAGGCCTTCATTGATAGGTTTCCACTGTAGCAAGGTGTTGGCATGATTTGTGCTGATGATAAGAGCAACTCCCTCCTGGTGATTTTCATCTTTCCTTCCTGATCAGATGATAATTTCCCACGGGTTGAGCCTTTGCTTCCCTGTTTTGGTCCATCTTGCTTCAGTGACTCCAAGCAAGCCCAAATTATAAACATTCATCTCTCTTACTGTTTGTGCTAATTTCCCTGTCTGGTAAAGGGTTTTTACATTCCAACATCCAACTCGGATGTTGCTTTTGGGCATCAGGATGTCTGCTGTCAAGCTGGAGATGTCCTTTCGGCTTTGGTCCCCCGCCGTCATACATCCAGGTACCTGGACAGCTTCAAAGTCAAAATATAAGAAGTCAAAATATGTGTCAGCAATTTTCTGTTAAATTCACGTAATAATCCATGAACGCATTTGTGTAGATTTCACAAAATTACTCGCCGTAAATATTTGCTATGTCTCGTAAAACATCAGAAGACTTTTATTATAATTATTTCCAAATAAAAACAAGCTTTAGTGCATCGCACTGAAATACAAACTCACACTCACTAAACTGAACTGTGTATCCCTGCTAAATCTAGGTCAGAAGTTCAAATATCTGTCAACGACTTTCTCTAAGTCACGTAATAATGACATTATTTCTATGACCACATGAGTCGATTTCAAAAAATTACCACATGTGCAAGTTCGTTAATATACATACACATATGAACGAACAGACAACTAGAAACTGTATGCAAAGATAGCTATTGTTATCAGCACAGGCCCTCTATCGCTTGAGAGTCTATTGTCCCAAGGCTAGTTGTGAAGCCAGGAAGCTACAAACAGAACAGAACACATTACTGGGATTCATCAAGATATGAACATCCAAGAAAAAAAACTAACCACATCACCAAAAAGTAAATGTACTTATCTATTCACATGAAAATATTATGTTTGAATGCTGTTTTCTTACTAGAAAAAATTAAAGTGAAAAGAGTTTTAGTGAACTACTGGCAACACAATCAACAAAATGTAGATGAAAGTGATGATCTATACTTTTAATAAACAAATGTTGAAAATAAAGTGATAAAGTCTATAATAGAGTTTGATGAAGAATCAATAAGAAATACTGAAGTTATAAACATAACGAATGAACAGGTTAAGGAAGCGATTTCAAATCTTAAAAATAATAAATCTGCTGGACCAGATGAAATTACTCATGAAATAATAAAAGGAGGTGAAGTAATGATTATATCATTGAAACATCTTTTTAACTTTTGCTTTGAGATAGAAGCAGTTCCAAAAAATTGGGGATTGAACATTATTATACCAATACATAAAAAGGGAGACACCAACAATTTGAACAATTACAGAGATATTTCATTAAGCTCAGTTATTGAAAAACTGTATAATAGAATGGCCGAAAATGAATTGGACCAATTGATTGAACCAAGTAATATGCTGGGAGAAATCCAAGGGGGTTTTAGAAAAAACAGATGCACAGCTGACCAAATTTTTATTTTGAAAGGTACATGTATATCAACTATCCGTAAACTAGACAAAAAGCACACTTATCTTGCATTCCTGGACTTCAAAAAAGCTTATGACAGTATTTGGCGAGAAGGGTTGTGGTATGCCTTATGGCAAAATAGGATAAAGGGAAAACTATGGCGTGTAATAAAACACACTTATGACCACATAAAGAGTAAAATTTCATTTGGAGATGTTGAAACTGAATACTTTGACCAGAAGAAGGGTCTTAGGGAAGGTTGTGTCCTGGCTCCAATGGAATTTGCAATTTATATAAATGAATTCAAAAAAATCCTGAATGATTCATCACTAGGCATAACAATAAGTAATATACTCATTAATGGGCTATTCTTTGCTGACGATGTGGCCCTTAATGCCCCAAATAAGGAACAGCTACAATCTATGTTAGAGATTGCAAACTATGGAAAAAGTCCATTATTGGGGAAAAGCAACCCTTGGAAATCATGGAAACATTAATAGGGTAGATTCTGGGTTATCACTATGGAATAATGTAATACGCCCTTCATTAGAATATGCTGGTGAAATAGTAACGCCTAGTTTATCTGATATGGAGAGTTTGGAAAAACTGCAAAGAACAGTTGGAAAATTTATACTGAAAAGTCAGTGAAACACTGCAAATGAAGCTGTTCTTTGGTGATCTTGGGTTGAATACAATATAGATATAATGAGTTTAAAATATTATAGGAGACTGAATGAAATGAAAGAATCTAGGTGGACAAAAGTTATTTTTACCAAATTAAATGAGCTAAACCAAGAAACTGAACAACATAGAGGTTACATATTTTGGAACTGGCTAAATTATACAGATGATATAACAAAATATGTCAAAATAAACAAAAAACTGTTTACAAACTTAACTGATAAAAAATTAAAAACATTGGTTCTAAACCATGATGAATCCAAGTGGAGAGAAGATATGAAGTTAAAATCAAGCCTGAATTATTATAGAAAATTCAAAACTAGCTTGAAAATTGAGAAATATCTTCAGTCAATAAATAACTTTAAAGGAGCACAGCTAAAATTCAGAGCAAGATCATGTACTCTTGGGTTAGCATATGAAAAAAGAAAATGGAAAAATAATAGTGAAGATGACATAATTTATCCATGTTGTGAAAAAGACGAAGAAACTCTTGAACATTTTATTTTGCAATGTCCAAGTTTTAAAATAAAAAGGGTCAACTTAATTTGTGAAATAAAAGAAATGTTATTGAAGATGAAAGAAACAAATTTATCTGATAACTTCCAGCAACTGAATAACGAAGAGTTATTATGCTTCCTTCTGGGAGATACCACTCTAGGTTATAACAAAGAAATATGTTACACCATAGACAAACTTATGAAAGAATTTTTAGTTGATGCCATGGATGTAAGAACAACATTTTAAAACTAATAAGTAGATTGTAATGTTATTTTTATTGTACTAATATTAATTTTGTTATATGTTATTTTTCTTGATTTATAACAGTATTTCTTGTACTTATTTTATGAAATGTATCTTTAATTTTGCAGATCCTGTAAAATCAACAAATAAATAAATACTATAAAAGTAAATCAAAAACTAAATTTTGCCCATAAATAAATTCTCATCGGTACAATAAAAAGTCTCCTGACGCAATTACTGGCAGTGCTAAAGAATTGATACTGCAGGATGTTATTCTTAGAGACACGATGTCACCAGCATTGTAAACCTCATTCCAAAGAAAATTTGAATGGCAATGAATCTGCGAGAGGCCATCTTTATTTTGAAAGGAAAAAGTGAATGCCTAAATATTTTACGTATACTGTATATAATATAATAAAACAAGCACAATGAACAGATGCACAAACTACAACTAAGTTTAAGCTATCCAATAAATGAAAAAAAACACATTGATCTTTCTAAAACACATGTCGAATAGAACGGGCCAACCGATCAAGGTTGTTAGAAGTGTTCGAAGTTGCAATCCCTGACAGAGTACCTCAAATTTAAGTGCGATATATATATTCACGAATAATCTTGTCAATATGCTATTATAGAAAGACTTGACGGCTAAAGAATTGTGTTGAGCTTCTAAATTTATATAAAGTATCAAAATACATTGTATATGGTCCTTTTCGGTTGTAAAAAGTAGAATATGTAGGGAACAATGAATCGATCATTTCAACGAAATGCTCTGCTATGAAGAGACTATACTTTGCAGGAAGCTGTCTGAGCACTGGTGGTAATTCACACCTTAGAAGATAGCCGTTTCCGGACCAGGGATAGAGGGACTGTGATATCAGTAATGCTTCACTGATAGCAAGTTCAATAATTCTTAATATTTACCGAGATTTCGTTCATACACACTTCAGCAGTCTATCAAACATTAACATTTTATTAATATTCTATTATTCATAACATCGTAACTGCACAACTTTGATAAAACGCTGAATCCGCTATATGCAGTTTCCAAAGAAAAATACCATTACGTCAGCATTCTACGAATATTCACAGCTATGATTATAGTAACAATGGGATTATATAACGCCGTAATTCATAAAATCGTAACTACAGTATACAACTTTGAAAGTTTGATAAAACGCTGGGTCGGCGGTACACGGTTTCCAAAGTATAAAATATACCATTATGCCCACATTCTACAAATATTCACAGCTATAATTATAGTAACAATGGGATCATATAATGTCATAATTCATAACATCCTGACTACGCAATGATTCTTTTTTCTGGAGATACCCGTCAAACCACCGAGGTCTAACTGCGCGTGAATATAATTAAGACGCTTTCGTTGACTTGGACGCACTGGCACTAACACATGACAGGAATTTTGGCTCCCTGAACTTTGAATCAATTTCTATTATTTTTTCAAAGACTAACGTTTGGCAGTTACATTTTCTAGTTGAACCTGCTTGTATTCAGACAGAAAAAAATTATGTTTCCGGGTGAAATAATTAAAAGCTAATTAATTAAATCGGCAGAGCTTCCCCACTGGTTTGATTTTGATAACCTCCCCTAGTCAGTTTGACAGTTTCGAAAAATTTTTAATAAATAATGTTATACAATTTCTACTGCTCTTGTCAGTTACCGAGTTTCTTCCTTTATCAAAATTTATCTGAGTAATATTGTTAACGAATTGCTATCAAAGTATACGCATAAAATATGGCTCGTTTTGTTTTGTCACCGGCCATTTTCGGGAACTCGCATTAAAAAAAATAATCTTCACATTACCACTACCAATTCTATACAAATGAGCTGGTAAGTGTATAATATAAATTTTATGTTGTTTCTGACCCATGCACAGCTTTCCTTTTCTGCTGCGGGAGACTGTAAAGGTCATCTGAATGTGAAAGTTGCGTGCTGCCATAACAACACCATTAAATTAATTAATTAAAAAAGTGGAGTGATGTTTTTGCTGTAAAGCTAATGTATTGCTTATAGTTACAATAAATTGGTGTTTTCGCCATGCGAGTGATAAAAAGGGATAGTGTCAAAGTTTGTTTGAAGAAAATAATTATAGACAGAAAAAAAATTAGCAGATGCCAGCTGCAACTATAACCATTTGGTTAGATACTGATTTCATTGACAGTGGAATAATGTGTGACAACATCTGAAAATTTTTAATTTTTCTATAGCACGCTCTATGTGAATTCTAAGTCAAGCGATTCTCCTAGCCTCTAGTATTTCGTTCACATTAAGTCTTTTTCCCTTATCAATATCACATTTTCTTGTAAATGGTGGAATAACAAGCCTTGCCCTGCGCTTGAAGAGTAGTAAAACCCCCAGTCAGTCATGATTGTATCACCTGGTTTGACAAGATTGAGAAAACCCACTGTCCAATGCATTGCCACCCCACAATTTTGACACAAATGTGATTATACCATCGGGACTCGCGCTAATCAAACATTTATATGTGTTATGTAACATATAATTACTATAAGTCACGAATTGTGCTGTCGGGGTTGTAGGTTTCTGAATGAAAAATTCAGTACAGTCAATAAAATTCTCTGAATGAAAATGGCATGTTGATATCTATTTGAGTTGGCCAGGGAAGACATTGGAATACAGCCACCATATATGTTATCTAAATAGTAAAAATTTGAGAGACACATGTCGACGAGACACCAAATAAATCTCCGACAAAAATGCCAGCAACCCTAGTCGTAAACGCATCAGCATTTAAATATATTCGTCATATCACTCTAATTTTCATTTAGGTCCGGGCTTTTTCTTTTCATTTTCACTTTGATATTTTTATCAACTTTATTTTTATCGACTTTGTCGAGCGGAGCTTATTATATGAGTGATTGTTCGTCGTCGTCCCTCGTCGTCCGTGTCAATGTTTTACTTTTTAGCTTCGCTGTCGACTTTGTCGAGCGAAGCTTATCATATGAGTGATTGTCCGTCGTCGTCCGTGTCAATGTTTTACTTTTTCGACTTTTTCTTGAAAACTACAAGCCTAAATGCTTTGATACTTGGTGTATATGTACCTTGGGTAGACCTCTCTTAGATTTGTTCATTTTGTAATGATATCTTCAATTCTCTAATTTTGGTGAATATTTTTGTCATTTTTGGTAAAAAGTAATATTTTCGACTTCCTGTTGAAAACCGCAAGTCCAATCGCTTTGATATTACATATATAGGTACTACATGTGGACCTCTCTCAGATTTGTTCATTTTGTAATGATATCTTTAATTCTCTAATTTTGGTGAATATTTTTGTCATTTTTGGTAAAAAGTGATATTTTCGACTTCTTGTTAAAAACCACAAGTCTGATTGCTTTGATATTACATATATAGATACTACATGTGGACATCTCTCAGATTTGTTCATTTTGCGATGATATCTCCAACTACTAAACCCAGGTTCCAAAAGCAAGGTGCGCTGGTACACTACTAACATTTTAATCGGTACATACATGTACAGGACCAAAGTACCCCTAGCAAGGAGAAGCCTCTGGAAATGCACAAAAATACATTGTCTGAAATCTACAAGACAAAAACACAGCAATTACACACAAAGTATGGCATGACTCAAAATTGTCACTGAAAGACACTTAAAACAAATTACAAACTGGCAAAAGACTCAAATTTAAAATAAGTATAAGGCAGCTAGTGATTGAAATGCTGAAACAAAAACAAAATGCCAAGGGTGGGTATGGTGGGGAGCAGAAATGCCGGGGTTTCTTCAAGAGCAGCAACGAAAAGTGATGCTACTTACTTTGCAAAATATTTGAAGTTATCTTTGCAAGGGCACCACTCTGACCACTGCAATAGATTGATAACTCAATGGGAAACAGAACGACTGAACAGATCCAATGGAAATTTCAAGACACGTTTTAATGACACCAAACATAAAAATCATAGAAGCGGTCGTGGTGCGGTGATGTTTTCCTAGTAGGTTCAGATTGACAACACATATGTTTATTCAAGATACTAGTATCTAAATCATAACACCAGTGCATTGTCTTTTTTTCTCCCAGCTCAACAACATTGTGCCATGTAAAGAAACAATACAAGCATGACACCAAAATTGTTTTCAGTCATGTTTCTTTTATACTAAGTATTTGAAGGCACTGTTCCGTTTGGCTCTGATCGAACTGAATTGAACTGTGGTAGATCTCGGTTCTTGTACGACCTGACTCGATGTGTGAATGCATTGTAGCAAATGCCTATATTATAAATTACTTGTTAAAACCACAGTCTGATCACTATATTTTTATCTATAGGTGTATGCAATGCCATCAATTATGAAACAAGAAGTGAAGGATCCAAAAGGTGAGTGAAATACAGACACTGTGGTACATGTACCTATTAAAATAGATAGTGTAGGAGGCGATCATTCCCTGAATTCAGTGCATATCGATCAGTCATACATTGTATATAGTGATGAGGCATGGAAGAAAAATGCTTATAGGCTTTTTAAGCTCCGCTGTTGACTTTGTTCACATCGACTTTGTCGAGCGGAGCTTATCATATGAGTGATTGTCCGTCATCGTCCGTGTCAATGTTTTACTTTTTCGACTTCTTCTTGAAAACTACAAGCCTGAATGCTTTGATACTTGGTGTATATGTACCTTGGGTAGACTTCTCTTAGATTTGTTCATTTCATGATGATATCTTCAATTCTCTAATTTTGGTGAATATTTTTGTCATTTTTGGTAAAAAGTGATATTTACGACTTTTTGTTGAAAACCGCAAGTCCAATTGTTTTGATATTACATATATAGGTACTACATGTGGACCTCTCTCAGATTTGTTCATTTTGTAATGATATCTTTAATTTTCTAATTTTGGTGAATATTTTTGTCATTTTTGGTAAAAAGTGATATTTTCGACTTCTTGTTAAAAACTGTAAGTCCGATTGCTTTGATACTATACATATTGTTCATTTTCTAATGATGTCTTCAGTTCTTTAATTGAAATGTGCATTGCTAGCAGCGGAGCTATCTCAGCCAATAGGCTGCTCGTTATTATACCCTGCCCTAAAGGCTGTTTTGCCCACCCTGCGATATATTTTTATGTCAGTACCCTACTCACTAAAACAAGTTTTCCTGTCTTTGCATTTTTTAATGGGGGGGGGGGGGTACTGATATTTCCTGCCCCCTACAAAAAATAGAAAAAATCCCCTGCCCTCAACAGCTTTTCCAAGAACAGCTCCATTGGCTGCACCTGATTGTAACACATCCGTTGTAATACATTAGTAATGCCGGCGCCAGTTCCAACAAGCTGTCTCGTCACCAGAAACGAATTGTTAATTTCCCTTTTCACAGCTTAGACCACAGGGAGCCCAGGAACTATAATAAACTGTACGCGGTATCTATGAGTGAGGGGACGTGATCGGCTGGCTGGTGAATATTTTTGTCATTTTTGGTAAAAAGTGATATTTTTGACTTCTTGTTAAAAACCGCAAGTCCAATTGCTTTGATATTACATATATAGGTACTACATGTGGTTCTCTCTCAATTTGTTCATTTCATGATGATATCTTTAATTCTCTAATTTTAGTGAATATTTTTTTAATTTTTGGTAAAAAGTGATATTTTTGACTTCTGATTGCTTTGATATTACATATATACATGTAGGTACTACATGTGTACCTCTTTCAGATTTGTTAATTTCATGGTGATATCTTCAATTATCTAATTTTGATGATTATTTTTAGTGAAAAGTGATATTTTTGAATTCTTGTTGAAAACAGCAAGTCCTGTTGCTTTGATACTATACATATTGTTCATTTTCTAATGATATCTTCTGTTCTTTAATTGAAATGTGCATTGCTAACAGCGGAGCTATCTCAGCCGTCAGGCTGCTTGTTTGGATTGTTTTTAATACCTGGTAATGTTGTTAAGTTGTTCCACTGTTGGAAATGTTTTATTCTACTAGATTGTGGTCCATGTCCCAGACAATATGATCCTGTATGTGGTACAGATGGTGAGACCTATAGCAATGAATGTATGCTAAAGTTTGTTGCTTGTATGGTGGATGATCCAACCATACAAATAAATTATAGAAGCTCATGTGATGATGTTACTCATGAAAGAAGACAACTTGGTAAGGTTAACTGATCAACTGGTGTGCTTTTCTCATTGATATTAACCTCTTACCAGTTTGCTTATTATTCTTTTGTTTTTAGGTAAAATTGATTGAATTGTAGTTGTGTATAATTAATGACAAAATATGCCTTCAAAATTGTTAAATAACTTTGGTAACCTGATTTGTTGTTGACCAGGATAGAAATAGACATTTTTGGAATTTAAGGCTAGGAGCCCCTGTTCTTGTGTAAGTTACTGTGAAATACTTTATTTTCGCTGGAATTAATTTTCGCTGAAAAGGTTTTTGGGGCATTTTGTATGGAATTTATTTTCACTGATTTTTGATGAGTCTAATGTGAAATATAGGAAAAAAAGTATATTCGCTGGATTTTATTTTCACGGAATCATCTCTTCAGCGAAAATAGCGAAAATTAATTCCAAGCAAAAATAAAGCATTCTACAGTAGTTTAACAGTGGTAAACCAGTTCATGTATAAGTTAATTATCATTAACACTGAGTAATCTTTTCTTTACATCCTTATATGTACCTTCAATTCTCTGTTTGCAATTTTCTGTTTGATGCTTTCTTGCAGGGCCATGTACAAAAGAGGTCAAGAAGTTAATGGGTAGATTTGGTATGAATCCAGTTGGTTCAAAGGTACCCCAGTGTGATGAAAATGGTTATTTCCGCAAACAACAATGTTGGGGATCCACTGGTAAGTAACCCTTTATACTGGGAATCCACAGGTTAATGCCCTTTTCTGTTGGGAATCCACTGGTCAATGCCCCTTTCTGCTGGGGATCCACTGGTCAATGCCCCTTTCTGTTGGGAATCCACTGGTCAATGCCCCTTTCTGTTGGGAATCCACTGGTCAATGCCCCTTTATGCCAGGGATCCACTGGGCAATGCCACATTTTGTTGGGGATCCACTGGCCAATGCCCTATTCTGTTGGGGATGCCTCTCTATGCCAGGGATCCACTGGTCAATGCCCAATTCTGTTGGGGATGCCTCTCTATGCCAGGGATCCACAGGTCAATGCCCTATTTTGTTGAGCATTCACTGGTCAATGCCCTATTCTGTTGGGGCTGCCTCTCTATGCCAGGGATCCACTGGGCAATGCCCCATTTTGTTGGGGATCCACTGGTCAATGCCCTATTCTGTTGGGGATGCCTCTCTATACCAGGGATCCACTGGGTCAATGCCCTATTTTGTTGGGGATGCCTCTCTATGCCAGGGATCCACAGGTCAATGCTCTATTTTGTTGAGCATTCACTGGTCAATGCCCTATTCTGTTGGGGATGCCTCTCTATGCCAGAGATTCACTGGTCAATGCCCTATTCTGTTGGGGATGCCTGTCTATGCCAGGGATGCACTGGTCAATGTCCTATTCTGTTGGGGATGCCTCTCTATGCCAGGGATCCACAGGTCAATGCCCTATTTTGTTGAGCATTCACTGGTCAATGCCCTATTCTATTGTGGATGGCTCTCTATGCCAGGGATTCACTGGTCAATGCCCTATTCTGTTACTGCTTGTATCTCAAATTCATAATCAAAGTCCAATTATGTATTGGTTCACAGACAATTGTGTTCTAGCACATCAAGGAAAGTTGATTATGTCACATAATCCATATCCCAAACCATAGATATAACATAACTCTGCCAATCATAAAGCATGTTGGCTCCCACAATCTGACAGAACTATCCCACAATGCACTATAATTTTGAATTATGATATATATCTTTTACAAATTGCCAACATAAACATTAGAGACTCACACATGTTAAATTGCCTGACAGTCCAAGTCATTAGTTCACTGTAGAACTGGTACATGCACTTGATCAAAAATTTGTCATTTTCAATGGCTTGGAAAATAAAAATTCCTTGGTAGTCGAGGGTGATGCCAAACTCTTTGAATGGTTTTCTGTATAGCCAGATATTTTCTATTTTAATCCATAGAATGACTATAGCCAATGTGTCTGAATGAACATTATTTCCCAGGTTATTTGTGTTTAGCATGCACACAAAGCAGAATTCGACCAGCAATACATGATGGGGGTTTCATGTAGTGAAGATAATCATAGTCAATAAACACAGCATTATGTCATGATTTGTCCAGTATAACAATAATTGAAAAGGGCTTACAAGTGGCTTACTTCATTTCCAATAACCACTAACGTTGAAATGTGGATAAGCTTATAGTAGCTTCTTAATTCGCAATGTGTATTTTGACTGTGCTTATTAATTAAAGTATTTCATGCAATTATTAATTTTTGTTATTTTAGGTACATGCTGGTGTTCAGACTTACAGGGACATGAAATTGACTGTGACTAAACAAGTATGGTCAATATACAAAAACTGTACTAATGTGTTAAGTACGCAAGATGCAAGACTCCATCGTTTTGATGTTTAAGCCTTTTCACTGAGTTTTAAGTTCCTTAATTTGGCAGAGAAACAAGGAGTCCTATTGTTAATTTACATTTTCATGTGGATTTAATTTAGCGCAACAACACGATAGTGAAATTGAAATCTAGTGAGTAATTAATGCCTTACTATCTTTTTGGCTGTGAATACAGTTGTATCTGATGCCCTGATCTAATGAATTTCTTGATAGTAGTGTGCTGATTGGCTGTTTAACATTTAAGAGAAAAAAAAAATTTAATTGAACCTCAATGAAAAATGGCTGCCAAAATTTTCATTCATTTAATTGAACCTTTCCCTCATATCAAGAATTTGTAGTATTTTTTACTAGTTATCTGCCTCCATTTGTTAAACACTACAATTAAAGTCCATCATATATATGCAGTCTTTATGTGTAATATAAGGCCAGTGGCCCAAAATACACAAATATATACAAATCTAAAGTTGGTAAATTACTATTTACATCGCATCTTAGTCTTAAAGAATGAAATAAAAAAGCTGACAATCTTTTGAGTAAAGTGGCATTTACAGGTCATTAATTGGAAAAATTTTTGCACTGATGGAGACAGAAAGTAATAATGTCATAATACTTACTTTCTCCACTTAGACACTTTTGTGGTGACCCAAATGCCCACTATGCTCGATGGGAGTTAGCATAGGTCATCGTCTGTCAAGTCTTTAGATTTACCTACCCGACTGATTATTTAATAGTTAATATATGTAATGACAGTGGAGCGATTGTATGTAGTTATTCATTAAAATTTCACATATTTTGTGTAAAACAAAGCGAGTAGAGCATGTTTTTACTCCCCATACAAAGCACACATCCAATGTACTGCACAAGACATTGTCATTCACTGGCTTTATTTTATTTCGCTGAATTCACTAAAATTAAACCCAGTTAATGTTTCTTCAATATACTAGTACCAATATTTTGTCAGTACACCAAACTTATAATGCCCCAATAAGCTTCTGTTATAGGTTATTTAACATTGAAGCAAGTATAACTATTTCACTTTACATATTAAACGCACTAAAATCAAACTTGGCCGAGTTCCCAGAGATTATCAACATATCCAAATTTGAAACTGGTAAGATTTTTGTAACATGAAATATTTACTATGACAATGAAGAAGAGACGCAATATTCCTGGCTTTTGATACCTGGTGAAATAATATGGGATATTCTTATTTGGACTAATGAGCGAACTATATGGCATATGCATGACTTCAAACAATGCACTCGCACTCTACTATACTATACTATACTATACTGCACTGCATGCAGACGAAACATGCATAATATGTTTTACAATAATTTTTTTTATTTACTTCACTTCCACATAAATTTGATACAACATTTACAATATAAAGAGAATTTGGCTGGTATCTATCTGTTCAAGGTGATACTGACTTTTAGCATCCTGGTATTAATATTAACGCCAGACATTGATGTCCGATATTAAGACCAGATGAACAGCCATTCTTGGATATCTATTTGTAACAATTCATTACTATTAATGACAAGTAAATAATCATAAAATGTATTAAATATAATTTGTCTCTAAATATATTCATCTTGAATAATATACAAATATAAGCTACCAATATTAAGCAATGTTTCCAAAATTTTTTCTGGAAATGATAATCTTATTTGAACTCACTGATAACTTGAAATTTTCCAAAATAAATGTCTCTTCAAATATTAATTTGAAACCTAGCAAGTTTTGGTTAAAACTAAATTGCAGCAAAATTTGGTACCTCAAAAAAAGTGCAACTCTATCCAGTCAACTCCAAAAGTTGTGGCAAGGTTATTTTAGTGCGCATTCATCAAATAACTGGTAACCCTAGCCTTTCGAAATCATCATTTGTGTAAAAAATGAGCTTTCCTCTCACTGTTCTGCTTGGTTATTCAAGTGCTATGTTTGAACTTTCAAAGAAACATTATAGAGCTTATTCATATATAGCCTGACGAGGTCGCAGGAGTTGTGCCCTCCGCATGGTGCTCCAAACCGAACACACACCTGACAGAATGATGTAGTCTTTCACTTCGCCCAACGATTTTTTGTTGGTACCAATCAATTTGCAGGAACATCAGATAGTGATAGCCATCAAAGAGTAACCATTCACTGCAGAGTTTATTTGCTTGTTGACATAATGTGTGATTAGGTGCTGGCAAATTCCTGGCCAATGTTTATCATCTTATTGAAAACAGTCTGATTTTTGCTGACAATGCAACACGAATTTGATTGCCATCAAAATGAATATTCATTAAAACTTGTTGCAAGAAGGTGTGAATTTTGCGAATTCGCAGTATTGATCTTGCCAACAAGACATACACTATTCTGTCAGGTGTCAGGAAATCTGACGCCGCTCGGGCCGACTCACACCTACATGTCAGGCTAATTCATATTATCTACTTGTATATATATTATTTTTCATTGTTACAAAATGCACATAATATGCAAATTAGCCATCATATAGCATGCTTGGGCATTTAGAGTACATGTTATTACACTACAAATACTTTTGGTCACATGACCATGCAGAATAAAAACAATATTTCTGAATAACTGTATACATCAAATCTAATTTAATTGAAAACTTCTAAATATGATGAAAGTGATATGTATTATTTTTAAAATCATTCAACCCTTTTTCAAGGGTTGCTCTATTTAATTCACATATTGTCACTGAACAAATGGCTACAATGTGTCAGTCACAACAAGCATGGCTACAATGTGTCAGTCGACACAAGCATGGCTACAATGTGTCAGTCGACACAAGCATGGCTACAATGTGTCAGTCACAACAAGTATGGCTACAATGTGTCAGTCACAACAAGCATGGCTACAATGTGTCAGTCGACACAAGTATGGCTACAATGTGTCATTCACAACAAGCATGGCTACAATGTGTCAGTCACAACAAGTATGGCTACAATGTGTCAGTTGACACAAGTATGGCTACAATGTGTCAGTTGACACAAGCATGGCTACAATGTGTCAGTCGACACAAGTATGGCTACAATGTGTCAGTTGACACAAGTATGGCTACAATGTGTCAGTTGACACAAGTATGGCTACAATGTGTCAGTCAACACAAGCATGGCTACAATTGCTATGTTCACACAACAGCATTCTACTGGAGCCGAACTACTGCTCCTCCCACCGATTAACAGGAGATTATCTCCAATGCATTCATACGGTCGGGAGCTGAAGGAGAGCTGAGATCTGCCATAGTTTGATTCAGTGCGGTCAGAGCCTAACGGAACAGTGCCCTCAAATAATTAGTATGAAAAAAAACATGGCTAAAGCGATATTGGTGTTGAGCTTGTGTTTCTTTAAATGTCACGATTCTGTTGATCTGGGAGCAAAAAAAGAAAAACTCACGATCGAGTATGAGCATTGAGGGAGAAAAGACAATGAACTGGTGTTATGATTTAGGTAATAGTATCTCTAATAAACAGGAAACACAACAGCTAAAATGCGTTACAGCCTATTGTTATTGTTCAACTGTTATGATGTTACAAACAATGTTGTCTCCACCATAATTGAAATGAGAGGTTACTTCAAGTTGAAGACGACAATTGAGGGCGTGATTTACGCTTCGATAGTTGGGCCCTGCATATACACAGTCAGGCCATGTCCGGGCTCAATCCTATCGGAGTTCAACCCCGAGGGTTTATTGGAGCCGAACTTGGCTCGAGCCGTAGGCTCCAATAAAATGCTGACGTGTGAACGTAGCAAATGTGTCAGTCAACACAAGTAATCCAAACATTCACCAACACTAATATGGAAAACAATCCAATTCCTTTTTTTCCTCTTTTTTTATTTGCTTATCAGTTTTTATTTTCCTGTGTGTATTTTTATTTTCACTTTAATTATTTGTCTTTATTCACATCTGTATTGCATTTTAGTCAAAATCCTAATAGGGATACGAATGCAACAAAGATAATTATTATTATCACAAGCATGGCTACAATGTGTCAGTCACAACAAGCATGGCTACAACGTGTCAGTCACAACAAGCATGGCTACAATGTGTCAGTCACAACAAGCATGGCTACAATGTGTCAGTCACAACAAGCATGGCTACAATGTGTCAGTCACAACAAGCATGGCTACAATGTGTCAGTCACAACAAGCATGGCTTCAATGTCAAATACTGTATTTTTACTGTCATTTTCTGCTATAATTTTACTGGTAGAGTTTGAATATCAATTTGACTCCTGATTGCTTTCACATGCCGACAATTCATCATTGCAGTAAAAATGCCAACTCCATTATACCGGTACTTGATGTTCTGCTGCTGCTGTTGTTGTTGTTGTTGTTGTTGGTGGTTTTTTTTAGGGGGAGAGAGAGTCAAACACAACTATATTTTATAAAATTGATACATTTTAAAGTGATAAATTAATTATGTAACATCTAGGTTTGACATGTATTTAGATTTAAATTTACTTTAATGTTTGTGAATTTTGTAGTCAGTGAAAAATCAAGCAGCCTCTCGGCTGAGATAGCTCCGCTGTTAGCAATGCACATTTCAATTAAGAACTAAAGATATCATTAGAAAATGAACAATATGTATAATATCAAAGCAATCGGACTAGCTGTTTTTAACAAGAAGTTGAAAATATCACTTTTCACCAAAAATAACAGAAATATTCACCAAAAATAGAGAATTTGATATTTTGACATGAAATGAATAAATCTGAGAAAGAACCATCCAAGGTTCAAATTCGAAAACATTCTGACCTGTGGTTTTGAAGAAGAAGTTGAAATTGTAAAGTTGACGACGCCAATCAGTAATATATACAGGCCCGCTTGTCGACAGCCGAGCTAAAAAATATTTCTGGGGACATCCTAACACTAAGTTGTGTCAGTAACATGCACAAAATTAACCAGTTTACAGTATATAAATGTGTGCACAATAATGGTGTCACAAAATTATGTTTTCTTTGCCAGAACTGTTCCAATTCAAACGTTAATTGTTTTCTTCTGTATTTTGTTTAATATTGGGAAGTTTAAGTGAAGAACCAAAATTTGACAAAATAAATTATAGCTCCACACATTTGAGTCAATAATATGGATTTTTATAATGGTTGAACAGCTGCATTGAGCAAAATAAGTCTCACTCATCACTTTTTAGCTCCGCTGTCGACTTTGTCGAGCGGAGCTTATCATATGAGTGATTGTTCGTCGTCGTCGTCCGTGTCAATGTTTTACTTTTTCGACTTCTTCTTGAAAACTACAAGCCTGAATGCTTTGATACTTGGTGTATATGTACCTTGGGTAGACCTCTCTTAGGTTTGTTCATTTCATGTTGATATCTTCAATTCTCTAATTTTGGTGAATATTTTTGTCATTTTTGGTAAAAAGTGATATTTTCAACTTCTTGTTAAAAACCGCAAGTGCAATTGCTTTGATATTAAATATATAGGTACTACATGTGGACCTCTCTCAGATTTGTTCATTTTGTAATGATATCTTTAATTCTCTAATTTTGGTGAATATTTTTATCATTTTTGGTAAAAAGTGATATTTTCGACTTCTTGTTAAAAACCGCAAGTCCAATTGCTTTGATACTACATATATAGGTACTACATGTGAACCTCTCTCAGATTTGTTCATTTCGTGATGATATCTTCAATTCTCTAATTTTGGTGAATATTTTTGTAATTTTTGGTAAAAAGTGATATTTTCGATTTCTTGTTAAAAACCACAAGTCCGATTGCTTTGATATTACATATATAGGTACTACATGTGGACCTCTCTCAGATTTGTTCATTTTGTGATGGTATCTTCAATTCTCTAATTTTGGTGAATATTTTTGTAATTTTTGGTAAAAAGTGATATTTTCGACTTGTTAAAAACCAAAAGTATAATTTGTTTGATATTACTATATAGATACTACATGTAAACCTTTCTTAGATTTGTTCATTTCGTGATGATATCTTCAATTCTCTAATTTTGGTGAATATTTTGGTCATTTTTGGTAGAAAGTGATATTTTCGACTTCTTGTTAAAAACTGTAAGTCCGATTGCTTTGATACTATACATATTGTTCATTTTCTAATGATGTCTTCAGTTCTTTAATTGAAATGTGCATTGCTTGCAGCGGAGCTATCTCAGCCGATAGGCTGCTTGTTAATTTTCAAATTATGTTAGCAATTCAGAATACAATAACGTTATAGGTTACATTCTCTGGATCTATCGTGCCACACACATTTGGCTTGATTTGACTTGGCATAAAAGTCAATTTCAGCCACACTTTTTTGTTAAATATAAAGTATGTTATAATTTATAAAACATACTTTAGAAAAAAGAATGCCATAATTGAGGTATGATCTTAGATGACCCCGGTAGCACCCAGAATGATTAAAACAAGAATTATAATGATAATTAAAACCACAACAACAATAATTATTGTGTTACGTGTGTTCTTCCACCACATCTTCTTGTGTACCCTCTTTGCTGATTTCTGGAAACTTTGAGCCTATATAGGAATAAAAAAAATAAAAATTGTGGTTATCAAGTCAGGTCTTATGTTAGCAAACTCACATGCACAAGAATATACTAAATAGTTGTGAACAGCTTATTTCTCTAAAAACAAGTAATAGATTGGGGAATTGTGACTTGTGCATTGCATTATTTTTTGACCAAAAATTACATATTTTAACCCAAAGACACCTCTTCAATACAAAAGACATTTCATAATACTCTGTCAAATATATACAAATATGAAGTATATTTGAAGATACCAAAAATATTACATATTTTCTATTTTTTGATCAAAAATTACATATTTTGGCCCAAAAGAGTACCCTTTCATCAATGAATGTAATGTAATATCAATACACATATTTTGAATGGAATTGGTTAAAGCGTTCTGGTTGTGGCACACATTTTTAGCCTTCTTTTATCCAAAAATGAAATTTCTTGACCTAATCAAAGTTAAACTGTAAATAGCTCCCGTTTGATCAGAGCATGTATTATAAAAGTATAGGCTTTGCCTAATAAGTGAATGTGTAATAAGTGAATAAGTAATTGCATGTAGGTCAATCCATCAATAAAATTGATCAAGATGTCTGAGAATCTATGACATACTGTATATGGAAACACATGATTTTGATATGGGCATTTTGAAAAACATGCAAGGACACTATACTTGTAAACAAAGGGCACTAATGAGGCACTCTATGAATGAGGTATTTCTAGAGGTCGGGGTTTGTCTCGTCTGCAGTTGAATAATTTTTGCTTTGATTATATATTTTATTTGTGAGACATGCTTTTGATACAAACCGAAGATCGTGATAGACCCTACACAAAACGGTATCAGGACGATCCGGCCCTGGTTGGTTGCGGCCCCGGTAAAAAAAAGACGTTCCGGCCCTGGTTTGGACGTTCCGGCCCTGGTATAAATTATATTCAATACGTGTTCATATCTAATGTTAATATATTAAATGCATTACGAATGCTTGACTATCTTGTTAAATTATTTTTCGTCTTTTGCAGGGCATTTTCATGATTTCACACCATATTTTACACAATGCAACAGATGTTTTTTTCATTTACTCGCTGCCACCTTTGTACTAAGCACCATATGGCCCGAGTGATTGACACTGTGCACGTGGACATGTGTGGCCCGCAGACAGATAACTTGAATACATATCTAATACAATCCGTTTTAGTCAGGGTTCGAATACACATTTGTCACGTAATGAATTAAGAACGTTAATCAACAGAGGAAAAGAATGTAGAAGACAAAATAGTTTTATTGGTCTTTCAGTAAATAAACAAATAAACTGTTGTGCTTCTGGTTGTTGAGCAATACATTTTTAGTTCCACACAGGGTCCGCGTTTGTGTGGTTCGTTTGCATGTGTTTCCATGGGGAATTGCGTGAAATTAAGAGCAGAAGTCGGAATGTAACAATGTAGCAAGATGCCTCACTTTGTCGCCATGTTAAATGTTCGACTTTTTGTACTAAAAGTAATCGTGATTATACGCTAAATTACAAACAATGACCTGTCGGTTGGCGGCAGATCATTGTTGAAAGAAAAAAATTCACGGCTAAAAGAAGGTGTTAACAACTTGAATAGAAGTGAGTACGTGACTGATGATACCACGCACGTACGTACGTAAGTGGTCAATATTATGAACAATGAAATGTCGTTCACACACTCAGTGTATAAGACTAGGGAGCAAAGCACAGTTCAGTCATTCTGATTCAGTCTAGCTATCAGTTAACTGCTCAGAATTCTATATCGCTCGCTCTCTAAAAATTAAATAAATAAATCGTCCCGAGTTACGATACGTCGCATTATATCAGTCCGACTGGTAATAAATAAATCGTCCCATGTTACGGTACGTCGCATTATATCAGTCCCACTGATAATAAATAAATCGTCCCATGTCACGGTTGCATTATATCACTCCCACTGATTATAAAAAAAAATTCAAACTAGGCAACAATGAGTCAGGTGGCGCCTGATGATACCACACTACACCGCATGTACTGGTAATGTGGGACCAAGTGCCGGAGTGATTTTCTATATGATGTCTAGCAAATGTTTCAAATGAAATATATTGAAATCAGCAGATTTAATGCTACATTACGTTTGCAGAAAACTAATCAAGTTGATTAGAAAATTGGTTCCCTTCACTTTATATATTCGTGGGTACTTTGACACATTGTCTCTGGAGCGCGTTTGCTACACTCCTCATTTCCATTACAATGATTGTGTGTACTTTGACGTTGTACCGCCTGACCAGAAGGTGTGTACGATCCTTGCATTGTGCTAAAACATAAGTGTTAAAATTGGCTGCAATCTTTCCATGAACTCTGATAAGCCCTACAAAAGATGGAAAAAAAAATTGTGGATAAAATAGTCACACATTTAATATATTGACGTTCATTACGCAACAAACCACGAATGTGCATTCGAACCCTGACTAAAACAGATTGTATTAGATGTGTAATCTAATGTCTGTCGTTCACGTGCATAGGCGGTGAATAAATGAACATACATCTGTCAAACACGGTGTGAAATCGTGAAAATGCCCTGCAAAAGACGAAAAATAGTTGTTAAACAAGATAGTCAAGCATTCGTTGTGCATTTAATATATTAACATTAGATATGAACACGTATTGAATATAATTTACACCAGTGTCGAATCGACCAAACTGTTTTGGGGCCGGAACGTCGTTTTTTTTTACCGGGGCCGCAACCAACCAGGGCCGGATCGTCTAGAAATCCACAAAACTACCTTCATTTTGTCTTCCTTGTCCTCGTTCGGCAAAAACAAAAAACTCGCATATTTACTATTTGTTCAATGAGTGCATTTTTGTTTAAAAATATCAAACAAGAATAAACACTAAGTAAAATAGGAATCAACTGCTTTGTTTTATTTGAGTAAGATGGAAACCATGTGAAAACAAATGTTTAAAACATTACTGTCTGCTCAAGGAGAAGACACTGGGAGTCGTGTGCAAAGAGATTGTTTACAAATTAGATCACATTGGAAGTGCTTTCAGTCATGTTGTGTAGCTTCAATGCGTAAAATAGAAAATTTATATCTTGAATAAAACTGACAAACTTCCTTGCTGTTGCTGTCGGGTGTCTGCCTTATACATGGATTAAGTGTAGACGCGGGGATTCAGCTTTCTTTTTCTCTGCTCGTGGCGTTGCAATAGCGGTGAAGGTCAGTACTGGGTTGAACCGACAGCCATGGCCACTTTATTTTTAATGATCATAAATAATTTTTGAACCCAATAGTAGTGATCATTGTGATTATTATATAAATTTCTTGCAAAGTCTGGAATGATACTGAAAAAAAATCGTTGATTTCCTTCTATATTCATGCTTGAAAGTAGGCCAAAGTATCAGCAGGTGAATACGAGTATCCAGATAATAAGTTAGGATCGATCAGTTCACACGAATTGTTCTATTCTGATTCATCATTGCAAAACAATGGCCTGGAAATGGCCCAGCTTAAGGGAAACAGTATTGTGAAAAGAAAGAACAATATCGGACACGATACCCTTAAAAGACCTGATGAGAACACTGCAGAATCACGGGCCAAACGAAAGTTACGCAGCTATTGTCTAAGCGAAGCACGCCCGAGGAGAACACTGTACATGTAACCAGCTCATTTACAAATCAAGATTGGCAGAAAGTTGTAGGGCATCTGTCTTCGATTTTGTCTATTGATGAATATGACGCACAAAGTGAAATTGAACTTGCGTTCATGAAAATCTGTATCTGCTCAAATAACATCTCATCATGATATTATAAATCATTATATACTAAAATTCGCAAATTTGCAGACCTTCCAATGAAATATTACCATTTTTTTTTACGACAGAATACGTTATTGCAATATGCAAATTAGGCTACTCACCATCAAATATTTGTTAAGAAACTTTAAAGACTAAGTTATAAATTAACAAGCCATGCATGGCACAGTCCCCGTTATCAATTTAAGATAAATAGTTTTGTTTACAGTAATATGGCTGGAATATAACCATGTCAGGAATATGATTTTTTTAACATTAAAATTGACATTTGTATCTGATCGTCAAACAAGTACTCGTCCATATTGAGAGATATTGCTCTGGAACAGCATTCAAAATCAGCCATTTTGAATACATGTATATATGTATGTATATATGATGTAAAACGAATATATAAAATTTGAATATAATCAGTCAAAGCATTTCAGAGATATGGCTCTAGAAGCCCAATCATTGAAACAAAATGGCCGCCAGTCAGCCATTTTGAATCCAATCTGAAAAATAAAATGACGTACATCAGGAACCCGTAATGTCTAATGTATGTACCAAGTTTGAACGAAATCCATCCATAAATGCATGATATTTGATGATTTTTTAGCACAAAAATGACCACCATTCGGCCATTTTGAATAGGATCGTCAAACCAATATATCTGTTTATCTATGACATGATGTATAATGAATATTTAAAATTTGAATATAATCAGTCAAAACAATTCTGAGATATGGGTCTAGAAGCCCATTCATTAAAACAAAATGGCCACCAGACAGCCATTTTGAATCTGATCTGAAAAATAAATGATGTGCATTAGGAACCTGTAATGTCTAATATATGTACCAAGTTTGAACAAAATCCATCCATAAATGCCTGAAATGCTTGATATTTGATGATTTTTTAGCACAAAAATGGCCACCATTTGGCCATTTTGAATAGGATCATCAAACCAATATATCGGCCATTTTGAATCTTATCTGAAAAACAAAATTATATGCATCAAGGTCCCATAATGTCTAATGTATATACCAAGTTTGAACAAATCCATCTGTAAATAGCCAAGAAATGCTTGATTTTTAGGATTTTTAGAACAAAAATGGCCGCCATTCGGCCATCTTGAATCAGATCGTGAAACAAATTGACGTGCATATGTATAATATCATGTATGATGTATGTGTGAAGTTTGATTGTGATTGGTTCAGGCATTTCTAAGATACAGATACTGCATCCGAACAGGGCAATAATGCAATAATTGACTAATTAATAGGCATGGAATTGCACCAAAATCTAATCAGCGCATCTACTCATCATATATTAGCTGTGTGCCAAATTTCATTTGAATTGAAATTGTAGATCTTGAGTTATCAGTGGAACAAATTTTAGTCACAGAGACCGGTACCACATAAGCTCCGTTTCACGGGAGCTAAAAACCATACATGAACATCGAAGGTGCATAAAAGCTTTCTGTTCTCATTGAACAGTACAAGAACTTGTTCATATTGAGAGGTATTGTTCATGCATGGCTTGTTTTTTTTTTTTTTATTTGACTCAATGTTGTTGAAAACAATGTATAGAACATCAAACAAAGATATAATAATAAATATAAAAACACCAAATTATACAGGATTCTGGCGATTTTTCAGTAGTTTTTAAAGGTGTTATTTTAATCTTTCCTGATGCCTAAAAGTTTTACCGTAGTCATTGACGCCTATAGTAGATTATAATGTTTATTGTGACTAACGTGAATGGGTAAGCTTTGTTTCAACAATGAGCTGTTATCACTGTAAACGAAGTTAAATTATTCTTCAAATCTTTTGAAAACAACTATTTTTTTTATTTAAAAACAAATTAATGCACTTTCCCATCAAAATCCAAGCCAAAAGATTGTACTACAAAATTGGCAAATCTCTTCCATGCTGCGTTCAATAACATTAACATATTTAAATGAGCTATGGTAATTTGGACATGTTGGCATAATCCATCATTTTGATTGGGTAATTAGCGATTTGACCTGTCAAGTCAAAGAACACTGTCCCAGGTCAAATAATGGCCGATATTCATTTCTACAGCATCAAGCGTTTAAAATGCAACCGGAATCATTCGTTTACAACGAAATAACTTTGTACGTTACTTTTTTGTACGTTATTATAATCACTATAATCATGTTGAAAGTAGGTGCAGTCTCAAAAAAATATCTGATGATAATTTTTTGAAATTTTGAACCCCAAATAATGAGGGCCCAAATAAGGGCCCAAATAAGGGCCCAAATGAGGGCCCAACAGCTGTGAATCGCCCAGGGTGATTTTTCGGATGGGCAAATTAATGGCAGAATATGGTACGTTATATCGATTCAACAATTTAGACATGATGTAATAATGATTTCTTCACACAAAAAGGGCCACCATTCGGCCATTTTGAATCGGATCAACAATATATCTGTAAATCTATGAGCTGATAATTAACAAATATTTAAAATTTGAACATAATCAGTCAAAGCATGTCAGAAATATGACACGAGAACCATATTCATTAAAAAAAAATGACTGCCAGTCGGACATTTCAAATCTTATCTGATAAACAAAGTGACTTGCATCAAGATCCCATAATATCCAATGCATGTAATAAGTTTGAACAAAATCCATCTGTAAACTAAATTCTTGATTTTAATGATTTTTTAGCACAAAAATGATCTTGAATCAGATCATGAAACAAATTGATGTGCATATGTATAATGATACAGGTCCAGACGCATACACAGATGCACAGAATGCAAACCATAAGTTCATAAAACTAAAAACTAACAAGTCATCAGAAGATGACACAGCTCCCACTTGTCAGAAGTAATTATAGTTGGCAATGAATTATAAAGTTAGAATGTATATGTATAAAATTGGGTAGAAAGATTAAGTTGAAAATCAAAAGTTAACAGCTAGGACATCTCCATTAAATTTTGTAAAATACGCATCAATTTTATCAAAAATTCACAATCAACTGAATATGGAAATTAAATTGAGTCAATATTAAATAGCAAATACATTCACAAGATATTAACAACACTCCAAAATTAATTAAATATTCAAATTAGCTCATTAATTAAGTTGAAAGTCAATATTGCATAGCACATATTGACGGATCAAGTAAGTCTCTACCAAGTTTGGTCTGATTTGGACTATTAGTTCACAAGATATTACCAAAAATTCTAATTAATAATTAAATATGCAAATGAGCTCATTAATTGATTCCTTGAAAAAATAAATTAATGTGCATCTGTACCAGTGATCACTCACCAGTGATCTTTGTACCAAGTTTCAACAAAATCGGTCAAGCCATCACCGAGAAATGACAATGGACACACAAGGACTGAATTTGACTGAATTTTGGCATTAAAAATAGCCATTGAATTGGAAAAATCAAAGAAAGCTTAGAAAGAACTCCCATGTGCTGAGAGTATTGGAGACACATTAAATATAATTTGAAATTACTTAGCTGAAAACTAATTATGCAAATCAGAAAATTAACATGAACAGATTTGATTGTAAAACTAATGAGGTCTGCGCAATGTAACAAAAACTATGTACCAAGTTTAATTGAAATGTGATTAGAACCAAAAAATTATGAATTATTATGCTAATTAGGGAAATAATTAGGTTTGTACATTGTCCTAGAGCATCTTTGTACTAAGTTTCATTAAAATGGAAATTAGTACTTTAGATATCAGTGTGCAAGCTTAAAATTGGTTAATTATGCAAATTGGGCAATTAATATGTACAGATTTTAACCCACAATTATCCAGGTCTGTCTATTGTCCTACAGCATCCATGTATAAACATTCATTGATATGTGATCATTAGTACCTGAGATATCAGTGTGAAAGTTGGAAATTGGTTAATTATGCAAATTAGGTGATTAATATGCACAAATATTTACCAAAAACTAATTGGGTCTCTGCATAATTCTAGATTCATTGAAATGTGATGATTAGTACTTTAGATATCAGTAGAAAAGCTGAAAATTAATTATGCAAATTAGGTAATTAATATGCACGATTATTTACCCTGAAACTAATCAGGTCTCTGCATAGTCCTAAAGGATCTATGTACCAAGTTTCATTGAAATGCGATGATTAGTACTTGAGATACCCGTGGAAAAGCTGAAAATTAACTAATTATGCAAATTAGGTGATTAATATGCACAAATATTTATCCGAAACAATCAATCTCTGCATAGTCATTGAGTATGTAAGTACCAAGTTTCATTGAAATGTAATGCTCACTACTTATATCAAAAGCTGAAAATTAATTAATTATGCAAATTAGGTAATTATATGTACTGATATTACCATAAAAACTATCAGGTCTGTGCAGTGTCATATGACATCTATGTACCAAGTTTCATTGAAATGTGATGATTAGTACTTGAGATATCAGTGGAAAAACCGAAAATTGACTAATCATTATGCAAATTAGGTAATCCACGGATTATTACCAAAAACTAATCAAAACCTAGCATTAGTTCAGAGCATCTATGTACCAAGTTTCATCAAAATCCAATGAGTGGTTGTTTAGATATCAGTGGAACAGTCATGGAATCACTAAAAAAATAGCTAATTATCATGCAAATTAGGTAATTAACGAGCATGGATTTTTACCAAAACCTAATCAAATCTGCGCATTGGCCCAGAGCATCTATGCACCAAGTTTCATCAAAAACCGATGTATGGTTCTTGAGATAGCAGTGGAACAGTCGGACACACATACACACATACATACACACATACAGACACACTAACTGCAAAGACTCCCATTTTGTGCTTCGCACATGGGAGTCAAAAATTGACATGCACTTGTATGGTTGACCACTATGTCTTTGTACCAAGTTTCAAAATAATCAGTCTAGCCATCTCCAAGAAATCACTCCGGACAGACTGATGAAGGCAAAACTACTGATATGATGGGCTAAATACATGACACAGCTGTTATGACAGGGTAAATACATGACACAGCAGATATGACAGGCTAAATACATAAATGTACATGACACAGCTGATATGACGGGCTTAATACATAAATGTACATGGCACAGCTGATATGACAGGCTAAATACACGGCACAGCTGATATGACAGGTAAATACATGACACAGCTGATATGATGGGCTAAATACATGACACAGCTGATATGATGGGCTAAATACATGGCACAGATGACATGACGGGATAAATACATGGCACAGCTGATATAACGGGATAAATACATGACACAGCTGATATGACAGGCTAAATACATGACACAGCTGATATGACAGACTAAATACACGGCACAGATGATATGATGGGCTAAATACATGGCACAGCTGATATGACAGGCTAAATACATGACACAACTGATATGACAGGCTAAATACATGACACAGCTGATATGATGAGCTAAATACATAAATGTACATGGTACAGCTGATATGACAGGCTAAATACACGGCACAGCTGATATGACAGGCTAAATACACGGCACAGCTGATATGACAGGCTAAATACACGGCACAGCTGATATGACAGGCTAAATACATGACACAGCTGATATGACAGGCTAAATACACGGCACAGCTGATATGACAGGTAAATACATGGCACAGCTGATATGACAGGCTAAATACACGACACAGCTGATATGACAGGCTAAATACATGACACAGCTGATATGACAGGCTAAATACATGACACAGCTGATATGACAGGCTAAATACACGGCACAGCTGATATGACAGGCTAAATACATGACACAGCTGATATGACAGGCTAAATACACGGCACAGATGACATGACAGGCTAAATACATGACACAACTGATATGACAGGCTAAATACATGACACAGCTGATATGACAGGCTAAATACATGACACAGCTGATATGACAGGCTAAATACATGACACAGCTGATATGACAGGCTAAATACATGACACAGCTGATATGACAGGCTAAATACATGACACAGCTGATATGACAGGCTAAATACATGACACAGCTGATATGACAGGCTAAATACATGACACAACTGATATGACAGGTTAAATACACATGACACAGCTGATATGATGGGCTAAATACATGACACAGCTGATATGATGGGCTAAATACATGGCACAGCTGATATGACAGGCTAAATACATGACACAGCTGATATGACAGGTTAAATACACATGACACAGCTGATATGACGGGGTAAATACATGACACAGCTGATATGATGGGATAAATACATGGCACAGCTGATATGACGGGCTAAATACATGTACATGGCACAGCTGATATGACGGGGTAAATACATGACACAGCTGATATGATGGGCTAAATACATGGCACAGCTGATATGATGGGGTAAATACATGACACAGCTGATATGATGGGTTAAATACATGACACAGCTGATATGACAGGCTAAATACATGACACAGCTGATATGACGGGGTAAATACATGACACAGCTGATATGACAGGGTAAATACATGACACAGCTGATATGACAGGGTAAATACATAAATGTACATGGCACAGCTGATATATGACAGGTTAAATACACGGCACAGCTAATATGATGGGATAAACACATGACACAGATGATATGACGGGCTAAATACATGGCACAGCTGATATGATGGGCTAAATACATGGCACAGCTGATATGATGGGCTAAATACATGGCACAGCTGATATGATGGGCTAAATACATGGCACAGCTGATATGACGGGCTAAATACATGGCACAGCTGATATGATGGGCTAAATACATGGCACAGCTGATATGATGGGCTAAATACATGACACAGCTGATATGACGGGGTAAATACATGACACAGCTGATATGACAGGGTAAATACATGACACAGCTGATATGACAGGGTAAATACATAAATGTACATGGCACAGCTGATATATGACAGGTTAAATACACGGCACAGCTAATATGATGGGATAAACACATGACACAACTGATATGATGGGCTAAATACATGGCACAGCTGATATGATGGGCTAAATACATGGCACAGCTGATATGACGGGCTAAATACATGGCACAGCTGATATGATGGGCTAAATACATGGCACAGCTGATATGACGGGCTAAATACATGGCACAGCTGATATGACAGGCTAAATACATGACACAGCTGATATGACGGGGTAAATACATGACACAGCTGATATGACAGGGTAAATACATGACACAGCTGATATGACAGGGTAAATACATAAATGTACATGGCACAGCTGATATATGACAGGTTAAATACACGGCACAGCTAATATGATGGGATAAACACATGACACAACTGATATGATGGGCTAAATACATGGCACAGCTGATATGATGGGCTAAATACATGGCACAGCTGATATGACGGGCTAAATACATGGCACAGCTGATATGATGGGCTAAATACATGGCACAGCTGATATGACGGGCTAAATACATGGCACAGCTGATATGACAGGCTAAATACATGACACAGCTGATATGACGGGGTAAATACATGACACAGCTGATATGATGGGCTAAATACATGGCACAGCTGATATGACGGGCTAAATACATGGCACAGCTGATATGATGGGCTAAATACATGGCACAGCTGATATGACGGGCTAAATACATGGCACAGCTGATATGATGGGCTAATTACATGAAACAGCTGAAATGACGGGCTAAATACACAGCACAGCTGAGTGAACCTTGATGTACATGACTTCTTTGTTAATCAGGTCTTAGTATATTACCAGGACCTGGGTTTGTTTCAACATCATCACTGGGCATCAGAATCATTCTCATGTTGTCAAATACAATTTTTTATTAATACAGTAAGGTTTATTATTTAAAATGTATTCATTGTACATAGAACAACATCTGTTAATTTGAACAATTGTAAAAGCTATGTTTTCAGAGCAAGTACATGTAATAATTAAGAAAGCCAGTAGCGATAAAGGTTGGTCTGCTCATAACCTTCAATGGAGAAGTAACAATAATTTTTCGAAGTCTTTTTAGTGCAGTGATATTATTCCATTTCAATCATTATTAATGGGTATAAAATAAGTAAACCATTTAATTTTCACTTCTAGATATATTCAGGATTTTATGAAATTTGTGTACATTTCAATAAAGTCCCTGACACTCCATGTTGTAGGAACCCAGAAAAAATTGCCTTGCGAAATTGAAGCAGTTCACAGCACCACTGTAAAAAAAAAAAAAAGTTTAAAATGAGTATACATTGTAGTCAAAGATATGCATACACATGTGGGTTCATAAGACACATGTACCAATCTGAGTGGTTCTAGAGATTAGTATCGCAAGATTTTATACGCTGTGATTCAATATCAGCCCTATGTATAACGCTGTGTTGATCAGGTGAACTAATTGACAATGGCCCTACAGGCATCGCTATGCAATCACAGTAGTTTTGTATTCTTCTAGAATTTTGAGCATGAAAAAATAATTGTTTTTAAGAGTGGACGAATTATCAGAAGAAAAACAGTAACTTTTTTTTTAGTATAAATTCTAGTAACTGAAATGCAGGATTGAAAAAGAACAAGACAATACGTAAGATTGATAAACCTTCAGCGAGCACTCCTAAAATTTCAGATCATTGGTACCATGTTTTTGGATACATTCAATGACCCGATACATAATAATAATAATAATAATAATCTTTATTGAAACCGTATCCTGGAGTGGGATCTTAGTTGAAAATACAATAAAGTAATACAAAAAGATAGCAAACAAAAAAACAAAACACAAGACATTCATAGACAATTGAAAAGAAAAAAAAAAAAAAATTTAAATTATTTGGTGGTTGGTTGAGGCATCTGGCATTTTAAGATTTTTTTCTTGTCGTAATTTGAAACAAGTGTGGATGAATTTTCCGAGTTCAATGATTGTTTTGTCATTTTTTTACTTTTTAGTATATTTGCAATTTTTTCGTCATCCGTCCCAAAGTTGCTTATATTGTATTTAATATTGTTGATCATGATTTCTCGTTCCTTCTTGTATAAATTACAATTAATAAGAAAATGTTTTTCGTTTTCAATTTCCTGTTTGTCACAAACTGGGCAAATTCGGTCCTCCGCTAAAATGTTATTATATCTGTCCCTGTTATTATAAAATCACATTTTTTTATTGCTCAATCACTTGACCCTGTATGGCACAAGATCGCAAGCTTCTATCATAAAATTGGGTTATTTATTTGATGCAACGAAACATGCATTCACAGCAGACGGGAATTCGTTTGAGATGTTACTGGATTTTTGTATTCAGTTTTCCATTTCAACCACCATCATCACTTAGTAAGCTGAGATCGCGCATTGGGATTCTGACTGCATAAATGCGCAGTGTAGTGCCAGGCTTTCATTCCTTTGTATTTCAGGTGTTTCATAGCAGCTTTAAATTTTCCATTAAGGCTGAGAACAATATCTAAATAATTATAATTTCTCATGATGTTAATCTCATTCTCTTCAAAAAAGAATAAATCACTGTCATAGAGTTTATTATTTTTATTAAAAATCATAATTTTTGTTTTTTCTGTGTTCACAGCGAGTTTCCATTTCTGTGTGTATTTTGAGAGGGCATTATTATTGTATTATTGTATTATCAAGGGCATTCTGGAGGCCACTTTTGGATTTAGAAAGAATAACTATATCATCTGCATACATTAGACAGCTGATTGGTGTGTTATTTAAATTAGGTGGATCACATGATTCATGGTCCAGGGTGTTAGTTATGTCATTAATGAAAATGTTAAAGAGTGAAAGGCTCAGATTACACCTTTGCTTAACACCCAGTGTTGAATTAAATTGATTGGTTAGTCCATCTTTCATTTTTATTTTATATTTTATACTAGTAACTTCGCGGTGAGTGGCTTTCGCGATAAGTGGGTTTTATATCTGGTGGGTTTCGCGGGGAGTAGGGCTTTGTCCCAGTAACTGGTCCTTTCATCCTTGTTGAGAATTTAAGTTTTATGGTGCTGTTCTGGGAATACCATCCTGGCAGGAGTTCCAAAATAAGACCCATGCTCTGATAATGTCTCTAGTTTCAAAGACTAATAAACATTACCATTATGATCTTATTGGTGTTGCAAAAGATAGTTGAATATTGTTTATTGAAATTAATAATAATCCCCATAACAGTTTTCCAGTATAGATAAATTGAAGTACGTATCAAACTGTATAAAAAATGAAATAAAGGAATGTATATGTATATTTACATTATTACTAATGCATTGCAATACAACTAATTTAAATTGAAAGAAATTACAATATAAAGCATTCATCAGTAATACTTCTCAAAGGCGTATTTCGCGGTCAGTGTTATTTACGAAAATATTTGTTCATAATTTTATAAACTTGCTTGGCAATACCCACCCCAATTAGATATGATGTGTACATATTTTAATAAATAAAGATATACTAACTATTTCATATTTTATTAAATAACCTGCACAAAAGTAATCAATATTTTTCCTTGCTAGAATGATGTGTAACTTCATATGGGAATCCTGATAAAATTCACAACTGGCGATTTAGCAATATATGGATTGTCAACTTCCTGTGAATTTGATTACCTAACATTTTTAGGTTCATCTGCGGCAAGTTACAGAGCACGTACCTAAGCGGCCGTCCCCCAGCAAATAATTAAGCCAGGGCGGTTTCAATATTGAAATCGAGAAACTCTTCGTTTTCACACAATCTCGGAAGTTCGAATTACTAAATGAAGTACAGGAGGACGAAGCTGAAATATCTAAGAACCAACACATACCAATAATCTCTTTAGTATAAGGCAGTAACAACTTGTCAATAATTATGGGATTATTTGTAAGCATAAGATTGTTAGCGATGACGCTATTTTCAGGGCCTAACTGACTCAGACTCATATATTGACTATGTCCCGGGCTGTTTACTAGTACCAACCTACTTACTTGTCAGTGTTCGACTGTTATATACAGCCCAGAACACGCCAGAGTAGTAAAAAAAAAAGTCAGCAAATGTCAGTTGCCCGTGCCATGTGAGCCGGCCACAGAACCAAAACAATCATCAATTTCACAAATGATGTAACTGGTATTTTCACTATTTGCTTAGTGGCTCGTAAGTGAATGTTGTCAAGTTCGAGAGTGTGTTTTAACATACAGCGACGTGAACATTATTGTTACAATTTTGGGCTTGAACATGTTCTATATTCATCAAAAACAACAACGAACCTGAAACAAAACTGTCCGATCTAAACGACCTGCGGCTATGGAAAGTCTTATCTCCCTTGCGTTTCTGATTGAGAGAAGTCAGGGCCAATCTACCATGATTGTTGGCTTATCATCAGTTCAACCAAGCTGTTAGATATGTTGTTTATTAGAGATGACCAGAAACAAAAATTTGGAACGTGAATCCCTTCGGCGACGAAAACGGTGATAATAACCAAGGGGTGAGAGACTTTTTACATCGGCGATAGCGACCCAATAGATTCCGGGACATGCAGTGATCAGTGAGACCTCAAACTGTCCCAATAGTTACCTAAAAAGACCGATATTATCGTCTAAAAATGTCTAACAAAGTCTAAGTTAGGCACCCATATTTAGGCAACTATTTAGAAGATCATTTTTAGATGATAATATCGGATAACGTAAAAAAGTGCAATGTTGTGCCTTCCTCAAATATGTTGTATTTGTTACCTACCTATTGAAATCGTTCGTTGAAAACATGTTTAGGCAGAAAATTGAGATACTTTCTTATGGAACGTACTTAAATGTTTTGTAAATGTAAAGTTACAGCAAAAATATTGCATAGTGACACCATTTGTATTACTTGATTATAGTTTCCCGGGGAACAAATACCGGATTCTGCCGTAAATTGGCCCATCCGAAAAATCGTTCTGGGCGGTTTCACGGCTGGTGGGCCCTAATTTAGGGTTCAAATTTTCAAAAAATGATCATAAAATATTTTCAGGGGGCTTATATTTTCATTGAAAAATCCACCTACGCCGATTTTCAACGCCGGCAGTTGGACCACCCAAAACAAAAGACACTATTGCAATTCATTAAATTTTATACATTCTGTTCTTGCTGGATTAAAAAGTAGACCGCGCATCTTTCTCCCAAAAAATCACATTAATGAACCTTGTGCGCCAACTACAATTATTTTGTTTCATTTTATAACAGAAGTATATTCTAAAATTATGTTTCAAATAAAAACGAACCCAACTGCATTACTTAGTAGCAAATGAACGCAGTAGCGCAATCCGGTCATGCTGCGTTTCACGATTGTTATTTGGGGGTTTAAATTTGAAAAAATTATCATAAAATATTTTTAGGGGGCTTATATTTTCATTGAAAAGTCCACCTATGCCGATTTTCAATGCTGGCAGTTGGATCACCCAAATCGAAAGACGCTATTCAAGTTGCAATTTATTAAATTTTATACATTTTGTTCTCGCTGAATTAAAAAGTAGACCGTGCATCTTTCTCCCAAAAAATCACATTAACGAACCTTGTGCGCCAAATACAATTATTTTGTTTCATTTTATAACAGAAGTATATTCTAAAAGATGTTTCAAATAAAAACGAACCCAACTGCATTACTTAACAAAGGTTTAATGTTTTAGTTGTCTGTGGTGTGGCACTGGTGTGGGAAGCTGTCAAATAAAATGTCGACAACCTTCAAATGCATTGTTATGCTAATTTGATTTCCGACATGTTAGTTGACAAAGAAATGAAATTTTTTTGGAATTTTCTCGGTGATATCTATGTGAATTTGAACCAAAATGTTATTGGCAAGACTCAGAGTACGACAGCGACAACCACTGAAATGTTATTGAAGTCAAATGAACACATCAGGCAAAAAAAAGAGTCATAGCGTAAAATAGAGGCACATACCATTTTGACTTTTGAGGGAAATGGAAATCAGTTGATTTGAGGGTGTCACAATAAGCGAGGAAGTGAATAGTTTTTATCCTACGAAAAAATGCAGAGCTTGAACGTACTTTTTGGATTTTAGTACTACGTTATTTTTGTTTGATTACCTAAGGCTTTTAGGTTCATGTGCTGCAAGTTACAGAGCACATACCAAAGTGGTCGTCCCTCAGCAAATAATGAAGCAAAGTCATTTTCGATGTTGAAATCGCGAAACTCGCCCTTTTTACGCAAACTAGGAAGTTCGAATTACTAGTACAGGAAGACGAAGATTAAATATCAAAGAATCAACACATTCCAAAAATTATATCTCAAAAGTGAATATTCATGGTGTATTTTAAGTCTAACCGGACCGGAAGTGGAAATTTGTTAGTACTCTAAATATCCAAATATATTTTAGTATAAGGTAGTAATTACTGTACATACTTTTAATAATTTGATACATTTTACCTGTCACCCCATTGTTTAATAGTTTCCAGAATAGACCATCATGCCAAACACTATCAAAAGCCTTTTTCAGGTCTACAAAACAGGCATAAATTTTGTTTGTTTGCCTTAGCTTCTTTTTCATTCACTGTATTTTCATGCTGATTGTTGTTGATGTGTTTTTCAATAATTGTTTTCAATATAAATAGGTTGTCAGTTGTACGACAACCTTTTCTGAAACCAAACTGTTGGTGGGACAAAATGTTATTTTTCTCAATAAAAGTGGTTAGCCTTGTATTAAGAATACTTGTAAATAGTTTGCCAAGTCAACTGGAGATTGCTATTCCCCTGTAGTTTGGGAGATTTAATTTAGATCCTGCTTTATGTATGGGTATTATTAAACTTGTACTCCATGCATGTGGGAAGATATTTGCATTGTAAATAGAGTTAAATATTTTTTAATAGGTTTGATGAGGTAATGTTCACAGCATTTTAGCATCTCATTACAGATTTGGTCTTAACTGCAGTTGATTTGTTGTTTTTCAATAATCTGATGGCTTGTTTAATATATTTTTCCTGTATTGGTCCATCCAAATCAGTTTTACTAGCATCAAGTTCCTTAATTTCCCTATTTCTAAGATCTGATATAATATCGTCTTGTTCTTCTGTATTTTTACCAGGTTTAGAATTTAATAGATCTTTGAAGTGTGTCAGCCATTTATCTGGTGCTATGCAATCAGTCTCTGACTTTTGTGTATTCGCGTCATTGTTGAGTTCACTTATTTTTTTCCAGAATGATGAATTGTTACCTTGAAGACTCTCAATTTCATTATTATAAAGCTGGTGTACTTTAAATTGTTTTGTTTTTTGTATTTGAGGATTTTTTAAAATTGTTTATGTGTTTTGAAGAATCTACCTCTAACAATAGGGTCATTAGGAAATCTCTGAATTAATTTAGTATGCATTTTAAGTTCATTACGTAATAAATGGCAATCTTTATCAAACCATCTTTGGTTGTTTGTTTTTTTATTTATTTTATTTTTCATTATTCTTTTGAAGTGGATTTTTTTAAGGCTTTTTTCTGCCAATTGACATAGAAGTGAAGAGAAATCTGATACCATTTTGTCAGAGTTGTCATGGTTTGCCGACATAAATGTTTTGATTTCATTACATTTTGCTAGCTCTAAAGCAGATACAAATTTATTTTTTGAGTCACTGTCCCAAATATATTTACCCGGTAGTTGGTAAGGGATCCAATCTATTACTATGATTTCTTTGAGAATTATTTGGGAGGTCTGGATTTAAGCATAAAGATATAGGATAATGGGACAGTGATCTGAAATGTGGGTTAATCTATCAACTTTGAAATATTGTACATAACTATAAACTGATTTAGAAATGACCCCAAAATCAATTGTACTGCATCCATTAGGTGAATAATAAGTGTATTTACCTGCCGAGTCCCCAACTGTCCTGCCATTTACAATTACAAGATTACATTCAATACACATTTGGGAGAGTTTTCTACCAAATTTGTTAACACAGGATTTTGAGACACTATCCATATTATTACGTGGTTTAAAATTATCATTCACATAATCCAAAGGAAGCGGAATGTGTTGGTTTATGTCTTCATTAATAATGTCAGTTAATTCTCCTATTCTAGAATTAAAGTCCCCTAACAAAATGACGTTTCCTTTAGTGGAAAAGTGGAGTACCGGGGGGTATGTCTTTTTCTAAGAGATTAAAAATATGCGTATCTGTTTTTTTATGAATAATAGAATTCTCTGGTGGTATGTACGCACATCCAATATAAATATCCTTCTGTATTTTAAACAAATCTCTATCAATTTTACACCAGAGAAAGTGGTTTGAACAGTTACTGACTTTGTGTATATAGTTGTTATATTGTCCTTTGTATAAGACAGCAACACCCCCTCTAGGAACTCTCTGCTTACTAATATCTAAATTTCTATCTTGTCTAATAATTTCAAAATTATTTAAGCTACTAGGCAAAGTAAAAGAACTATTACTATTTAACCAAGTCTCCTGTAAACAAATAAAATCTAGAGGTAAAACGAAACTGGTAAATTCTGTGTTAGAAGTTTTGTTAATTAACCCATTAATGTTCCAACTGCCTAATTTAAATTTAGATGTTAATGGGTGCATACTAAAATTATAAAAGAAAATCAAAAAACAAGAATAGTCTCATTTTGAATTGAAGGTAACTTGGGAAAAATACTAGATATTATTATCAAATTCAATATTCATAATTCAGGGTACTTACGACAAGTGATCAAATAATTAATTCAATTTCAGGACAGCTTAGAAAGAGTTCATAAAGTCAATGAATTTCTTGAATTTCGAGAACATGTCAAATTATAGAGATTCTTCATACTTTAGTACAATGTAGTAGAGGTTCTTTATGCTTTGATTTTGACTGGGAAAACGGCATGATTTTTTTTTTTTTAATCAAAAAATTAGTTGTTTTCAAAAAATAAACTGAGCATTCAAAGAATAATTTAACATTGTTCACAGAAATAACAGCTCATTGTCGAAACAAAGCTTACCCATTCACAATAGGTGTCAATGACTACGGTAAAATATAAATTAGACTCTTTTAGGCGTCAGGAGTGAATGAACTATCCAAAATATTTAAAAAAAAATAAATAAAAAAAACGCCAGGCGATTTCATGGTTCGTTGCAGCACAGTCACTCTACTAGTAGAGTGACTGTAGTTGCAGACTGTACTTGACCGACCGTCCATACACGTATTGTCACTGTACATCCGCCATGTTGAATCGCACAAGATCGGCAAAATCCTTATTACAACTAAAAGTTTAATGCTCACAACAAAAAAAGCACGAATATAATCATGCTATTATATAATGAATAAATTGATCGACACAGAGTCACCCCGTCCCCTCCCGAGTTGTGGATATTTTGGAAATCGCAACACAAGCAAAAAACTGGAAAACGATTTACTTAAAAACTATGTCCTCGTCAATTAATCGTTTGTGTACAATAATTTGACAGGGTATAATTTACACACTAGTTTCATAGATTGGAGACAATTGTTTGCTTTTTTGGCTTTTCACAGGAATATACAGCTGGCAATTATCCTAATATTCACGTCCGTACGGAATGTACACCAATCGTACCCCAATATATATTCAATTTTACTGAAACTGGAGAACTTACCTTTGCAAACACGTCTCTTATGCCGCCTTCTTGAAGTTCTTGAAATCAAATAAGGTTACTAGTTCTTCTAGTAACTAGTGAATGAGACCACTGAGCCGAACAGAATACATGTATAAACAGTACTATAATAAATTGCACGCAATGGAGAAATCACGTGTCGTAATAACAGCAGTGTTACTCACAGATCTAATCAACTGTAAAATATTTTATTTCAGCTGGAATTATCATTTGCTGAAAAGACTTTTTAGGATGTTTTGTATTGAATTTATTTTAACTTATTTTTGACAAGTTGACTGTAAAATATAGGAAAACGGGTATATTCGCTTGATTTTATTTTAAGTGAAACATTCCTCCAGCGAAAATAGCGAAAAAAGTTGTAAGCGAAAGTATTTTACAGTAATTCATTTATTCTGAGCATGCGCAGACGTTCTGTCAATTTTACCGGGAGAGGTAATTTTTGATGAAAATCGCAAAAAAGACCCACTCAGGATTTTCAGATCTGGAAAAAAAAATTGCGTGCCTACAAACCGATTATTGTTAATCAATCTGCCAAGTTTCACTGATATCTGCTGCAGAATTTCTGAGAAAATGTTGGAGACGAAAAATGGACAAAACCTGAATTATAAAGTCCCCTTTTCAGGCTGCGCCTAAATGGGGACTAATTAACTCGTGTACATGCATAAAATATGAAGAACTTACACTTGCTTCCAAGTCATCTGTTTTTGACAGTAAGGTATCAATTTTATCTCCTCTTTCTAAAACTTTATCAATATTTTGAGTCATCACATCTTTGACTTCATCCACTTGATTCCGCAGTTCTGATAGGTTATCTTGCTTCACATCAGAGAATCGCTCCTATAGTCAAACGGGTGTACCACAAAACAAATTTAGCAACATACCTATTTTGCAATTTATTTGCCATTTCCCTAGCCAATGTATGTGCCATAGTACTGTTTGCTATTCACTTATCATTTCCCTAGCCAATGTATGTGCCATAGTACTTTTTTCTATTCACTTATCATTTCCCTAGCCAATGTATGTGCCATAGTACTTTTTTCTATTCACTTACCATTTCCCTAGCGAATGTATGTGCCATAGTACTTGTTTGCCATTCACTTACCATTTCCCTAGCCAATGTATGTGCCATAGTACTGTTTGCTATTCACTTACCATTTCCCTAGCCAATGTATGTGCCATAGTACTGTTTGCTATTCACTTACCATTTCCCTAGTCAATGTATGTCCCATAGTACTGTTTGCTATTCACTTACCATTTCCCTAGCCAATGTATGTGCCATCGTACTGTTTGCTATTCACTTACCATTTCCATAGCGAATGTATGTGCCATAGTACTTGTTTGCTATTCACTTACCATTTCCCTAACGAATGTATGTGCCATAGTACTGTTTGCTATTCACTTACCATTTCCCTAGTCAATGTATGTCCCATAGTACTGTTTGCTATTCACTTACCATTTCCCTAGCCAATGTATGTGCCATCGTACTGTTTGCTATTCACTTACCATTTCCATAGCGAATGTATGTGCCATAGTACTTGTTTGCTATTCACTTACCATTTCCCTAACGAATGTATGTGCCATAGTACTTGTTTGCTATTCACTTACCATTTCCCTAGCCAATATATGTGCCATAGTACTGTTTGCTATTCACTTACCATTTCCCTAGCCAATGTATGTGCCATAGTACTGTTTGCTATTCACTTACCATTTCCCTAGCCAATGTATGTGCCATAGTACTGTTTGCTATTCACTTATCATTTCCCTAGCCAATGTATGTGCCATAGTACTTTTTTCTATTCACTTACCATTTCCCTAGCGAATGTATGTGCCATAGTACTTGTTTGCTATTCACTTACCATTTCCCTAGCCAATGTATGTGCCATAGTACTGTTTGCTATTCACTTACCATTTCCCTAGCCAATGTATGTGCCATAGTACTTGTTTGCTATTCACTTACCATTTCCCTAGCCAATGTATGTGCCATAGTACTGTTTGCTATTCACTTACCATTTCCCTAGCCAATGTATGTGCCATAGTACTGTTTGCTATTCACTTACCATTTCCCTAGCCAATGTATGTGCCATAGTACTGTTTGCTATTCACTTACCATTTCCCTAGCCAATGTATGTGCCATACTACTGTTTGCTATTCACTTACCATTTCCCTAGCCAATGTATGTGCCATACTACTGTTTGGTATTCACTTACCATTTCCCTAGCGAATGTATGTGCCATAGTACTGTTTGCTATTCACTTACCATTTCCCTAGCGAATGTATGTGCCATAGTACTTGTTTGCTATTCACTTACCATTTCCCTAGCGAATGTATGTGCCATAGTACTTGTTTGCTATTCACTTACCATTTCCCTAGCCAATGTATGTGCCATAGTACTGTTTGCTATTCACTTACCATTTCCCTAGCCAATGTATGTGCCATACTTCTGTTTGCTATTCACTTACCATTTCCCTAGCCAATGTATGTGCCATCGTACTGTTTGCTATTCACTTACCATTTTCCTAGCCAATGTATGTGCCATAGTACTGTTTGCTATTCACTTACCATTTCCCTAGCCAATGTATGTGCCATAGTACTGTTTGCTATTCACTTACCATTCCCCTAGCCAATGTATGTGCCATAGTACTGTTTGCTATTCACTTACCATTTCCCTAGCCAATGTATGTGCCATAGTACTGTTTGCTATTCACTTACCATTTCCCTAGCCAATGTATGTGCCATAGTAGTTTGCTATTCACTTACCATTTCCCTAGCGAATGTATGTGCCATAGTACTGTTTGCTATTCACTTACCATTTCCCTAGCCAATGTATGTGCCATAGTGCTGTTTGCTATTCACTTACCATTTCCCTAGCCAATGTATGTGCCATAGTACCTTTTGCTATTCACTTACCATTCGCCTAGCCAATGTATGTGCCATAGTACTGTTTGCTATTCACTTACCATTTCCCTAGCCAATGTATGTGCCATAGTACTGTTTGCTATTCACTTACCATTTCCCTAGCCAATGTATGTGCCATACTACTGTTTGCTTCATGCATTCCAGCAAATTGTATCTGACTTCCCAATTCACTGTCAGAGTCCACATGTCTCTTAATAACTTGTAAATAAGTAAAGGCTTGGTTCTTTGGAAATTTGCTATCAGTTGCACACATGTATATTATACCATTTTCAGCAATCACATGAAAAAAGTAACTGCAAAATAAACGATATTGATACATGTACTACAGAGTAGCTGCGCATGAAAAAGTTGAGGCGCATTTTTGTCTATACGACAGTTGCGTGTATGCGCAAACCAGACTTGCGCGTGGTATTCTAATCATAACCTGTGCACAAACCAGACTTGCGCGTGCCAATACAATGGAGTTGGAACAAATGAAATGTACGCACAAATTAGACTTGCGCATACGCGAAAATCAGACGGGTGGTATTTAAATACAGTTCAAATCAAAAGAAATGTACAAGTTACTCAGCATTTACGCGTGTGAATAAAATAGAGTTGGAATAAAGGAAATGTACGCGCAAATCAGACTTGCATGTGAGCTTGCATGTGGCTATCTATTTATACACACCAATTAAATATAGAAGTATCAAATATGCTGTGAATACAGCCAAAATCATTGCAAGAAGTATTGATAAACGCGCACCACCCATTTGATTAAAGATCCTTATTGATACAATGTCAACATAAGCTTTGATAAGCTTCCAGTAAATCACGAAATACAACACAGTTGTGCACTCTACTCATTCCGATTTATGGACATGAATTAATTACAGCTGTAAATAAAATGTATGTGTATCAAATAGGTTGAGAATAAATAATATGGCTATGAGTGTTGTTAATGTCCGGTGTAATAGCCACATGTTCTGTATTGTTTATTTGTTTATTTTAACAAGACACTTTGCGATGAGCGTCTTTTGTAGTCAAGTAATATTTATGATAATTTGTGTTCACTATTGGCAATCTGCTCCGCTAGGATTGCCCTTAAAATTACTTGTGCGTGTGTGATTTTGAGTGTTTTCACGTATTAATTCTGTGACTTTTTTGGCATGGGCAATTTCCCTCAAACTTGGCGGGCAGGTCACACCATCACCCTAGTTGTTAGGTAAAATCTGAAAAAAAAAATTGGCCAACAGTTGCCATAATAACAGCCAAAAAACTGTTTTTTTTTTGGATAGCTTCGCACCAAATGTATCTCCTCCTACAAATTTAGGACACCTCAGACATAGCTCATTCTACTCAGTGTGGGCACAAAGTTACAATTTCAATTTTTTATATCTTTTTTCATTACAGAGACATTTGACCCCAAAGTTGGGGTAACTGTTCACCAGGAATGGCTTTTTAACTCTTCTGTAATTTTCTTGGCTGGGCAGTTTGGTTCAAACTTGGAAGGCAAGTTACACCTTCACTCTAGTTAGGTTGTAAAATCTGAAAACAAATTCTGACCCACCGTTTCCATGGCAACGGCCAAAAAATTACAGAATTGTTTGAATACCTTCGCGCCAAATGTATCTCACCCTACAATTCTAGTAGCTCATTCTACTCAGTGTGTTTATGTTTATTTTCATTATTTTCATTTATGATATGTGTAACAAAGGTCTAATTGAGAATGAAATGCATTTTCTGCTGGAATGCAACAAATATAATGAGTTGCGTACCAAACTGTTCAATAAAGCTAAGGATATGATCCCAGCATTTGAAAATAAACCTGCAGAGAAAAAAATCATGAAATTGTTACAGAATGAAAACATTATTATACCAGTAGCACAGTTCATAAGTAAAAGCTTCAAAGTCAGGAAGCAGGGTCTTACTTGACATCTTAATGCCTGCTGTCAATTTAGTAATTTCATATTAGTTAGTATTTTAGAGATTTTGTATTATTTAGTAATTTAGTGATTGTATTTGTTATTTAGTATATTGTTTTTATATATATATTTTTTCCTTGTATTTTGTGATCATTTTTTTTCCCTCCGGGGACTGTAAGAGTCAATAAGAAAATAAAACAAGCAGGTAGGCTGGTTGGCGATCTGCTTCGCTCAAAAACAAGCAACACGTTTTTGGTTGTTTCCATAGTGTGACATAAACGTGAAGCTAACGTCGGTTTATATCTAAATGGGCCCATATACGAAGTTTGCAAAAAACATTCAGTCTTTAGAAGTCACTTAGTTTATTACTAGGACGTATTCTTCTGTTACATCATTTATTATTTCCATCCGTTTTGAACACTGCTATTACAAAACCACAGTCAGCTGGCATCGGTGTCTGAAGTTGTGCAACCAAATTTGCCGAGTTCGCAGTTTTTCGCTGATAAAAAAAATAACTAAGGCAAAAACTTGCGGTTTTTCAGCATTTTTTCAGCAAGACATTATTCTCTATCAATAATCCGCCCAAAACAGGAACATTTCTACTAATTCTTGTGTTTTTTCACAAGAATTAGTAGAAATGTTCATTGACTTGTTATAAATTTAGGGGATCTCCCACCACTCTGACATTAAAGCATCGAAATGGCCTTTACAAGTTTGTCTTCCAAACTTTTATTTCATTTTATGTCAGTAAATTTATTGTAAGTCATTTCTGCGTAAATAAATGTTGGGACGTGCAACTTTGAACTACCATTGCTGTATTCTAAATCTATGAAGGTTGATCCGGACATGCATGTATGAGCAAAATGGAATGTACATTGCATTATAAAAATGTCATTCTTGTATGTGTGCACACTTTCACTTCATGCAAGTGTGTGCAACAACTCGTTGTCACTGAGCGTCGTATACAGACTTTTTTTTAAAATTTCCGTGAGATGATGTCACCACCAAAGCACAACCTACGCATCACAATCACAAAACTATCAGTTGTTTACAGATGCCGACGAATAAAAACACTCAAGACAAAACAAATGTCAGAGTTACATCTTCATTACTATTAAATATAATTGTGGCCGATCTCGGCATTAATCTTGCGCAAGTCTTTTGGGGGGTACATCAATGTAAATTACACCCATCCATTCATGCAAGGAATTGTCATTGAAATTCAATTTCATTTCAATTCATTTCATTCATTCTTTTTGTTGCTCATTCATAACTTACTTCTCTGCTGTGTATGTCGTTTTGGAGTTTTTTGTAGTTGAAATGTTCTTCAACATTGAGTTGGTGATCTTTTGGTAGTTGGCTTGTGTCATAGCATGGTCAGCAAGGATTATGGGTCCCCTAGCCACACAACTGTACAGTATACCACTTGTCATCTTTAAGTACCCTAGTTGTTCTATCAAAAATCAGTCTTGAATTGTTCTGTTCAATGAAGAAAAATAATACACAATTAAAACTTCAAATTTTATTTCATGTTAGATGTTTAAAAGGACTAGTCACACAACTAGTTATCTTGATATATCACATTTCATATGGATTTCATATTTTTACCAGAATTCAAACCTGTGTTGTATAGTTATATATTTAAAACTAGGATTAAATTGTTTCTTCTTCATTCTAATAGTGTTGTGGAAATCATGGTGACAAGAATAATTGTGCAGTTTTATTTTCCCCAAAGAGATGTATTACGGGAATAATATAACATGGTGAACTAAAAGTGTCATTTGAATTATTTTCAAGCTGAGGTGCATAGCTAAATGCCCACTCTCTAAAAAAACACAATTTGTGGAGCCTAGTTTATTATTGTTATTGAAATTACCATATTTTGTGTTAAAATCTGTCAATGATTATCCATTTTAATATTAGTCAACAGTAAGTGGACTTAAGTGACAGTAAGTGAAACTGTTTCCATAGACCACAATGCATACATGTTATGTCCTTTAAAACCCACTAAAAATAATTCCAGACCTAAGTACATTGTAAATAATATATAATTATATTATGTTCTAGTATATATACCAGATTCGGCTGATACCCCGCCCATCCTAAACCCCGCCCATGGGCGATGTTTCAAATAGTGGGCGATGTTTTGGTCCACAGACCCCAATTTTCCCATCCGACATCTTGTATCGAGCGTGCTATTTCAAATATGATGCTAAAATAATTCACTGTGAAGTCGAAAAGCATTAAAACTTCAATAAAACCAATGCTGTATACAAATTGTTGTTGCGTACTATGACTCGTTAAAATACATTTCACTTACGTTTATTACACTCGAATAAAGTCTACGCTTGAAAAGAATGTTATTTACGAAGTTTAAAATATCCAAGCCTTCCTGGTTCGAGCCTCTTGGTTGTTATCAGTAATGTTTAATCCTTGTCTGTATCGCATTCCAGACAAAAAGTCAGTAAACAAGAAATAGGCAAACTAAAATGTCTCCTGCGTTTTACATACGACATGATTATTAAAAAAACAGAGTTAAGCGGTCGTGTACGTTCTATAAAGCAAACCTTGTACACATAATCTTGTACTGACGTGTTTTTTGTCCAAAAAAGAAGGTTCCCTTTCAGTTAACTCTTCGCGTTCATGGTTTTTGTGAGAGTTGACAGATTTTTTGAACACATGACAAGTAACTATATTGATTTGCGTCAAGCTGGATGGCCCGAATTTAAATATCAGTGCGTGAACTCTGGAGGTCATTGCCCAATGCCGCACGTGGTTATTATAGTTCAGTCGAAATGTACGTGAATATTGCGATCGAAGTGCGCTGTCCATATTATATTATAGTAAAATTTTATTTGACGCATGGTATGGTTTATATTACATGTTCACTTCATTTCAAATAAAAAACATAGTTGAACTCTGGTGACCTTGCCCTTTGTTATATAATATAATTCCCTTTATCATAGTTTGTTTCAATATAAATATGCATTGTCATAATTAATTATACAATACAAACAAGTTTTGGGGATGAACCAACAGTGGGGAATCAGTCTACCGAATGTCCTTAAAAGATGTAAATATCTTACAAAAACATTGGTGCCTTATTTGTTTAATTATTTTAAGGGACATAATTTCCAGCTTTCTTCAAAGTAATTCAGATATTTTAGTATAAAAACAAATGTCTCATTGAAAAAAAGTGCTGCATTTAGATGTGAATAGATTCATAAAACATGCAAGATAACAGAAAATTTTAGCTGGCTTTAGTCCAAGTATTTTGTACAGGTGTCTGTCAAAAATTAATGATTCACTGAGACAAATATGAACTGCCTCATTGTGTGACTACTGTATTATATGAAAAGTAAAAAAAAAACACCCTTTATGAATAGCTATCATGTTGCAAGCTCTGCTTTGTATGCAAATCAACTTAAATAGTTAGTTGGTGTCCAGTGAAGGGAGAAGTCAACAGTACTGTTGCCTCCTGAGAATCTACATCTTCAAACACTGCAATCTTTGAAGTGCGTTTTTAAACTAGTATTATAAAAACTCTATCATTCGGTTCTAATAGCTGAAACATATTCCTGTGAGTTTTCATTTGTCGAATGAACTGTTTGTCAAATACAGAATACATATATTTTAGAACAATTTTCTTTTTAAAATGTGGATGAAATGTTTTGCTTTTTATGTATTTTTTATGTATTGTTTTTGATTTGATAACTTTGAACTAAACAGATTTTCTATTAGCTTCAGATCTTGAACAAAGTTTGGCACCCAGTTCATAGGAGTGCTTATATTGATTTTCTGACATCTTGTTTTCTGTAAGGATTTATTGGTAGGTTTGCAAATGTGTATCAGACTGTGCAATCTCTCCATGAGTTGGTTTCGAAACCCAGTAAGGGATACATTACCAAGGATATTATTACAAGATAAATCATTTGCTTCATTGAACACATACAACAATGCATATTTCCACTGAGATCAGTGACTTTGATGTGTATCACCAGTGATCAGTCAAGTAGAAACAGTCAAAATATTTTATCAGTTTTTCTCAATTTTTGCATGATATTTTCATACAGGACATCTGTTGTTCAAACTCAGGGAAGACTTTATACTGATGAACAAGGTGACCAAGTTTGATGAAGTTTGGAATAGAATTAGTAAAGTTATCATGCACACAATAACAATTATTAACGACGACGACGACAACGACGACGACGACAACGCCGGACAAAATTTTTCCCTTAATATACCTTTCCCTTCCATCTTTGATGGTACGGGCAAGGTAAAAATCACCATTGGAACATTGATGAATCACAAGTATTTAAAATATTTTTTCGACTTTCCGTGGATACACGACTACTATCATTTTTAATGATTTAAATGCTCCCATGTTTATGTTTGCGTAATTATTACGAATGCAACGCATTATCAAGTCTTTAATATTGAAATATTCACACACCCAATACCCCGGGTCAGCATCCTAACAATAGTAATCAAAGAAAGCTTAGAAAGAACTCCCATGTGCTGAGTGAGTATTGGAGACACATTAAATATCAAAGAAAGCTTAGAAAGAACTCCCATGTGCTGAGAGTATTGGAGACACATTAAATATAATTCGAAATTACTTAGCTGAAGACTAATTATGCAAATCAGAAAATTAATATGAACAGATTTGAGTGTAAAACTAATGAGGTCTGCGCAATGTAACAGAAAATCTATGTTTCCAAGTTTAATTGAAATGTGATTAGAACCAAAAAATTATGAATTATTATGCTTATTAGGGAATTAATATGAACAGATTTTTACCCCAAACTAATTAGGTTTGTACATTGTCCTAGAGCATCTTTGTACTAAGTTTCATTGAAATCGAATAATTAGTGCTTTAGATATCAGTGTGAAAGCTTAAAATTGGTTAATTATGCAAATTAGGTAATTAATATGTACAGATTTTAACCCACAATTATCCAGGTCTGTCTATTGTCCTACAGCATCCATGTACATTCATTGATATGTGATATTTAGTACCTGGGATATTAGTGTGAAAGTTGGTTAATTATGCAAATTAGGTGATTAATATGCACAAATATTTATCAGAAACTCATTGGGTCTGCATAATTCTAGATTCATTGAAATGTGATGATTAGTACTTTAGATATCAGTAGAAAAGCTGAAAATTAATTATGCAAATTATTTATTAATATGCACAATTATTTGCCCTAAAACTAATCAGGTCTTTGCATAGTCCTAAAGGATCTATGTACCAAGTTTCATTGAAATGCGATGATTAGTACTTGAGATACCCGTGGAAAAGCTGAAAATTAACTAATTATGCAAATTAGGTGATTAATATGCACAAATATTTATCCGAAACAATCAATCTCTGCATAGTCCTTGAGTATGTAAGTACCAAGTTTCATTGAAATGTAATGCTCACTACTTGTATCAAATGCTGAAAATAAATTAATTATGCAAATTAGGTAATTAATATGTACTGATATTACCATAAAAACTGTGCAGTGTCATATGACATCTATGTACCAAGTTTCATTGAAATGTGATGATTAGTACTTGAGGTATCAGTGGAAAAACCGAAAATTGACTAATCATTATGCAAATTAGGTGATTAATATGCACAAGTATTTATCGGAAACAATCAATCTCTGCATAGTCCTTGAGTATGTAAGTACCAAATTTCATTGAAATGTAATGCTCACTACTTATATCAAATGCTGAAAATTAATTAATTATGCAAATTAGGTAATTAATATGTACTGATATTACCATAATCAAAGAAAGCTTAGAAAGAACTCCCGTGTGCTGATAGTATTGAAGACACATTAAAAATTAATTCAAAATTACTTGTACATGAGATATTGATGGAAAAGCTGAAAACTAATTATGTAAATCAGGTAACTAATATGAACAGAACAGAACAAAAAAATTATGAATTATTATGCTAATTAGAGAATTAATATTAATCAAAATTAATCAGGCCTGTCTATTATCCTAGAGCATTTATGTACAAATTTTATTCAAATGTGATGATCAGTAATTGAGATATCAGTGTTAATAAATTATGTTAATTAGGTGATTAATAAGCATAAATATTAACCAAAAACTAATTGGATTTCTTCATAGTTCTCTTTAAAAGTTTCATTAAAATCCAATTTGTGGTTTTTTATATATCAGTGGAACATTATGCAAATTAGGTAATTAATATCCAATTAAAACTAATCAGGTGTCTGCATAATCCTAGAAGATCTATGTAGCAAGTCTCATTGAAATATGATGATTACTACTTGATATATCAAAAGCTGAAAATTAATTAATTATGCAAATTAGGTAATTAATATGTACTCATATTACCCTAAAAACTATCAGGTCTGTGCAGTGTCCTATGACATCTATGTACCAAGTGTCATTGAAATGTGATGATTACTACTTGAAATATCAAAAGCTGAAAATTAATTAATTATGCTAATTAGGTAATTAATATGTACTCGTATTACCCTAAAAACTATCAGGTCTGTGCAGTGTCCTATGACATCTATGTACCAAGTGTCATTGAAATGTGATGATTACTACTTGAAATATCAAAAGCTGAAAAATTAATTATGCAAATTAGGTAATTAATATGTACTCATATTACCCTAAAAACTATCAGGTCTGTGCAGTGTCCTATGACATCTATGTACTAAGTTTTATTGAAATGTGATGATTAGTACTTGAGATATCAGTGGAAAAGCCGAAAATTGATTAATCATTATGCAAATTAGGTAATTAATATTGCACAGATTTTTACTCAAAACTAATCAAGTTTCATCAAAATCCAATGAGTGGTTCTTTAGATATCAGTGGAACAGTCATGGAACAGCTAAAAATCAGCTAATTATCATGCAAATTAGGTAATTAACGAGCATGGATTTTTACCAAAACCTAATCAAATCTGCGCATCGGCCCAGAGCATCTATGCACCAAGTTTCATCAAAAACCGATGTATGGTTCTTGAGATAGCAGTGGAACAGTCTGACACACATACACACATACACATACACACATACACACACACACACACACACACACACACACACACACACACACACACACACACACACACACAGACACACTAACTGCAAAGACTCCCATGGGAGTCAAAAATTAACTTGAGTTTGCGTAATTATCATGAAAGCAATACATTACAAAGGTGAAATATTCAGAGCTGGTAGTGGTACAAAATTGTAAACATAATTTGCGTAATTAGAAGTAAACGACGTTGATATACTCAAAGCCAGTACAGAGTTGCATACAAGTTGTGTAATTGCTGTACCGTCGGATATAATAACAATTTTACTAGATCGACGTGCGGACCACAAAAGAAAAAGGTTGCTAAGGTAACGCGCCAGTTCAGCGCATGACTTGGGGTCAAACTTCGGTCAACACACACTTGATGCCAGCATCGCCGCGCAGCAAGTTTTGCAAAGTACTTGAAGTTCAATTGCGTCCCAAAATGATGTTGCTGATCACTCAGTTGTCGCAGCATGTGTTGTGCCATGTCCATGATGCACCCAGTTTCGACTTTGACTTGCTTTTCCTTCTTAGTGCATGTTCTTGTTCACGTAAAATGCGACCTCTCACCAATGTATTAAAACACTTTGAATTTATACTTTGTATGATTATATTTGGTCAACGCGAAACATTATTTTTTCTAGACCATTTTTATCAATGCAGGGGTATTTTTCCCAGACAAGATGGGCCTCGTAATATCTGCCAAAAGATCTTTGGTCCACATTTTTGTAAAAAAAAATGAAATCCTCCATGAGATCGCCCAGGGCGGGATATCAGCCGAATCCGGTAATTGTTGTTACTACATGTCACTAACCGAAATTTGGAGGTATATTACTGCCTTGCAAAATAATGGTAATGCTATTCAGGGGACAAAGGCTTAAAGTGCTTGTGCAATGCCCACTCTCACGTTTCCCATTTTAGATCTGTGTCCCACTGAAATGGGCAGTTATTGATTTTTTTTTGCTGAAAATGATTACTCATATCCAAGTAAATTTGGGATATTTCTCGTGTTGTAGCCACGCCCACCTATCCTGAAACGGTCGACTGTTTCCGGATTTCCGACTATCGCCGAAAGTGCGCCACCAATTGACAAAATGCGAGAGGAAGTGACACCCCTGAGCCGTAATAACACTGGTCATTCAGTATACTTTTAAACGATATACATTTTTCGGTCGACGTTTTTTTCTTTTTTTTTATCTATTTTATTTTATTGAGAGAGAGTTTTTAGATGTTGTGTTGTGGGCAGTTGCAGTGAAACGTATAGTCATAGAGTATGTATTCACACGTTTCTAATCGATCCGAAGGTGCGATATCAGTGGATGAAAGCCACTTAACCTCAGATTTGTTTTTTTTTTGTGGAAAATCTGTCCTCGTCCATGAAAAAAACAACAACTAGCTTTAAAGAGAAATGCCGACAACGTAAACCTGGCGCAACATTTTTGAAAGAAATAGATTCCGGACCAGCCCATGATCACCGAGGCGGATTTCAGAAGAGAGAGAGACATCCGGCAAGTGTTTCAATTGTGTTGATTTTTTTTTGCGATCGTGATTATCGTTTTATAGAGACCATTTAGTCCCTGTTAAGTAAAAGGTAGCAATAATTTTGACAGTGACACGAAAACGAAGCATCGGACAAACAGGAAATTCTACAGCCCTTACACACTGCTAATTGTTTTTATTTTCGGAGGCTAAAAGTTTCTGAATTGTTTGGTGATTGGTGTTGAATGTCGAATTCACACCTCTGTTCTTTTTTTACCTCCATGCTTGCAGCTTGATCTGCGTAATAATTTATGAAATAAGAATTATTATAATTATGACAATCACGCCATGGATCACGCTCGAATCCACTCTGAATTTATCTGTATGTGTGTCGATCTCGATTATTTTTGTTATCCAATTAAACGCCGCTTTTAACGCACTTGCCCTCGTCATGACCCGACGCGTTCACCTATTTCAACAAAATGTCAATTTATTTCCACGCAGCTGTCATTTATTTAGTAACTGTGATTTGTCGTTTTTTACAATTTTTTTATAGTGATCACTATAGTCTAATGTTTAAAATGTCAAAATATGTTCTCTTTTATTTTAATTTTGGAAGTTTTACTCAGATGATCGATGAAATAAAACAGTGTAGTGACGTGCCTAGTAACCTGCTAAATAACGAGATAATTCCGACGTCAAATTCTATTTTGTTCAGCGATCTAACTCAACCCCATGCAACAAAAATTTATACTATGTGTTCATTATGATCCCATTCTTCCTCGACGAACAAGTACATAAGTGACAATTTAGTCAAAGATGAGAAAACTGCACAAGAAATTTGCCTTATTTACACGTATCGGCAATGCAAGCTGCCATGCGACTTCCCCTTCTGACGTCACAAGGGGAATTTCTGTATGCAAATGAGAAGCTAATGAGGAGCCTCATTTTAAAATACACAAAAATAAAGTTGCCGTAGACTGAGTTTAAAACACATTTTTCCACTTAAAAAAAATAATTCATGCTTAGAAACATAAAAATTAATAATAGTTATGTATCAATGGATAATTTTAGGCGTGAAAATAGCAGCCATTTCACAGGCACTTTAAGTGGCAGCAATCCTTGTACTTGTTGATCAACCAACATTATACTTGTATTGCAGCCAAGGCTTGCTACCATGTAACACAGACCACAGTCCCTGTGCTACATTCTGTACTATTCAGAAAAGACCATACTCTGGAAAAATTGAGAAATCCATTTGAATTATTTTTATTTCACAAAAGCTTTTATCTGAAATGAAAATTGGCCTTTTCTTGTTCATTTGTCATCCTCATACCACTAAAGTACGATGCCATACTGTAATGTTAACATTCCACTGAATGACGTTTCCACTTTTATTCTGTGTTCATGATGTTGCAATCACTAAATTACTCACAACATGAATGATACTTTTAATCTGTGGAAATAGCGATTTGAAAACTCTGGATGCATGTTATGTTATTGACTTAAATTCGTTTTAACCACCTTGTACTTTGAATAATTTTGATTAAAAATATTTTCCTACAAGGGCAGGGTGTCTACTATACATGTTTTACAGCGGGTGCAAACAAGATTCATATGGGGAGTCAGCAAACTCCCAAGTCCCTACAAACATTGCAATATAGCGAGACATTCTTAGTGGCACTATCAAAAATATTTTTTTTTTTTTGAAAGCGATTTGCTACACTTCCCCTGGCACTGGACTAATGGCTGTTTGTTTTTTATATTGTAACATTATTCTGACTATATACTAGTAGCTTCGCGATAAGTGGCTTTCGCTGTGAGTATCTTTCGTAGTGATTAACTTTCGCAGTGAGTAAGGCTTTGTCGCAGTAACTGCATCCTCGCCAACCAAGAACCATTTATTTGGCCGAAGACTCAACATTTGCCCTTGGCAGGTTTCAACATGATTTACTGTATGTCTAACATCCTCAAACGATTATAAGATTCACTTGGGTTCATTTGTATTACCCAATCAGAATTCAAGATAAAAACGACACATTACTTGGTAAAATAAAAATTTTGGAATATAGAAATCAATGTGTTGCTAGCTTTATGCTCTGTGAACGAGCTTACTGACCATCAAAAGAAAGCACTTGTGCTGTATCTGAGGGAAATGTGTTTGTTGCAATGAAACCGGATCGGACAAGTCGACATGTTATTAGTTCCGACAGTTTTGTCAGTTTACTAAAACATGGTTTACACAAATATTTTGACATTCCATCGTCTTCATTCACTTGCCCGCAAACAATTTTCAACGTTGGAATAAGAAATTTAGGAAACGTATCAATGAATATAGACCTTCTGTTCTCGATGAATCAGCACAAAGCCTATACGCCACATTGATACAGCAATGCTGATTGGTGGGGCCAGCTACTTGTCACACCCAATCAAATGACTCAATTTAACTGCGGTGAAATGCAGCTTTTCCTAACACAATCACACACTGGTTTGTGGGCCGGTTATGAATGGCCGGCTTTAGCAATTCGAACGATGCAGTAACTGGTACTTTCATCACAGTTGAGAGTTTTATGTCTTTAACAATAATACCCATGAAATATAAATTAAAAAATTTATTATATAACCTAAAGAAAAATTATTATTTTTCTCATTACAATGATACAGTAATATGTAACTTCATGTGGAAATAAATGAGATTTAAAACTGATGGCTTAGCAATATTAGGGATTGTCAACTTGCCCACGAGGGCTACAGGTTTTTAAAATTTACATTTTTATGTATACGTGTACCATAGGGTCCATAGTATGTTTTTCTTACTGATTTGAATACACTATGTACTTGGCAGTTTCCAGTCCTTGTATACTGTGTTCTCCAGCATAAGATTGTAATGTGAATTTAATGCTGTATGATGACGCCATATTCAGGTCCTACCAGTTATTCAAAGTCCCATGTTGACTATGTCCCGGATCTTTTACTTACTTATCAGTGTCTGACTGGTATATACAAAATGCGACCAAGAAAATGTCAGAGAGCCACAAAACCAAAACAATCTGTCACCAGTGATATGATTTTACACATAGTAATTGAGAATTGCAATTGTATAGAAAAGAACACTAAATACAGCTATCCCGGCCAGAATAAGAGTCATCAGTCTTCATGAGTGATGTAAATGGTATTTCCATGAGAGTGAATATTGTCAAGTTTGAGAGTATCTTAACATACGTCAACATGAACATTATTGATAGAATCAAAGACATGCTGAACAGGAAGTCCATTTTGGGCTACTGCCATTGTCAAATTTTGGACAGTAAAGGATTATTTATACAGGAGATGTTCCAGTAAGGAACTGTTAAAATTGTTTGATTAGCATATCAAAATCATTTATTGGAACAGATCATGTTCTGGATTCACCAAAATAACAACGTTGCTATGTTTCTATGCATACAACAAACTCCAAACAAAAGAAGTCGTCCAATCGTCTTTGAAAATAGAGTCTTGTTGCCCTTGCATTTCCGAGCAAGAAAAGGTGAGGCCAACATACAACCAATTTTCCCACAATCTTTCCAGCAGTTAGATAGACTATTTTTATTTAGAGTTGCCCGGGCAACCAAAATTTAGGATGCGAATCACTCCGGCGACTAAAATTCGATGATAATAATCAAGGGGGTGAGAGACTATTTACCTCAGTGATAGCTACAGTGATTGTGACCCAATGAATATTGGCAAGATTACGGGAAATGCAGTGACCAGTGAGACCCAAAACTACACAAACCTTTATGAATGAAGAACATGAATTCAGTTTTATTACAGACTCCAGGGGAACAAACATTTGTGATGTATTTCACTAACATGGCGACAATAATGAAACGTTTATCGTCTTTGCTAGCTTTCGGGCTCACATAAAACTCATGCTAGTGAAATCTATTTTTTACCTATCTATATAATTCTTGTTAAAAACATGCTTAGGCAGAAAATTGGGAAACTTTCTTAGGGGACATAAATAACATTTGTACATGTAATGTTACAGCGACAATAAGTTCGAAAATTGGATACGTACTGTTTGTATTATTTGATTACAGATTCCTGGGGAACAAATATTAGTGCAGCAATTCACTCTGTGGGGGGGGGGAGGGTTGTGGGGATGGGGTTGTGGGGGGATATAGGTGGCAAAGTGGAAAAACAAATTTGAGGGACTCCGAAAACGTAATTTACAAAAAAAATAAGTCATGCATGGCACAGTTCTAGTTAGTTATCGAATTTAAGATATATAGTTTTGTTTATAGTAATATAGCTGGAATATAACCAAATCAGGAATATGATTATGATGATTGTTCAACATTAAAATAGTCAAACGAGTACTTGTCCACATTGAGGAACATTGCTCTGGAACAGAAGTAATTAAAACAAAATCAGCCATTTTGAATACATGTATATATCTATAACATGATGTATAATGAATATTTAAAATTTGAACATAATCAGTCAAAGCAAGTCAGAGATATGGCACTAGAACCTCATTCATTGAAACAAAACGGTCGCCAGTCAGCCATTCTGAATCTTATCTGAAAAACAAAATGATGTGCATCAAAGTCTTATATTGTTCAATGTATATATAAAGTTTGAACGAAATCCATCTGTAAACAGCGAGAAATGCTTAATTTTGATGATTTTTAGAATAAAAATGGCCGCCATTCGGCCATCTTGAATCAGATTGTAAAACAAATTGATGTGCTTATGTATAATGTCATGTATGATGTATGTGTGAACAGGTCTGAACACACGCACACACACACACACGCACACACACGCACGCACACACACACACACACACACACACACACGCACACGCACACGCACACGCACACGCACACACACACACACACACACACACACACACACACACACACACACACAGGGGTCCGAACGAGACTTATTAAATTTATTGCATGTTAATTTCACAATGAACTTTTCAACATTCTGGTTATCTGAGAGCAATTCCAGTCTTCGAAACAAACTTAATGCAATTTATGACTTGACAAAAACGCAATGTAATGCAATATCACAACCAACGTTTCAAATGTTTGCCTATCTTCCATGTTTACTTGGTAATATATTATTGATTCAGCCCAGCGGTAATATAGCTTATTTATGGTGCCCAGGAACCAAAATTTGGGAGGTGAATTACTTGGATAACCAAGCGGTAAGAGACTACTTACTGCGGTGATAGCTATGGTCATTGCAACCCAAACATATTTTACTTTTAGTAAACGAGGATGAAAACCGTGTTTAGGCCATGAGAAAGTGAAGATCTTGAACGTACTTTAGTGCAAATAAATTTGTTTTGATTGCCTATCATACCATGGCAAACACAAATAATGTGAGTGAATTTTCCTAATAAGGTTTAAATGTTCTAGGTGTCTGTGCATCACTTATTTCTTCCTGCTTAATTAATTAAATGTATGTTCACAAGTCATAACATACTTCCAATCAATAAAATACTGTGTATTTTACACTTTGTTTGCAAATGCTAAATAGTAATAAATGTCTACCAAAATTAATTTTATTGACACTTCAAAAGTATGATCATTTCATTATTTCTCAATCTACTCAATTAAAAATATAGGTTGCGTGGCTGCTATTTCATGGTCTTTCTATTGACAAAAAAAATTAAGTGAAATACATCTATGCACATAAAAATGTGCACCCCACTTAAATAAAGATTTAGTTGAGGAAATGTGGAAAAATGTTGGATACTGTTAATTCAGAACAGAGATATTTTGTTTCTCTGCATATACATTGAAGGGGAGTGGAGGCCAGGCTTTTGGCACTCTGTACATGAAATTTGACTGGCCCTCTAGAGGCGAAATAACGCCAAGCAAAGTGGATGTTTGTCGTCTACTTCACATCCCGTTTTGTACTCGATATTGAGGGCATTTCGCAGAACATGCAAGTTGTTTTTATCGCCAGAATTCATTCATAGATCTCAAATTTCATGTATGGAGTGACAAAAGAGACCACTGCTCCCCTTTAAATCGTTAATTGTTGTTTGTGAGTAATGGGGAAAAAGGGGGAAAAAAGTTTGATCACTAACCACATGGAGCAGAAAAATTTCTGGTTATCACACAAGTTCTTGAAATCGACACCGTCCCAGTTAGTAATTCTTCAGAGCGTTCTCTTATAAGCTAAACACAAGACATAGAAAAGGTTTAATTAGGATAGTAACAATTTCATGCAATTGCACAAAAAGCAATGACCTCTTTTGATGAATGAATTTCGTCAAAGCATGTCAGAAATAAGGCCCTTGAACTGTATTTGTTAAAAGCAAATGTTCACCAGTAATTGGGAATCTTATTTGAAAAAAAATAAATATATATCAAGATCATGTTCATACACTTCATTGTCGGCACAAAACAGCATTGGTTTGTCTAAATTGCCGCAATGAATTTTTAAACCATTTGACCATCTTGAACTGGATCAGAAAGCAAATGCCTGTGCAGGGGTACCAATGAAAGTGTAGCTTTTTAATGAAAATCACAGCTTTGACACCGTGCAGCATAGCTTGGTCAGGAAAAGCTTAGCTGCAGGAATGAAATCCGCTAGTTTTGACATCGAGAACTCAAGCTTTGAACATATTTTGATGTTGAGGGCGTAAATAACATGGCTGCCTCCAAAAGCAGTGTTAGCGACGGTAAGTATTTTACCCGTTTTCTCAACAAAATCATCAAGTTATGCTGTGTAATATGCCGTGATCAGTAAGGTTCAGGTTTAATTTCATTTCTAGAAAGTTTCAGCCACCATTTTACGAAACTTGCAGAGAAATCTCAATTCCAATTTTCGAAGCGAACAGGCCAGCAGGACGTCCTATTCTTATACATGTACTGTTGTACATGGCCGTTGTTCATGTATCTGATATACAGTCCGTCACCGATCATCAGTCAATCAGTTACCGATCCCCCACCCCCACAGTTTTAAATATGGGATTTGGAAATAATTCTCATGAAATTTTCAACTTTACTCATCTCCTGGTGCAGGGAAAAATCCCAAAACATGAGGACCAGAGTATTTCATCCACGATAGCCTCAACAGGGGAATTGTACCTTTACCAGAATATTTTGGGACATTCAACCAGTTCATGCGTTCTATTTTATGTCCAAGGTGTGACTGACCTCATTTTATCATCTATACAAGAAAACCAAAACACCATAAACAGATTGGAAAACGAGGTCTCTCCATATCATATTGGAATGTACAGGGTATATGACAAAAAATAGAAGATAATGACTTCATAAAATGCATAGAAATCCATGATATAATAGGTCTTGGGGAAACCTGGCTGAACAAGGACTCTCTGAATACACTCAACATACCAGGATACTACAGTCACTCAATAATAAGAAGTAAACAACCAGGTGGAGGACTATCAATACTAATAAACGAACAAACCAAGAAAGGTATCAAAATTGAAGAAGTAGACTCTGAAGACATGCTTTGGTGCAAGTTGAAGAAAGACTTTCAACTTAGAAGAAGATATCTATTTGTGCTATGTGTATCACCCACCAATGAATTCAAAACACTGCATGCCAGATTTCTTCACTAGACTAGAAAATAATATTGCAAACTATTCTCAACTTGGAAACACTATTATACTAGAAGATTTTAATAGTAGGACAGGAAGACTTGTTGACTTTATAGACAATAGTGATGAATTCACATCCTTGCCACGTTATTTTCAAAATGATATCACCGATACATTCCGAAATAACAGATGTTATAACCAATACGCAGGGTAAAACTTTGACAGACCTATGTAAAACTTGTGATGTTAAAATTCTGAATGGCAGAATACCAGGTGATTGTAGTGGGAACTTCACATGTTATCATTACAACGGGACTAGCATGGTAGATTATGCAATAGCTGGAACTAAACTCATTGAGGAATTTCTGTACTTTAAAGTACATAATTTTACTTATATGTCAGACCACTGCCAGATTTCCTGCCTTCTTAAACTTGATAAAAACATTAAACTAGATAGAATTATGTTCTCAGACTGTCATCTCAAAAGCTTGAGAAAAGTAACATGTTATCCATACAATATTTTAACAATGTACAAACATTGAAATAAAGGCTTTAAGGCCAAGGAAAAAATAAGTTTGTTTCTCCACCCCACACTCGTCAATTCCGACCTGCTGCGTCAACCGTTTTTTTCCATCTCATTGACTTATCATAAATGAAGATAAAAAATAAATAGAAGCCCACCAAAATAAGTGACAATAATGCAGTGCACATGGTAGAAAATTTGAGTAACTGTAGGAATGCGCAGTGTACATTTCTGAATGACACATGTGTGTAGAGGATCTGTTATGCTTATTTGCACACAAGTGATGGCAGAGTAGAACTGCAGAACTATACCAGATTCCCATCCAGCAGCACTGCTTTGAATTTATCTCTGTGTACATTCTGTTGTTGTTTGCAGTTTGTTTGCATGTTCTTTTTGCCTGAAGAATAAAAAAATTAGAAAAAAAAATAAAAAGCCGCAAATGAGAAACAAACTTCTTTATTTTCTTGGCCTAAGATATTGCAAGTTATCATTGATATCACTTGTGCTTGAAAAATTTACCTACTTTTATCAGGTTAAGTAGTCCTATAATGTTCATTGTTATTTACAGTTTATGAACATTATGTGTATTTTCTATTACATTTGTGTACTGTTTTCATATATTTTAATAAATTTTAATTTTTTCCAGTTAAAATAATTCAGCATTTTAATTGCATTATTTTTTTGTACAGACATGCTGACATCAACAGTTGACTGAGAATTTGCACTTCACAAATTTGTTTTAATACTCTTTTAGTACTCTGACTCCAGTGACCCCCTTGTGTCTGGCCGTGCGTCATCTTATGACTAAATATGACTTAAAAGAGCACCAGTTATCAAAGCTAAGTGATTCGGAAGGTGAACCATCAACATTTTGGAAGCTTTTACGAGACTTAAACTCAGATTGTTTAGATAACCTGAACAATTCAATTGAGCCCAATGAATGGCTGTCTTACTTTAAAAAGTTATTAAACAATAACAGCCTATCAACTGATTTAGAAACAAATTGCCCTAATAAAAACAAATTAGTCAAACTGATTGGACTACTGAAAACAAAACAAACAGCAAAAATGATTTAAATGGCCAAATCACAATACCTGAATTCAAAAATGCAATTAATCAACTTAAACTAAATAAAGCATCAGGGGAGGACCAGCTCTGTAATGAAATGTTTATATATGGAGAATTCTACATTCTTGAAGTGCTTCAATAATTGTTTAATCATAAATATAATTCAGGTATTTTTCCAGCCAGCTATTCACAAGTCAGGGTCCAGGGATTGCAGTATCTAGCTGCTTAGGAAAACTGTTTACCAGTATCCTGAGCACTAGGCTAATAGCATACTTGGACAAACAAAATATTATTTCAAAGCATCAATTCAGTTTTAGGAAAAACCGAAGGACAACAGACAACCTCTTTATATTAAAAACAATTGTACAAAAATATCTCTATAATAATAGCCATTCAAAAGATAAAACAACCTCCAAGTCTAACAAAATCTATGCTTGCTTCATAGATTTTAGAAAGGCGTTTGACAGTGTGTGGCATAATGGTCTCTATTTCAAACTTCATAAAAATGCTATATCAGGTAAAATGTTTTATATAATAAAAAACATGTATGAAAACAACAGATACAGAATTAAAACAAAGGAGGGTTTAACTGAGAGCTTTAAATCAACAGTTGGAGTCAGACAAGAGTGCAATCTTAGCCCTACTCTTTTTAACATTTTCTTAAATGATTTACCTGACTGTTTCAAGTCTGAAAACTGACTCCCCCGTTCTTGATAATTTAAAAGTAAGTTGTTTCCTATATGCAGATGATGTTGTCATTTTATCTAAATCTGCTAAGGGGCTACAAAACTGTTTAGACAACTTAAAAATATATACGTCAAAATGGCGCCTGGCTGTTAATACAGAGAAAATGAAGGTTATTGTATTCAATAAATCAAACAGAGCCCTGAGCAATAATATATTCTTCTTCGCTGAAAAAGAAATTGCAATAGTTAAGCAAATTAATTACCTGGGTATAACTATAAGTGCTAATGGCAAACATAAAGAGGGTATCAATAATTTAAAAAATAAAGGGATGAAAGCTCTCTTTGCTTTGAAATGCAAACTCCGTTATGACAACTCACTAAACATACCCCTCCAACTATCTTTATTTGACAAACTGATAAGACCCATTATTGTATACGGTAGTGATGTTTGGGGTGATGAAAAAATAGATGTTTATGGTGAGCTAGGAAGGTACCCCATTGACTGTTTTATCAAGAAACAACGACTTAAGGTAGAGATGCAGTTTATTTGGCTTGCTTTTTAATTGAGTAATTAGACAATGAAGATGGTATTATATATCCAACATGTTATATATTTTCTGAAAGCTTATTATACAAACTTTGTAAAACTTGTCTTTATTTTAAATATCCAGAATGCGTTTTTGATTTTGGGTCAAAAATATGCTTTTTTGGACAAAAGTGGTTTAAAAAAAATTAGCTTAAAAACTTCAAGTCCGTTTGTGGGTAAAATTACATCACGGGATACCTTGGTATACTACTAAATCAAATGCGTCCACTCATCTCTCTAACGACTTTCAAAGTCGCACAGCATGACCTCAAAGTTCACTCTGTTCTATTTTTGCATAATTTATATATCCATGTTAATTGCGGACTTGTTATTTTTGTTCCACTCGCCGTAATAAACTGTCCGGACGCATTTTGAAGGGGGAACACCTTGTCAATAATGTGTGAAAATTTCGAGGCAAATGGCCAAAGCGTCTATCAGCTATTTTAATTTAAAACCCAAGAATTCACCAAAAATAGAAGACGAGAAAAAGGCTAATTTGCATATTTGCGCGTTAAACCGGGATTTACTGCTTTGTCATACTTTGTCATACTTTCTAGACTATTGAAATTGAAAGTTGACGTATAGACATAGACATTTTATGTAAAATCGTTGGACCAGAACAACTGCTCTTGAATATATAAATCAGAAACACGTCATACATACCAGTGTTTTGATGGGGGTCGGTAAAAACATGTGGCAATGCCCAGTAAATATGACGTCATCTCATGAATTATTAAACAGGGGGCGGTCCTAGGAAGGTGACCTTTTATCACGATCAAAACATCATGGCTTCTCTTCGATGTATTTTCAATAAAAAATCTACGAGTATTTCAGAGCCTATGGTTTACCGTGAAGAGTACAAAGTGGGATATTAAATTATTTATCCTTGATGATTTTTATATAGTATTGAGAATCAACTCCAGGAAGCGAACGCACAATAATGAATAATCACGTAATCCTAGAATCGAAACGCGAGGCACAGAAGTTTTGTTCATTGTTTCCAATCCCATTTTTCCCACTGCAACATATTTGTTAAAAGAAATATTTGAATTATGTTCGTTTTTTAAGGAGGCATTTTTTTATTTTTCCCGATTTTGGCAACGCCTTATTCAGGGATTTTCTAAGACAGTCGCAGACAATCAGCGCACAGATGTACGTACAAAACATGCTGTTGTACTACCGGCGACGGTCGCCTGCAAGAAGAGAGCTCCAGTTCCTAACGTAAAAGTTTAAAAATTTCGACCGGTTTTAAATAATTAGTGTTGGAAATCTGACATGTTTTAAGAGTGCAAAATTAAGGTGCATTTTCGAGCGGTCGAATTTTTCTGAATAGAAATCGGCAAATGAAAAAAATAGAAGTGCTAAACAGTGTGCTTCGGTAGTTTAAAAAAAATGGAATTTCCGTCAAATTTACGTAAACTTCCCCATTTTTCACGGAAAAAGCAAAGGTCGTGGCCGTGTTGCAGGCTAAAAAACTCAAAAATCAAAACAAAATCATCAATCAGTAAGTATTATGACAAGGAAAGCAAAACATTAGACGCGGAGAAGCGGTCAGCGTGTCAAAAGAGTTGTTACCATAATGTATCAAGTTACCTCTCTCTGTGATTTATTTTTCATTGAAATTATTTGGTTGTTTTCAATTAATTTTAGCGTACCTTTGCAATTTATTTTAGCATTGTCAGTTGTTTGCTTTATTGAATTAAACGGAGTTCGTCCGGTTGCAAACAAAGCTGTCTCGCACCACCGAGCAAAACTTGCGAATGATCGAAGTACAGGTACCCATTGGACAAAAGATGCACAAAAGTTTGTATCTCCCCGGCCCAGTGCAATATATCCGGTTAGAATCAAAGCTCACGTGTCCCTTATTTGAGGGACCAGATTCTGCCGTAAATTCGGGATGGGATTTAGAAAAAAATAAAATGGGACTTTTAAGGTGTATTTTGGCGTCATTTCAATCATTCCTAATGCCTAAAATCTAAGTTTTACCGTAGTAATTGACGCCTATTCAAGAGTATGATGTTTATTGTGACTAGCGTGAATGGGTAAGCTTCGTTTCGACTATGAGCAGTTATCACTGTAAACAATGTTAAATTATTCTTCACATGCTCAGTTTATTTTTTGAGAACAATTATTTAAAAATAAAATCTCTCAGTCAATCAGAAACTCTGATTCATGCCTTCAGGGAAAGTCATGTTTGGACGCTCACATCGATTTGTTTTTCGTTCGGTGGGCTGATGCCTTCAGTGTAGCTTTTGCATCTTCCGACATAGAAATCATCTGAATCTTCTTTCTACCTCTCTTTCTTTTCACACCACGCATAATGTAATGATAAAAATTAAGAAAAAACGCTGAGGAAATATAATGTTTGGTTTGCTAGCGAGCGAGAACTGATTTGAGAATAATTGCACATGCGCGTGAATTGAATGAACTATGACCCGTACAATCTCGATTTGCATATTGTCAATCAAGGTCTTGTTATTTGGTTACTCATGCAAATTAGGCAATTGGACATAAACATTGCCACGTGTGAGTGTTTTTTATTTTTAACCAGAAAATAAACAGCAATTTTAACGGTGTTCCAATAAGAATTCATTGGTCAAATTTTCACAGAATGTTCTTTAGATAAAAATCTATATAAAAAATGAAAAAAACTATTTTTGATTGAAATTCACAAATAAAGTGCATCTCTACCTTAAGGTAGAGATGCAGTTTACCTGACAGGTATTTTAATTTGTTAATTAGGAAATCAAGATGACCTCCCTTGTCCACAAAACTATATATTTTCGGGAAGCTTATTGTATGAATTTTAAAATTTTGTTAGTATTTTTTTGTTATGGACACTGTAGTTTGAAATGTGCACAAAAATGTGTTTTTTGGTCAAAAGTGATTTAAAAAAAATTAGCTTCTAAACCATGCTTCTGTTTCCTGTCAAAATTGGTTTATGGGTACATCTGTTTACTATGAAGAAAGTGCCGTCTTGAAAACTGTCTACCAGTTGTCAGTTTTGCTGGGCAGCAGCTCAAATTTCACTAATTCAAGTTTTTGCATAAATTAACAGCCAGGCTAGTTGTCTGTACGATTTTCGTAACACTGTTCAACCAAAAACAATGCCCCGACAGCGTTTTAAAGATTAACACATTGTCAATCATTTGTGAAAATTTTAAAACAAAAGGTCAAAGCGTCTAGGAGCTATTTTTTTTTAAAGTTCTGGGATGTGCACTAAAAAGAAGCTAAGATAATTGCTAATTTGCATAACAATTCACTCTGTAAGAAGTTTGCTAATGCTCATAATTAAAATGGCTGTAACAGTTCCAAATTTAAATGTATTACCGTTTTGTTAAAAGTTAAATATAGTGCATAATGTGGAGATCCTGTCATTTCTTTTTGTCACCAAGTTTCTTTTTTATTATTTATGTACAGCCTTGCTAAATCTTGCTAAGCATTCAAAAGAGAATGTTTGCACCTGTTATCTATATTTTAAAATCGTTTTTTGAGTATGTTCTACTATTCACAATTCTACAAAATTTTAACAGTCTATATCCAAGACTGTTTGGATAATAAAAAGCATAAAACAAAAATTCACTCCCAAGTGCCCACGAACATGCATCTCTACCTTAAGTATTTCAACCGGGTAACAAACTCTGATAACACATTATTAAGAGATGCCTACTTAGTAAATTAGAATGTAAAAAGTAAATGGTTTACAAGTGTAGAAACCCTCATGCAAGATTTAGATGTTGTCACCATTGTAAACTCAAGTGAAATAATAAATAAGAACAAATTTAGACTTTAATCATAGAAAAAAATAAACAAATCATTTGAGAATCAATGGATCTTAGACATGCATAATGATAATAGAAAACAAACCTTGGCTTAAAAACAAACTAAGAACATACAGACTTTTTAAACAAAATTTAAAAATTGAAAATTACCTAATTAATATGCAGAACCATGGTCTTAGAAGGTTAATTGTAAAATGTAGGACAAGCAACCATGAGCTTAAAATTGAGAAAGGCAGACATAATAATGGACCACTGGATAAAAGAACATGTGATATGTGCAGCCAAAATATAATTGAGGATGAGCAACATTTTGTAATGAAATGTCCAACTTACAGTCATCATAGGGACAAATTATTCCTGACTGCACAAAATAAAGTTAAAAATTTTGATAAAGAAAACAGTCAGAATAAATTCATATTGATTATAGGAAACCATACTCTAGCACCAGCCTTAGCTGTATTCTTAAAAAACAGCTATGAAACAAAACAGCAACAACTATCAGTGTATTAGGTTACATTTTGTGTTCATTCTATATTCACCATTGGCTGCAAATTGTCTTTATTGTTTATTCATATTTGTTCTTGATTTGTTTTATATTTTTAGAATAGTTTTTTTCTTTTCTTTTTAGATTATAGTTTTTAAATTTCTTTCTGTAAGACCCTTTTTATCCTTTCCTAAGGATTTTATGCGTCTAATAAAAATATACATCTATCTGGCTTGTTGAATGGGTGATCCTAGAAAATATACATCAGAAAAAAACAAAGAAAATTAAATTTTATACGACTCAATTATTTGAATGTAGCTGTATACTTTAAAACATTCTTTCCAAAAAGTATTGAAGCACATTTTGTACAAACTTTGAAATTCTAGTAGCTATCACAGTCAATCATGTAAGTAACATGAAAGACACCCCTGTCCCTTTTTATAGTCTGAACACTGGAATAGTAAACAAGCAGCCTGTTGACTGAGATAGCTCCTCTGTTAGCAATGCACATTTCAATTAAAGAACTGAAGATATCATTAGAAAATGAACAATATGTATAGTACATTGTATCAAAGCAATCAGACTTACTGTTCTCAACAAGAATTCGAAAAACTATAACATTTTACCAAAAATATTCATCAAAATTAGATAATTGAAGATATCATCACAAAATGAACAAATCAGAGAATGGTCCACATGTAGTACCTATATATGTAATATCGATGCAATCGGACTTGCTGTTTTTAACAAGAAGTTGAAAATATCACTTTTTACCAAAAATGAGAAAAAATATTCACCAAAATTGAAGATTGAAGATATCATCACGAAATGAACAAATCCAAGAGAGGCCTACCCAAGGTACATATACACCAAGTATCAAAGCATTCAGGCTTGTAGTTTTCAAGAAGAAGTGGAAAAAGTAAAACATTGACAAGGTCAACGACGGACAATCACTCATATGATAAGCTCCGCTCGACAAAGTCGACAGCAGAGCTAAAAATAGTACAAATGTACTGAAATACATGCAAAGTTCGCATGGAATCAAAAAAAATCACAACATGCAAACAGAGCATAAGGTAAACACAGAAAGCTCGACAGAATTTATCCACCAGTCAACTTTAAACAGGACAGGCTGTATATCAGATACATGAACAACGGGAAGAATAGGACGTCCTGCTCGGTCTTATGCCACTAATCAACCAATGGCTGTTCGTAGCCCTCAATTTAAATGCCTTACAAGAACCAATGAAATTTTTTAAACATTTTTTTTCTCAGGTGCTCCCTGTTTGAGGGCCTAATCACCTGGGTCAAAGGTGAGACCAACATGTGGTCTTTTGTTTACTACTTAGCGGCTGTGTACCTGTGGGTTTATTCTGTGTGTACTTGGATGTTCTAATCTTGGTGTTTTTCCAGTGATTTCTCTTGGTGCAATCAAATACAGTAGGCGTGTCTTGTTTACCTGAGATTTGCAAGAGTTTGAGCTGGCCAACATGTTAGTTTTTTTCATATGGTTGATTACTGGCATGTTGATTTCCCATTTTTGAATCATGTTTTCAACTTTCTTCATCATTTTTATATCGCAATCTCGTCATATGTTAACATTGTCGTCTATGGAAATTCAATTAGTGGTATAAGCCCTGCTAACTGTTCGCTTCGAAAATTGGAATTGAGATTTCTCTGCAAGTTTCGTAAAATGGTGGCTGAAACTTTCTAGAAATAAAATTGAACCTGAACCTTACTGATCACGGCATACTACACAGCATAACTTGGTGATTTTGTTGAGAAAACAGGTAAAATACTTACCGTCACTAACACTGCTTTTGGAGGCAGCTATGTTGTATACGCCCTCAACATCAAAATATGTTCAAAGATTGAGTTCTCGAGGTCAAAACTAGCAGATTTCATCCCTGTACAGTAGCTAAGCTTTTCCTGACCAAGCTATGCTGCACGGTGTCAAAGCTGTGATTTTCATTAAAAGGCTACACTTTCATTGGTACCCCTGATGTGCTTATGTATATAATTTAAGTTTTGCATTTTGTTTTTCTATCTATCGTAGTGTCATAATTTTATACTTGCTATTCTCTGTAATGTATTAGCTTAGTTTGTTTTATTTTATCTATTTACTTTTTGTAACCATTCATTCCTTCTTAAACTTTTTTAACCATTGCCAATCCCTCCGGGGAATAAGTAAGTGTTAATAAAATTTGATGTTTGAATGTGAACGGTAAAGACACGTCAGAGATATGATGCTTGAACTGCATTTGTTGAAACAATATAGCCGCTAGTCAGCCATTTTCAATTCGATCCGAAAAAAAAAAATTACATGCAAGGAAATGCATGTTTCAATGGATATATAATGCATGACAGAGAATGCACTGACACACAGACTACCGCAAAAAGGAATTATAAGTTCTCACCTTCAGACTACACACGAAAGGAACTATGTTGGTGTTGATTTTCGCGCTTCGCTCCAGTGATGACTAAGATATTGGAACCTAATAATGTTAATATTGTAGAAAGTACTGTAAATAAGTTGAAATTTATTATCCGAATGCTGATAGTTTACTAAATAAGTTGGATGAACTTTGTGTTGTTATTGGGGAAAGCGATCCTGATATTGTAATTATTACAGAAATGTTTCCAAAGAATTTTGATGCTGATTCATATGTCTGAATATACTTTACCTGGTTATGACTGTTGGTGTGGAACTATTAAGAAGCATTCTCGTGGTGTAGGGACTTATGCTAAACATGGACTACCAATTACCCCCTGTTCAGAAATTAATGAGCACTGCTTCAAAAAACATGTATGGTGTAAAGTTCAGTTAAATAATGGAAGTAACTTGTTACTAAGAGCTATTAATCGTAGCCCAAATTCTGATGATGATAACACTGAGTTGCTCTTTGATCTTTTAAATAACTGCTGTCTAACTTCAAACAGTATTTGTATTGTTGGAGATTTTAATTTTCCAACCATCTGCTGGGATAGTTGGACTACATCAAGAAGTGAGAATCATATATCCTTTCAGTTTATTGAATGTGTTCGGGATAATTATTTACAGCAATTATTATCAAAACCTACCCGTTATAGGGATGGGCAGACTCCTAGGTTACTGGACTTGTTGTTTATAGATAATGAGCATAATGCTGAGAATATTATATATGGTAATCCCATTGGACTTAGTGATCATGTTTCTATAATGTTTGAATTGAAGTATTCTTATTTCATGAATAAGAATAATGCTGTTCATTATAATTTTTATCGGGGTAGATATAATGAAGCTAGAGTTATACTTGGAAGTGTTGACTGGAGTATTTTGGAGACCCTGGATATTAATAATGGATGGAATATGTTTGATGAGAAGATGAAAAATTGCATTCAACGTGTGATCCCAATTTCTAAGTCTATTGGTAGGAAAAAACCTTTATGGATGGATAATAAGGCACTGAGGGCTGTTATTAAGAAATACAAATCTTGGAAAAGATACACTTATACTAGAAGTTACAATGACTATGCCACTTACTGTGGTAACAGAAATAAGGCTTCAAGGGCAACAAGGTTTGCAAAAACTAGATATGAGCAAGGACTAGTGGATTGTATTGGGGAAAATCACAAAGCATTTTAGAAGTATGTGGGTGAACAAATAAATATTAGATCAGAAATACCAGATTTATTGGACAGTAATGGAATCATGCACTCAGATTCTGTAAAGAAAGCAAACATTTTAAATGATTTCTTCATGATCAGTTCTGTGTTCATCAATGAACCAGATGGAGAGCTTCCTGGTGTCAAGTATTTCTTCGAGGGTACTTGCAAATGTCATGTAAATTTTACAAAGGAAGATGTACGTAAACTTTTATCGAGCTTAGATGTATCCAAGTCATCTGGACCTGATAATTTTCATCCTAGATTTCTTAAAGAGGTAGCAAATGTCATCTATGAACACTTATTTGTTATCTTCCGAAAATCCGTTGGCGAAGGTACTGTTCCAAGTGCATGGAAAGCGGCTAATGTTACTTGTATTTTCAAGAAGGGTAATAGGTCTGATCCTGGAAACTACCGACCTGTGAGTTTAACGTCTGATTTGTAAACTGTTAGAAAAGCTTGTGAGATCAGCTGTTATGAGTAATATGGAAGTACCGGTAAATAACTTACTATCTGATTGTCAGTTTGGATTTCGGGAGAAATGTGGTACTATTCTCCAGCTTCTAACAGTTTTGGAGAATTGGACTTGTGCTATGGACAGAGGTGCACAAGTTGATGTGATTTATTTCGATTTTCAAAAAGCTTTCGATACCGGTCCCCATAAAAGACTAATACATAAGTTGAAAGCATATGGATTTGGGGGATCACTACTTAGATGGATTGAGGACTTTTTGTCAAATAGACATCAACGGGAGGTTATAAATGGTAAATTTTCTGGTTGGTTACCTGTGGTGAGTGGCATACCGCAAGGTAGTATTCTGGGACCAGTTCTTTTTGTACTTTTTATTAATGATCTGCCAGATGCGGTTAAGACAGTGTGTAAACTCTTTGCGGATGACACTAAGTTGTACAAGTGTATTTTTAGTCATCTGGACCAAATAGAACTTCAGAATGATATTTTCAGTCTTTGTGAGTGGTCAAGAAAATGGTTATTAGAATTTCATGTTAAAAAGTGTAAGGTGATGCAGTTTGCCAAGAAGGACTTTGATGATTATAGTTATAGTATGCATAGCAAAGAAGATGTTGTGTTCCCTATTGATATGGTTAATGAAGAAAAGGATCTTTCATGATCTAATTAAAATAAAACATGATCACAATATGGAAAATTGGAATCAAATACTAAAAAAAGTAAAACTCAGACTATCTGAGATTTATATTCAAAGATGGAGAGAAGAACTAAATTTCAGTGAAACCAATGAAAATAGGGGAACAAAACTGAGAACATACAAACTATTCAAAGTAAGCTATAATATGGAAAATTATTTGCAAAACATTTCAAATTTCAGCCTCAGGAAAATGCTTTCAAAATTCCGTCTGAGTGACCACAACTTAGAAATAGAATTAGGTAGTAGAACAAAGCCCAAAATAGAATTAGAAAATAGACACTGTAATAAATGTAACACTAAAGCATTAGGAGATGAAAAACATTTCCTGCTATTTTGTACTGGCTATATAGAACAAAGAAAAAAACCGTTTGATGAGTGTGCAATAAATATTTACACAATGGATGTGAATTCCATATTTAAAAAGATTATGGAGAATAATATAGCTTTAGCAAAATACTTAAAGAGCACAATTTTTAAAACCACAGAAAGTAATTATTTTTTTCTTTTATTTTACTAACATTTTATTTTTATCTCTTATGTATTGTATGTATTTATGTTCCTTACCATACAAAAACCCTCTGAAGGTTTTTAGTAGTGTAATAAAGTTATTATTATTATTGTATTCCAGGACAATCTTAAATTTAGTAAACATATTGCTAAAGTTGTGAATAGTGCTAATAGAATGTGTGGTCTTATCAAGCGTTGCTTTAGGCATTTCGATCAATCATCATTTACTAAATTGTACAAGGCATTGGTGAGGCCCCACCTTGATTATGGTGATAGCGTATGGTACCCCATAGACTGGCGCAGTCGGAGCGATTAATTTGTTTTTGTAGTTTTGTAGTTTAAATAAATAAAATAAAATAAAATCGCAAAATGGAGGTGCGAAATCACCCCGACTGGTTTATTCTGCAGGAAAATCATTGCTATTAAATATTCATGAGCACATATTATAATGACGTGGGCACGGAAATACGTGCATAATGCGGTCAACATGGTAAAGGTCACACTGCAGACCCAACATGGCGGCACGTTGAAATTCGAGTTTGTCGTAGTCGTCGTTTCTAATTCATCACAATGTGTAAAAAATTAACTCGTACTGTCGTAGAATTGAAAAAAAATCGGCTGCTACAATCAGCCGACGCCTTCTCGGTCAGAGGTCAGTTGAAGAGACGTTGTGATTGGCTTAGATGATTGTCAATTTGAACACTCATTAACATAATCACCCGTTGAAAAATCGACGAGTTCCTGTAGTGTCGATAGAGGGCCATGCAGATTAAACCAGTCGGGGTGATTTCGCAGTTACAGGGGATTTCGCGCTAACACCTCCATTTTGCATTTTTTTTTATTTTATTTAAACTACAAAAACAAATTAATCGCCCCAACTGCGCCAGTCTAGGTACCCCATTACAAAGCAAGATAAGAGATCTGTTGAAAATGTCCAAAGAAGATTCACTCTGTGTAACTGGGTTGAGTGATTTATCGTATGAGGGAAGGTTATCTGCATTGAATCTACCTACGCTGGATTATAGAAGACATAGAGGGGATATGATACAAGTCTTTAAGATCTTGCATGGACATTGTGATGTTGATCCAGCTGTGTTTTTTGAGTTATCTTCATCTGTAACCAGAGGTCACAGGTGGAAGCTAATCAAAACACGTTGCTACAAATCCGTTTGTCATAACTACTTTTCTACACGTATTGTCAATGATTGGAATGCACTACCCGAGTATATTGTAGACAGTAACAGTATTGATTCGTTCAAACGTAAACTCGATAAATTATGGATGTCACGCAGATTTGATACATCGTCAATTTATTAATATTCAGCTGACCAAATTGAACAAATTGGTGGGGACAACAAGTCATAATGAGCTTACTTTATTCCCCGATGGTTCCAGTAAACATGTTGATGGGGGAAAAATGCAATTAACTAATCCCCCCTCCCTTCCCCGCCGAATTTTCGAATGGTCCATCCAACTGAATCATCGCTGACATTTACAAATTTCCATGACACGTCTCATTTGAAGGCCATAGAAATATAAACAATTTAACGGGCTAATTTTTGACACGGCTACACCAAAGTAATAAATTATTCACCCATATCGATGCCCGGGTGACGATGTCGCTGAAAGACACTCGACGAGCTTTCTCCGCATTCAGACAGGTGGTTAGGGTCAACGAGCTCAACAAGAAATATCGGCGACACCCTCGTAAGTTCTGTAAACATGTTCTTTACGGCTTCATTAACCGTCAACATATTTAAAAGAAAGGCAATGACTACTCACATTGATATATACGTCAGTTGTAAATATAAACACATAAATGATGATATTCCTCTGCGGGCGACAAATCTCGTTAAAGTCTCGTGATATTTGACGTGAGTTTGACGAATCTCCCGAGCAGAGTTCTATTTCTACACACGTGATTTCTACAAATATAGTCTAGCCGCAAAGAACTCTGGGAAGGATAATGTTTGAGTTCCTCACATACAGAGCTACGATCCCCCAAACGTTGCCGGACCAATGACAAACAGGAAAAGACAATCAATTTCCCTGGAATTTTCGGACTAACAGTCCTGTTTTCCCCCACGCTAACGAAAAATCTGTTGTCTTCCACTGACTTCCTGTTCCGGTCCGTTTTCACCAATGTTGATTCTAATGATTTATTCCCAATACATGTAGTAAATGTGTTTTGACACACTTAATTAAAATATTCCGTACTGATGAAATACTAAGTTTAGCTGGTAAGAAACCTGTCGAACTCGCGTGTTACTATTAAAGCGCAAAGACCTATGGGAAGGAGATTGGAAACAGGCCGATGACGTCACAAGTTGTAATTCCATGTGTTCATTTTGATACTCCGATTCATGCTCAAGCTGTTTTGCGTAATTTACTCTGGCTATAGCTTGTACGGATTATGATAACAAATTAAAATGATATAAATCTTAGGTATATTAATCTATACTATAGCGGTGTATTATATATTGATAATGACATAATTGTAGGGTGAATGTCTCAAACACATACGGGTACTACAAATAAAAAACGAAATTCATCTTCGCGTGGTAACAACAGAAATTTCGACGTTCTGTGTACTTATTTCGTTGGTTCGTATATACATAAAGGTGATCAATTGATCGCACCATATCTAAAGGTAAGGGATGCTTTAAAGCCATCTATATAAGTTTTTTGACCAGATTCATGTTTTTTATGTTATAATCGTTCAGCTAATATTGTACTGACGACATAATAAAAAAACATCGATTCGCGAGTCGGCGCTGTAACCGCGTAATGCTTAACAACGTGTAGTCTGTCCCAAGGGCCTGGCACATTTTATGCAACTTTATTATCAATATATTTGTTTGTTATGTAGTATTAATCCTAAAATACCCACACAGTTTATGTTCTATGTTTTAATCCCAGCCTGGGCAATTAATTCCCAATACTGATACAAATTACAATGTGTGATATTACCTAGCTGCAGTTCTGTAGCTCGCTTGGTTTCGCTGTCTGTTATTTTGTTCGTCGTGGTGTTAACGCGAAACCAGGGAGCTACAGTTCCATCCTATGCGAGTTACCCTATTTTACCGACCTGAAATCAGGTCGGGCCGTAACAGCCGTTTTTTTTTCATTATTTTCGCCTCAAGTTTCTACTTTTCTACTGTCGATGGGTCCCGAAACTATTTCATCAATTATTTTGAGGGCGATGGTCCGAAATTGGTCGATTTCACGACGAAAACCGCGGAAAACTACAGCAAAATCCCCTCGTTTGCCGCCATCTTGAATAAGTTATCGTGACGTCACAAGGCGTCACAGTTTTCCCATTTCACGCAGTTTTCGTCGTGAAAACGACCAATTTCGGACAATCGCCCTCAGAATAATTGATGAAATAGTTTCGGGACCCATCGACAGTAGAAAAGTAGAAACTTGAGGCGAAAATAATGAAAAAAAAAACGGCTGTTACGGCCCGACCTGATTTCAGGTCGGTAAAATAGGGTAACTCGCATAGGATGGAACTGTAGCTCCCTGGTTTCGCGTTAACACCACGACGAACAAAATAACAGACAGCGAAACCAAGCGAGCTACAGAACTGCAGCTAGATATTACCATGGTTTCGTGTTAACGCCACGACGAACGAAATAACCGACAGCGAAACCAAGCGAGCTACAGAACTGCAGCTCGGCGAAAGGTTACTTCGTTGAGTCGTTTGAAGTTTCTTCTTAACATTATTTGTTTTTACAGTACTGTTAACAAGACCACACTTGTCATAAATAGACTACACTGTCACAATGAGCTCATAAAACATAAAAACGCGTTTGAGAATACATACACTGTACATGCACAGTATTCAGTATCCTCTGCTGGTGGGCGGAATAATTTGCATAAATCTGCACATTAGTAGTATGCTTCGGAAAGTTTCACTTCACAAATTGTATACTAGTATCCAATTCACAGAGGCCTGACGATCTACATATATGGTAAGATCTAGCATAAGATTGAAAGAATTGCTTACAACATAGACATCTATTTTTAATCAAAATTTGCTTAGAAAAAATAATAAACACTCAAAAGGCTGCTACTAGGATTTTTGCTGGGCAGGTGTACAGTAAAAATATCTAAAGAGAAGAAAATAAACTCACATCAGCATTTTCTAATAGGCAATTGTGAATTAATTTATTAGTAATCTTTTTTTTCACTGTTTACTCACATGCACATTAGCATGAATCTTATAGTTTTGAAAAATGTCAAAGGTTTAAGGTAGAGATGCAAGTTTGTGGGTACTTGGGAGTGAATTTTTTTTTGCTTTTTATTGTGAATAGTGGAACATACTCAAAAAACGATTTTAAAATATAGATAACAGGTGCAAACATTCTCTCTTTTGAATGCTTAGCAAGATTTACCAAGGCTGTACATAATGAATAAAAAAGAAACTTGGTGAAAAAAAGAAATGACAGGATCTCCATAACCAGTGTAGGAAATTCCTGCCCGTCCGCACGCCCGAGACGGGTAACTTTCGTATCGGACTGGTTGAATTTCAAACTTCCCTGTCCGGTGGTCGGGTAACATGTTACCACATTCTTCCGCCGAAATTAAAATAAAAACAAGCTACCATTCTTTATATGTGCTCTAAACATTTTAAACAGAAACGTGATCAGCCAAAACTATGAAAATATTGCATTGCCGTCGCACATCGCGACTTGCCGACACGCATTCTCAACCCACAACACGAAATCCATTGACTTATTAACATAATAATAGGTACGTGACCTCGGGTCAGGTCCTATCTCCCATGGTGCAGTGACACTTCCGGTTACCCCTGACCAGTTCTATCGTTGAGTAGTTTGTTTACAAAGTTTTCATTTCGCGTACAACATGTATCGTTTTTTGGGGATACCCTCCAACAAAGAAACAGAAGTCGAGCATCGATAGAATTGCGGCAAATAAGGAGTATGACCAGTCAAAACGTACTCGCAAAATCGTTCCAAGCTGGAAGACGGAGTTCAAAGAATGGCTGGTCACCGATGACACCGGTAATCATACGGTGTATTGCCATATCTGCCGGGCTATTTACGGGCCGTTATCAAACCGCAAAATACCAGACAAACTCCGTAAGTACGGAAAGGGATCGTTTGTAACCGGCTGTACCAATTTAAGACATGATGCCCTCACATGCCATGAAATGTCAATTGTCATAAACAAGCCAAATCGATATTCGACGCAAAGAATGCTCCACCCACAGTCACTTGGGGGCTGAAAATCAATAAATACTAATTTTTTAAAAAACCAAGTTTTATGGAAGGTCAGAGGAGAAAAAAGTTGAGTGCTATACAGGCAGTAGATGAAGCAGTAGAGCAGCAGAGAGCTGCTGAAGCACTTGATGAGGAGGAAGTTGCAGAAGCTGAAACAGATGGTGATGGTGATGGTGATGCTCATTTGGTAGCTGGATTAGATTCTGACTATGGTTCAGATTTTTCTGATCTAGCTGAGAGCAACAGTGACACAAACATCTGATATACCATGTTCTGAATATGCATGTTCTGTACAGCTACTTTGTTGTTAAAATAAACCATGCATAGTATATTGTATACAACTTGTGTTTATTAGTGTGTGAGTGTGCGAAAATAATTGAAAAAATGTGCGGGACTGGTAACATTTTAGCAGGGCTTGTAACTTTTGAAAGTTACCAGCCCTGATGTCTGGTATGTAATCTGGACAAATTTCCTACACTGCCATAACAAAACTAAAATACATTTAAATTTGGAACTGTTACAGCCATTTTAATTACGAGCATTGGCAATTATTGGCAAATTGGCAATTATCTCAGGTTCTTTTAGTGCACATCCCAGAACTTTAAAAAAAATAGCTCCTAGACGCTTTGATCTTTTGATTTGAAATTTTCACAAATGATTGACAATGTGTTTATCTTCAAAACGCCGTCGGGGCATTGTTTTTGGTTGAACAGTGTTACGAAAATCGTACAGACAACTAGCCTGGCTGTTAATTTATGCAAAAACTTGAATTAGTGAAATTTGAGCTGCTGCCCAGCAAAACTGACAACTGGTAGACAGTTTTCAAGACGGCACTTTCTTCATAGTAAACAGATGTACCCACAAACCAATTTTGACAGGAAACAGAAGCATGGTTTAAGAGCTAATTTTTTTTAAATCACTTTTGACCAAAAAAGCACATTTTTGTGCATATTTCAAACTATTGTGTCCATAAAAAAAATACTAACAAAATTTTAAAATTTATACAATAAGCTTTCCGAAAACATGTAGTTTTGTGAACAAGGGAGGTCATCTTGGTTTCCTAATTAACTAATTAAAATACCTGTCAGGTGAACTGCATCTCTACCTTAAAGTGCCTGTGCAATGCCCACTCTCACGTTAACTATTTTAGATCCGTGTCCTACTGAAGTGGGCAGTTATTGATTTTTTTTGTCAAAATGGTTACTCCTATCCAAGTAAATTTAAGATATATCTCGTGCTGTAGCCACGCCCACCTATCCTGAAACGGTCGACTGTTTCCGGATTTCCGATTCTCGCCGAAAGTGCGCCACCAAATGCCAAAATATGAGAGGAAGCCATACTCCTGAGCTGTACTTATATAACACTGCGTGATTCAACATACTTTTAAACGATATACATTTTTCGGTCGGCATTTCTTTTTTTTGTCATTTTTTTTTTTTTTTTTTATGAGATAGAGAGTTTTTAGAAGTTGTTTTCAGAACAAACGTTTGTGATGGTTAAACGTTGTGTTGTGGGCGGTTGCAGTAATACGTATAGTCATAGTGTAAGTATTCACACTTTTCCAAACGATCCGAAGGTGCGACGTCAGTAAACGAAAGCCGTGAAAACAACGAGAAAAGGTTGGGGTGGACCTTCTCCTTACAGCGTCATATGTAGTGTCCACTTCACCTCAGATTCTTTTTTTCGAAAAACTGTCTTCGGCCGTGAAAAAACAACTAGGTTTTAAAGAGAAGCGCCGACAACTTAAACCTGGCGCAATACCAACAATATTGAAAGAAATAGATTCCGAACCAGCCCATGATCACCGAGGCGGATTTCAGAAGAGAGAGAGACGTCGGGTAAGTGTTTCAAATCATTTGACTTGTTTTGCCATCCTGATTATCGCTTTATAGAGACAATTAAGTTTGCGTTATGTAAAGGTATCAATAATTTTTGATAGTAACACGAAAACGACGCGTCGAACAAACAGGAAATTACGCAGTCCTTACACACTGCTAATTGTTTTCATTTTCGCAGGCTAAAAGTTTCTGAATTGTTCGGTGATTGGTGTTGAATGTCGAATTCACACCTCTGTTACTTTCCTTCTAGCTTGATCTGCGAAATAATTTTATGGGGGTACTGGACATCTCGACCCCAAAAAATCCCGACCCGTTTTTCATACCTACAGCCAAAACAAAGTCAGCTTGGACTTTCAGTTATGAGACATGACAAAACAAACGATGCCAGTGATAGATTTCGCGAATAAAAAACAAAATTAACGCAATCAAAGGCGCCGACCACACGCGTTGGAAATACTAGTGGATAGTACACGATGTTTCGAATCAAAAGATGTCGATCAACGTTGAACTAGATAGAGGTTCGCGTCACCACATTGAGACAGGGTCGCGTCGATGCGGTGGGTCGAGATGTTCAAATTGGGTCGAAATGTCTTGGGTCGAGATGTCTAGAAATCATTTATGGAATAAGAATCCGGGCTTTGGCTGTCAATGCGTTATCACCAAGTAAATAAGTATGACAATCACGCTAACTCGAGTCCACTCTGAATTTGTCTGTATGTGTGTTGCTCTCAATTATTTTTGTTATCCAATTAAACGCCACCAGTCACGCACTTGTCCTCGTCGTGACCCGACGCGTTCACCCATTTCAACTGAATCTATTTCCACGCGGCGGTCATTTATTTAGTAACTGTGATTTGTCGTTTTTTTTTAGCTATTTCCCTATTTTATTGATCACTATAGTTTAACGTCTAGAATGTCAAAATATGTTTTCTTTTATTTTAATTTTGATGCTTCTACTGGAAATGTACTTCAATAGAGCATGTATGATATGATTCTTTATGGTTTTCTATCTACTATTGTTGAATCAAAATGCTCTCATTATAATTTACAGATTACGTAGAAGAGCTCTTCAATACACTAGACTTATATGTTGGAGGAGATTGTGTATTACATACACTTGATGATGCACCCCTGCCACTCAACAGGCAGTATGCCCACCCTGACAAAGTCTCGGCAGTTCATTGCCACACTACAAGATTCACATAACAGTGTAAATACATTTCCAGATGCTGCAACAATTATGCTAATAAAAAACAGGCTACGTTACACAGTTCACATATTTTATTTAGACTTGTGATGAACAAAGAAATATGACAATGTAAACATTGGATTGTCTGTACATGTATGTGAGGAAAATAATGTGAATAAAATATAATTTGTACATGGATTACTATTACTATAGTATATGGTTTTAATTGAGTGACCCTGTGTGACAATGAAAAAAAGGAAACACATCTTCAGATTTTGGAATCTATGAAAAACCAAGATTTGGTAATTTAAGTCATAAATAATTCTCTGACATAAATATTGATAAATCTGTTACTGCTCACTCTGGTAATACTGTAGTCTTTTTCAAGGAACTTCAAGTATCCCCTCGTTAACCTGTGGAGGTTTAGAAAATAAATAAGGTCACAATCTTTATTTGGCATTTGTTTATACGTAATTCATTCGTTTTATGATGCATCTTTTTTTACTATAATAAAGGCAACTATTATTATGTTATATATGTGTTTGAATTATGGATGAAAAAAATATTGAACACATTTACAATTAGTACATAAGTATAAGCAATTGCCACCCAATGCTCTCAAACAATTATTCAAAAAATAATTAATTTGTTTTTCTTCATTTTCTTTTCATAATAATATGTCAATTTTATTTCACCAAACATTTTTCAAATTTACGTTTAAAATTTTGAAACTTGCGGATGTAATGCACACCCGCGCTTCGTGTGAAGGGAAGCCAGGTCAAAACATTGGGCATTTTACGTGTGTAGAGCAGCCACAGAGACGTCGGCCGATCCCAACAACCATATCAGAAATTGTTGATGGTGGAAAAAAAATAAGAGTTTCATTTGTGCAACAAAAAAAATCAAACGTGATAAAGTAAAACGCCGATGACATTCGGGCCACACGAGACACTCACGCCTTCGACCATGAACGAAAATCCAATATATGGATGCCAATGCACGTTTGAACGAAGCAGGCAATATTTCTGAGGAAATTCGCGATCTAAGTTTATCGAGCATAATAAAGAGTTCACACATACCTCTTTGAAATTATCGATAAGATATTTTATAAAGAGTAGTAAGCTCAACTAGAACAAAAAAAACTAGAACTTCTTACCGACTCGAAAGTTGTCCAGTGCCGAGGTTTAGCGATAGTTTACAAACGTGCGCCGGGGACGCTGACATCACTGCGACCAGCCACACCAGAACGGACATATCTCGCATCTAACTCAACCCCATGCAACAAATTTGATATCCAAGTGTTCATTATGGCCCGTTCTTCCTCGACGAAAAAGTACATAAGTGACAATTTAGTCAAAGACGAGAAAACTGCACAAGAAATTTGCCTTATTTACACGTATCGGCAATGCGAGCTGCCCAGCAACTTCCCTTTCTGACGTCACAAGGGGAATTTCTGTATGGCAATGAATAGCTAATGAGGAGCCTCGTTTTAAAATACAAAAAATAAAGTTGCTGTAGACTGAGTTTAAAACACATTTTTTCACTTAAAAAAAATAATTTATGCTTAGAAACATAAAAATTAATAATATTTGTGTATCAATTGATAATTTTAGACGTGAAAATAGCAGCCATTTCACAGGCACTTTAAATAATATCTTATAATCAACAAGTTGGATGCATGTACACGCACATGCAAATAGTCTGGCTCACCAGATGACCTGAAAAAGTTGTTTGGAATCTCACCGAGACAACTTTAGTTACTTTATAATTCAGCGATGAAAAATTGGAATACGGTATATATAATAAATAGTATTTGTTTAATTTTTGGGGGTTTTCAGCCCTTAATATACTGAACATGTTCCTCATACCGTATTACCCCGGGCAACCGCCCTTCCCTGGGCAAGCGCCCACCCCCTGTTTTAACAAAAGTTACATGTTGGGGACATCCTCGGTTAAACGCCCAGGTGATTTTTAGCCAAGAACGAGGTCAGCAATAAAGTTTTATCTGTCAAAAATGAACACGTTCGATTTATTTAAATAGTGTGTTTGTTACGGTAGTTGTCTTTTTTTTTTTACGTGAAAACTCATTGGAACTTAACGATGTAAGATGAACCACGCAGCCTGTGACGCACATGTTCTGCTTTCTCTTCATTCACGATGAATCCAATATTGCAATATTGCAACGTTCAATACCTTGGTGAGTGGTTTGAAGCACTTGGCCTTGGTTTCAAAACGTAGTATTTTGCTGACTGTGAATCCATAATGGGAGCTAGCACTTTTGAGACATCACGTCGTAAACTTGCTACTTTCTTTCCATCCTTCATCACAGCTATGGACGGTCATGTGGATTATTTTTGTGTCGTTGAAGAAATAACATTTTGCCAACCTCAAGTCCATTACGATAACCATAGTGAGGCATGACGACGATGGGAACTTGTTGCATCATCGTTATTTTTGTAATTTTGTCACATGTGTGGATGCGTGAATAAATCATGTTAATGCGGTCGACCAGAGTTTATTTTCAGTCTGTTCTTTATGTATTGCCATTTGGATATGTTTATGTATTCACAATAGTTTGTAAACATTTCACATCAGTAATAAAAGATTTATTTGTTTCATAACCCTGTCTGCTATTCTTCCGTAATTACGATGCGATGTATCAATACGTGCGTGAACAGAATTATGCTAATGAGGTCATCGTCATCTTGGATTACAAGCGGTAGTTTTTCCCGGCCATTTCGACTTGCAAGCACTGATAACGGTTACTAAAAAAGTAACCGTGCATTGATTACAATACTTACCATACTTTGTAGTCAATTTCAGTGAGTAATACAACTTCATTCACTGACATAACAGGGTTCTCCCCAGAAAAAATGCATAGCGCCGGGGCTAATTTGCATAATAATTTGCATATCATTTACATATCTTTCCTTCATTGATTAACAGAACTTATTTACAATTATGAATATTAGTGAGCTCAGTCACAGGGCAAATATTTTTTTTAATGGAATCAACACATTATGTTTCACAATTTAGAAGAGTTTGAAACATTCTCGAAATACAAATGCTGCAGACTAAAAACAACAACAAATACATTATTGTTGCAATTTAATTGTTTTGTAAAACGTTGAAGGAAACTCATTCAAAACGTTAAGCCAGATTTATGTTCACGAATCTCATAATTTTATTCACTCCAAAAACATTCTCCTTCAAAAAATCGATCACGTAATTAATTGACGTATTGTTGTAATTTATTATTCGTACCATCAACTTCTAAAACGTTTACAATTACAGTAATGAGCGAACAAATAAAGCTTCAAAACGATCATCAAAGTTACGACATGACATAACTTACTTGGCCATGTTATACACCAGTTATAACAATAATTCCTCAACAAATTTTACTTCTTTTTTTTTTTTTGATATGAAATGTAAGTAAAATCCGACTTATTTTTATCGGGAGCGATTATTTTTGATCACTTGATCGCTTCGAAAAAAAAAAACAGACCCGCCATGATGTTTGTGAAACATTAGCATGTGTCCTTTGACCTGATGGGTCAAGAATTCCATTAACCAATCAAAATGCCGCATGGTAATGCCGGTAGAACCCAAAGTTTTCCGAATGGTAGTGATCATAAAAATTACATTGCGGAAGTAAAGCGATGTCGTAACACGATGTGTTGGCATCGATTTCAATTGAAAACTGCATGACAGCTTTCGAAAGAGGTGATTTGCAATTTTTAAAAGGTAAATTAGGTCTTGAAAGAAGAGTTTTTACATGATTCACAATGATAACAGTTCAAATGTATTTTACCAAATCACGCAATAAACACGTTGTTTTTTCTTGAGTAGCGTGAACTGATCGTGAACTCCGATTTGACCATGTTATATCGAGGTGGAATTGATTTTGAAATAATTTTAGCTTTCAATCTAAAGACTGTGTCTATCGCAGAAAGTATTTACTTACAAACAAAGAGGTGCTAATTCCACAAATTTGACTAGCCGCTACGTATCGTGCGACTAGGTCTATTGTTTATAAATTATAATCCACGACTGGCAGGATGCGTGTCGGTCGGTACGTAATTATACCAACAATCAGACAATAGTCCTCGTCGGAAGCATTTCCGTGGTGGTCACTAATTTTGAGTGACGGTCGGGGCCGGCCGGCGTGGCGAACAAAGCTTTTTTACATCTGATATTGGCATGTCAAATATGAAATCAAGCGCCGATGTGGGAACACATAGCGCCGAGGTCCCAAGTGAAGCGCCGAGATTCACAGGTATAGCGCCGCAGACCTCGGCGCTAAAAAGCCCTGGGGAGAACCCTGCATAAATCAAGTTCTATTCTTGAAATTCGACCCCGTGTCTTAGTGTTCCCTCAGTTCTTGACCGAGTGCTCATGTTTATTGAAACCTCGCATAAATCAAGAAATAAGTACGTGTACAAAGTGTACGAAAGCATTCCTTTATTTGACCTTATCATACGATCACAAAAACAACTTTTTAAAATCTTTTTTGGGGTGGTCCTCGGCAAATTAAAACTGTAGGTCCTTCTAGCTAACTGTAGGCCCTGATATTTAACAAACAAAGACTAAACGGATAATACAAGCTTGCAATTGCAAAACCTTTTACTAATTAATCAGATATATTATCTGTAGCCTCAAAGAGGTCATCATCATTTCTTTCGTCACTAAACTCATCAAAATATTCAAAAAAAACATTATCACTGGCCGACTCTGAACCTGACATGTATTTTGCATCGTGTTCACAATCTTACTAACCGACAGCTGACCGTAGGATCCTCGACAAGGCCGGCAATACATCGCCTTGTTGTTATCAAAAAGTAACCAGTCTTTGAACTCCGCCTGCCAGCTAACTTGGAATGTGCGTGTTTTACGCCTAGACCGTTCGAATTCTTGCTGTTTGTCACGCCTTCTTTGTGTAGTTTTCACATATTTAGCAGCAGGCTCCTGGCAGTTTAAATATCGCCACATACTTCGATGTAGACGTAACTCTGCAACTATTGATACCAGCGTGTTCGATGCAAATCAAAGATGGCGGAACATAAAATGTAAGCGCGAATTCTATTTGTTTGAATCGGAGGCTTCATCTGCCTACAACCAATCAGATCATTTGTTACAGTTTCCACGTTCGGCGCATTTCGCGATCATTTGGCGAGCTTGAATTATGACTCGTATGTCTAGGTCGATGAGTGATGCCATTTGTTGATCAAACATGCAAGAAAACGCAATTTTGAAACAATTCTGGAGTTACCGGTACTATCGATATTTATTTTATATTTGGTCTTACAATTATACTAAATAATGGAACGTTTTTTTTTAAATATAAATTTATGATCGGTCACAAGGACTGATGGTCTTTCACAGCTCTAGGCCCTTTACACCCACTGTCGGCGTGAGGCCGACAGACCAACGTTAATTTCGAACACTGGTCCTCGGTTCAGGCCCCTGGGCGCATGCCCGGGGTAATACGGTAAATTACTGTCAAAGTTTGTTCTGTATCAACTGATCTTGTTGAATGAAAGATGTCAATACCGACACCATTCTCAGTGTGGAGAAACAAACAATATCAATCTATATTCCAGATTGTTATCCGATATTTTTCTAGATATCTACAAACATACATACAATTACATACTGTTTTTTTAAAGATGCCGAACATAAAGCTACAAAGTTCTGATGGTGAAATATTTGAAGTTGATGTTGAAATTGCCAAACAGTCAGTAACCATTAAGACTATGCTTGAAGGTAAGTGGTAGTAGGTTACTCAAAGTTAAAAGTGCTAAGGTAAAGACAAATCTTCATTCATTTTAGTCTGTCGAAAGAAGTACAAAACAAAAGGGACTTTACAAACTGTATGTTTTGAGTTACATTTATCAGTACTGAATAGATTAGGCTGGAGGAATAAATTAACACTACAAATTATGTGTTCTTAAATATGGACATTTTTGAATTAGCCTTAAGTAAAGAAGCGCTAGAATGCCCTGTCTTCACAGCTAGTTATCGTAAAAGCTCTAATTTGGACATCAGGAAAGATTGAAAGGCCTTAATTTGGTTCTAAAATAGGCCTCACAGAATGTTAGAAAATTGTAGTCAATTGTGGGTAATGAAAAGTATAGTCTAAAATGAGTTTCAAATGAAATCAAACAAGAATGCATTGCTTAGTAGCAAATGTTCAGTGTCAAGCACAACTACCAATAACGGGATTTACAAGAACCGGAATCCATAACCGTACATGGGCAGCCCATGACCAATTATACAGTACAGTGTGCAAACAAGGTCCCATTTTTCTCGCCAGTGGTGAGGCTGTGTCTCCCCACTGTCTAGCCCATGGCGTACATATATTAGACATTACGAGTTCCTGATGCACATCATTTATTTTTCAGATTAGATTCAAAATGGCTGACTGGTGGCCATTTTGTTTTAATGATTGGGCTTCTAGAGCCATATCTCTTTTATGCTTTGACTGATTATATATTAAAATTTTATATATTCGTTATAAATCATGTTATATATATACATCTCTCAATATGGACAAGTAACTTGTTTGACGATCAGATACAAATGTCAATCATTTTAATGTTAAAAAATCATATTCCTGACATGGTTATATTCCAGCTATATTACTATAAATAAAACTATATATCTTAAATTTTATAACTAACTGGGACTGTGCCATGCATGGCTTGTTCTGAGATGAGGCACTTGTTTTATACTAAAATATCTGAATTACTTTGAATAAAGCTGGAAATTATGTCCCTCAAAATAATTAAACAAATTAGGCATCAATGTTTTTGTAAGATATTTACATCTATCAAGTACATTCAGTAAACTTGTTTGTATTCAAAATTAATTATGACAATGCATATTCATATTGAAACAAACTATGATAAAGGGAATATAATATTATATAGCAAAAGGCAAGGTCACTAGAGTTCAACTATGTTTGTTAATATTTTAGATCTTGGTATGGATGAAGATGATGATGATGCTATTCCTTTACCCAATGTCAATGCTGCTATTTTAAAAAAAGTAATTCAGTGGTGTACTCATCACAAAGATGACCCACCGCCACCAGAAGATGAAGAAAACCGTGAAAAAAGAACAGATGATCTCAGTCCTTATGATATTGAGTTCCTGAAAGTAGATCAAGGAACATTATTTGAACTTATTTTGGTAAATATCTCCTAATGTGTCGGCTATATATAATAATGTATATAATTTTTAAGTCACTGTGTGGCTTTTTTGGGAGGAAAATGGGTCTCTTGTGTTCATCTGTGCACACATTTCCACATCATGACTTGTGTTCATCTGTGCACACATTTCCATATCATGACTTGCGTTCATCTGTGCACACATTTCCATATCATGACTTGCGTTCATCTGTGCACACATTTCCATATCATGACTTGTGTTCATCTGGCCACACATTTCCATATCATGACTTGCGTTCATCTGGGCACACATTTCCATATCATGACTTGTGTTCATCTGGGCACGCATTTCCATATCATGACTTGCGTTCATCTGGCCACAAATTTCCATATCATGACTTGCGTTCATCTGGGCACGCATTTCCATATCATGACTTGTGTTCATCTGTGCACACATTTCCATATCATGACTTGTGTTCATCTGTGCACACATTTCCATATCATGACTTGCGTTCATCTGTGCACACATTTCCATATCATGACTTGTGTTCATCTGGCCACACATTTCCATATCATGACTTGCGTTCATCTGGGCACACATTTCCATATCATGACTTGCGTTCATCTGGGCACGCATTTCCATATCATGACTTGTGTTCATCTGGCCACACATTTCCATATGACTTGCGTTTATCTGGGCACGCATTTCCATATCATGACTTGTGTTCATCTGGCCACACATTTCCATATCATGACTTGTGTTCATCTGTGCACACATTTCCATATCATGACTTGTCTTCATCTGGGCACACATTTCCATATCATGACTTGCGTTCATCTGGCCACACATTTCCATATCATGACTTGTGTTCATCTGTGCACACATTTCCATATCATGACTTGTGTTCATCTGGCCACACATTTCCATATCATGACTTGTGTTCATCTGGCCACACATTTCCATATCATGACTTGTGTTCATCTGGGCACGCATTTCCATATCATGACTTGCATTCATCTGGCCACACATTTCCATATCATGACTTGTGTTCATCTGGGCACGCATTTCCATATCATGACTTGCGTTCATCTGGGCACGCATTTCCATATCATGACTTGTCTTCATCTGGGCACACATTTCCATATCATGACTTGCGTTGATCTGGGCACGCATTTCCATATCATGACTTGTGTTCATCTGGCCACACATTTCCATATCATGACTTGCGTTCATCTGGGCACGCATTTCCATATCATGACTTGTGTTCATCTGGGCACGCATTTCCATATCATGACTTGTCTTTATCTGGGCACACATTTCCATATCATGACTTGCGTTCATCTGGGCACGCATTTCCATATCACGACTTGTGTTCATCTGGCCACACATTTCCATATCATGACTTGCGTTCATCTGGGCACGCATTTCCATATCATGACTTGCGTTTATCTGGGCACGCATTTCCATATCATGACTTGTCTTCATCTGGGCACACATTTTCATATCATGACTTGCGTTCATCTGGGCACGCATTTCCATATCATGACTTGCGTTCATCTGGGCACGCATTTCCATATCATGACTTGTCTTTATCTGGGCACACATTTCCATATCACGGCTTGTGTTCATCTGGCCACACATTTCCATATCATGACTTGTCTTCATCTGGCCACGCATTTTCATATTACGACTTGTCTTCATCTGGGCACACAATTCCATATCACGTCTTGTGTTCATCTGGCCACACATTTCCATATCATGACTTGTCTTCATCTGGCCACACATTTCCATATCACGACTTGTGTTCATCTGGCCACACATTTCCATATCACGACTTGTGTTCATCTGGGCACACATTTCCATATCATGACTTGTGTTTATCTGGGCACGCATTTCCATATCATGACTTGTGTTCATCTGGGCACACATTTCCATATCATGACTTGTGTTCATCTGGCCACACATTTCCATATCACGACTTGTGTTCATCTGGCCACACATTTCCATATCATGACTTGTGTTCATCTGGGCACGCATTTCCATATCATGACTTGTGTTCATCTGGTCACACATTTCCATATCACGACTTGTGTTCATCTGGCCACACATTTCCATATCACGACTTGTGTTCATCTGGCCACACATTTCCATATCACGACTTGTGTTCATCTGGCCACACATTTCCATATCACGACTTGTGTTCATCTGGCCACACATTTCCATATCACGACTTGTGTTCATCTGGGCACGCATTTCCATATCACGACTTGTGTTCATCTGGGCACACATTTCCATATCATGACTTGTGTTCATCTGGCCACACATTGCCATATCATGACTTGTGTTCATCTGTGCACACATTTCCATATCATGACTTGCGTTCATCTGTGCACACATTTCCATATCATGACTTGTGTTCATCTGGCCACACATTTCCATATCATGACTTGCGTTCATCTGGGCACACATTTCCATATCATGACTTGCGTTCATCTGGGCACGCATTTCCATATCATGACTTGTGTTCATCTGGCCACACATTTCCATATCATGACTTGCGTTCATCTGGGCACGCATTTCCATATCATGACTTGTGTTCATCTGGCCACACATTTCCATATCATGACTTGTGTTCATCTGTGCACACATTTCCATATCATGACTTGTCTTCATCTGGGCACACATTTCCATATCATGACTTGCGTTCATCTGGCCACACATTTCCATATCATGACTTGTGTTCATCTGTGCACACATTTCCATATCATGACTTGTGTTCATCTGGCCACACATTTCCATATCATGACTTGTGTTCATCTGGCCACACATTTCCATATCATGACTTGTGTTCATCTGGGCACGCATTTCCATATCATGACTTGCATTCATCTGGCCACACATTTCCATATCATGACTTGTGTTCATCTGGGCACGCATTTCCATATCATGACTTGCGTTCATCTGGGCACGCATTTCCATATCATGACTTGTCTTCATCTGGGCACACATTTCCATATCATGACTTGCGTTCATCTGGGCACGCATTTCCATATCATGACTTGTGTTCATCTGGCCACACATTTCCATATCATGACTTGCGTTCATCTGGGCACGCATTTCCATATCATGACTTGCGTTCATCTGGGCACGCATTTCCATATCATGACTTGTCTTCATCTGGGCACACATTTCCATATCATGACTTGCGTTCATCTGGGCACGCATTTCCATATCACGACTTGTGTTCATCTGGCCACACATTTCCATATCATGACTTGCGTTCATCTGGGCACGCATTTCCATATCATGACTTGCGTTTATCTGGGCACGCATTTCCATATCATGACTTGTCTTCATCTGGGCACACATTTTCATATCATGACTTGCGTTCATCTGGGCACGCATTTCCATATCATGACTTGCGTTCATCTGGGCACGCATTTCCATATCATGACTTGTCTTTATCTGGGCACACATTTCCATATCACGGCTTGTGTTCATCTGGCCACACATTTCCATATCATGACTTGTCTTCATCTGGCCACACATTTCCATATCACGACTTGTGTTCATCTGGCCACAGATTTCCATATCACGACTTGTGTTCATCTGGGCACACATTTCCATATCATGACTTGTGTTTATCTGGGCACGCATTTCCATATCATGACTTGTGTTCATCTGGGCACACATTTCCATATCATGACTTGTGTTCATCTGGCCACACATTTCCATATCACGACTTGTGTTCATCTGGCCACACATTTCCATATCATGACTTGTGTTCATCTGGGCACGCATTTCCATATCATGACTTGTGTTCATCTGGTCACACATTTCCATATCACGACTTGTGTTCATCTGGCCACACATTTCCATATCACGACTTGTGTTCATCTGGCCACACATTTCCATATCACGACTTGTGTTCATCTGGCCACACATTTCCATATCACGACTTGTGTTCATCTGGCCACACATTTCCATATCACGACTTGTGTTCATCTGGGCACGCATTTCCATATCACGACTTGCGTTCATCTGGGCCCACATTTCCATATCATGACTTGTGTTCATCTGGGCACGCATTTCCATATCATGACTTGCGTTCATCTGGCCACAAATTTCCATATCATGACTTGCGTTCATCTGGGCACGCATTTCCATATCATGACTTGTGTTCATCTGTGCACACATTTCCATATCATGACTTGTGTTCATCTGTGCACACATTTCCATATCATGACTTGCGTTCATCTGTGCACACATTTCCATATCATGACTTGTGTTCATCTGGGCACACATTTCCATATCATGACTTGCGTTCATCTGGGCACACATTTCCATATCATGACTTGCGTTCATCTGGGCACGCATTTCCATATCATGACTTGTGTTCATCTGGCCACACATTTCCATATCATGACTTGCGTTCATCTGGGCACGCATTTCCATATCATGACTTGTCTTCATCTGGGCACACATTTCCATATCATGACTTGCGTTCATCTGGCCACACATTTCCATATCATGACTTGTGTTCATCTGTGCACACATTTCCATATCATGACTTGTGTTCATCTGGCCACACATTTCCATATCATGACTTGTGTTCATCTGGCCACACATTTCCATATCATGACTTGTGTTCATCTGGGCACGCATTTCCATATCATGACTTGCATTCATCTGGCCACACATTTCCATATCATGACTTGTGTTCATCTGGGCACGCATTTCCATATCATGACTTGCGTTCATCTGGGCACGCATTTCCATATCATGACTTGTCTTCATCTGGGCACACATTTCCATATCATGACTTGCGTTCATCTGGGCACGCATTTCCATATCATGACTTGTGTTCATCTGGCCACACATTTCCATATCATGACTTGCGTTCATCTGGGCATGCATTTCCATATCATGACTTGCGTTCATCTGGGCACGCATTTCCATATCATGACTTGTCTTCATCTGGGCACACATTTCCATATCATGACTTGCGTTCATCTGAGCACGCATTTCCATATCACGACTTGTGTTCATCTGGCCACACATTTCCATATCATGACTTGCGTTCATCTGGGCACGCATTTCCATATCATGACTTGCGTTTATCTGGGCACGCATTTCCATATCATGACTTGTCTTCATCTGGGCACACATTTTCATATCATGACTTGCGTTCATCTGGGCACGCATTTCCATATCATGACTTGCGTTCATCTGGGCACGCATTTCCATATCACGACTTGTCTTTATCTGGGCACACATTTCCATATCACGGCTTGTGTTCATCTGGCCACACATTTCCATATCATGACTTGTCTTCATCTGGCCACGCATTTTCATATTACGACTTGTCTTCATCTGGGCACACAATTCCATATCACGTCTTGTGTTCATCTGGCCACACATTTCCATATCATGACTTGTCTTCATCTGGCCACACATTTCCATATCACGACTTGTGTTCATCTGGCCACACATTTCCATATCACGACTTGTGTTCATCTGGGCACACATTTCCATATCATGACTTGTGTTTATCTGGGCACGCATTTCCATATCATGACTTGTGTTCATCTGGGCACACATTTCCATATCATGACTTGTGTTCATCTGGCCACACATTTCCATATCACGACTTGTGTTCATCTGGCCACACATTTCCATATCATGACTTGTGTTCATCTGGGCACGCATTTCCATATCATGACTTGTGTTCATCTGGTCACACATTTCCATATCACGACTTGTGTTCATCTGGCTACACATTTCCATATCACGACTTGTGTTCATCTGGCCACACATTTCCATATCACAACTTGTGTTCATCTGGCCACACATTTCTATATCACGACTTGTGTTCATCTGGCCACACATTTCCATATCACGACTTGTGTTCATCTGGGCACGCATTTCCATATCACGACTTGTGTTCATCTGGGCACACATTTCCATATCATGACTTGTGTTCATCTGGGCACGCATTTCCATATCATGACTTGTGTTCATCTGGCCACACATTTCCATATCATGACTTGCGTTCATCTGGGCACGCATTTCCATATCATGACTTGTGTTCATCTGGCCACACATTTCCATATCATGACTTGCGTTCATCTGGGCATGCATTTCCATATCATGACTTGCGTTCATCTGGGCACGCATTTCCATATCATGACTTGTCTTCATCTGGGCACACATTTCCATATCATGACTTGCGTTCATCTGGGCACGCATTGCCATATCACGACTTGTGTTCATCTGGCCACACATTTCCATATCATGACTTGCGTTCATCTGGGCACGCATTTCCATATCATGACTTGCGTTTATCTGGGCACGCATTTCCATATCATGACTTGTCTTCATCTGGGCACACATTTTCATATCATGACTTGCGTTCATCTGGGCACGCATTTCCATATCATGACTTGCGTTCATCTGGGCACGCATTTCCATATCACGACTTGTCTTTATCTGGGCACACATTTCCATATCACGGCTTGTGTTCATCTGGCCACACATTTCCATATCATGACTTGTCTTCATCTGGCCACACATTTCCATATCACGACTTGTGTTCATCTGGCCACACATTTCCATATCACGACTTGTGTTCATCTGGGCACACATTTCCATATCATGACTTGTGTTTATCTGGGCACGCATTTCCATATCATGACTTGTGTTCATCTGGGCACACATTTCCATATCATGACTTGTGTTCATCTGGCCACACATTTCCATATCACGACTTGTGTTCATCTGGCCACACATTTCCATATCATGACTTGTGTTCATCTGGGCACGCATTTCCATATCATGACTTGTGTTCATCTGGTCACACATTTCCATATCACGACTTGTGTTCATCTGGCCACACATTTCCATATCACGACTTGTGTTCATCTGGCCACACATTTCCATATCACAACTTGTGTTCATCTGGCCACACATTTCTATATCACGACTTGTGTTCATCTGGCCACACATTTCCATATCACGACTTGTGTTCATCTGGGCACGCATTTCCATATCACGACTTGTGTTCATCTGGGCACACATTTCCATATCATGACTTGTGTTCATCTGGCCACACATTGCCATATCATGACTTGTGTTCATCTGTGCACACATTTCCATATCATGACTTGCGTTCATCTGTGCACACATTTCCATATCATGACTTGTGTTCATCTGGCCACACATTTCCATATCATGACTTGCGTTCATCTGGGCACACATTTCCATATCATGACTTGCGTTCATCTGGGCACGCATTTCCATATCATGACTTGTGTTCATCTGGCCACACATTTCCATATCATGACTTGCGTTCATCTGCGCACGCATTTCCATATCATGACTTGTGTTCATCTGGCCACACATTTCCATATCATGACTTGTGTTCATCTGTGCACACATTTCCATATCATGACTTGTCTTCATCTGGGCACACATTTCCATATCATGACTTGCGTTCATCTGGCCACACATTTCGATATCATGACTTGTGTTCATCTGTGCACACATTTCCATATCATGACTTGTGTTCATCTGGCCACACATTTTCATATCATGACTTGTGTTCATCTGGCCACACATTTCCATATCATGACTTGTGTTCATCTGGGCACGCATTTCCATATCATGACTTGCGTTCATCTGGGCACGCATTTCCATATCATGACTTGTCTTCATCTGGGCACACATTTCCATATCATGACTTGCGTTCATCTGGGCACGCATTTCCATATTATGACTTGTGTTCATCTGGCCACACATTTCCATATCATGACTTGCGTTCATCTGGGCACGCATTTCCTTATCATGACTTGCGTTCATCTGGGCACGCATTTCCATATCATGACTTGTCTTCATCTGGGCACACATTTCCATATCATGACTTGCGTTCATCTGGGCACGCATTTCCATATCACGACTTGTGTTCATCTGGCCACACATTTCCATATCATGACTTGTGTTCATCTGGGCACGCATTTCCATATCATGACTTGCGTTTATCTGGGCACGCATTTCCATATCATGACTTGTCTTCATCTGGGCACACATTTTCATATCATGACTTGTGTTCATCTGGGCACGCATTTCCATATCATGACTTGCGTTCATCTGGGCACGCATTTCCATATCATGACTTGTCTTTATCTGGGCACACATTTCCATATCACGGCTTGTGTTCATCTGGCCACACATTTCCATATCATGACTTGTCTTCATCTGGCCACACATTTCCATATCATGACTTGTCTTCATCTGGCCACGCATTTTCATATTACGACTTGTCTTCATCTGGGCACACAATTCCATATCACGTCTTGTGTTCATCTGGCCACACATTTCCATATCATGACTTGTCTTCATCTGGCCACACATTTCCATATCACGACTTGTCTTCATCTGGCCACACATTTCCATATCACGACTTGTGTTCATCTGGGCACACATTTCCATATCATGACTTGTGTTTATCTGGGCACGCATTTCCATATCATGACTTGTGTTCATCTGGGCACACATTTCCATATCATGACTTGTGTTCATCTGGCCACACATTTCCATATCACGACTTGTGTTCATCTGGCCACACATTTCCATATCATGACTTGTGTTCATCTGGGCACGCATTTCCATATCATGACTTGTGTTCATCTGGTCACACATTTCCATATCACGACTTGTGTTCATCTGGCCACACATTTCCATATCACGACTTGTGTTCATCTGGCCACACATTTCCATATCACGACTTGTGTTCATCTGGCCACACATTTCCATATCACGACTTGTGTTCATCTGGCCACACATTTCCATATCACGACTTGTGTTCATCTGGGCACGCATTTCCATATCACGACTTGTGTTCATCTGGGCACACATTTCCATATCATGACTTGTGTTCATCTGGCCACACATTGCCATATCATGACTTGTGTTCATCTGGCCACACATTTCCATATCACGACTTGTGTTCATCTGGGCACACATTTCCATATCACGACTTGTGTTCATCTGGGCACACATTTCCATATCATGACTTGTCTTCATCTGGGCGCGCATTTCCATATCATGACTTGTGTTCATCTGGCCACACATTTCCATATCATGACTTGTGTTCATCTGGCCACACATTTCCATATCATGACTTGCGTTCATCTGTGCACACATTTCCATATCATGACTTGTGTTCATCTGGCCACACATTTCCATATCATGACTTGTCTTCATCTGGGCACACATTTCCATATCATGACTTGTGTTCATCTGGGCATGCATTTCCATATCACGACTTGTGTTCATCTGGCCACACATTTCCATATCATGACTTGCGTTCATCTGGGCACGCATTTCCATATCATGACTTGTGTTCATCTGGCCACACATTTCCATATCATGACTTGTGTTCATCTGTGCACACATTTCCATATCATGACTTGTCTTCATCTGGGCACACATTTCCATATCATGACTTGCGTTCATCTGGCCACACATTTCCATATCATGACTTGTGTTCATCTGTGCACACATTTCCATATCATGACTTGTGTTCATCTGGCCACACATTTCCATATCATGACTTGTGTTCATCTGGCCACACATTTCCATATCACGACTTGTGTTCATCTGGGCACGCATTTCCATATCACGACTTGTGTTCATCTGGGCATACATTTTTCCATGTCACGACTTGTGTTCATCTGGCCACACATTTCCATATCATGACTTGTGTTCATCTGGGCACGCATTTCCATATCATAGCAAGCAAATAACACCGAATAAACGGCAAGGTAAAGACTATGTCTAATTATAGTAAACACGTACTGCGTGCGTGACTCGAACCGGCGCTCGCGTACGGCACCTAATCGCCTAGCTTCACGCCACTACACGTCTTCCCCTCGGCCACCGGGCATCCCCAAAAAAAGGATGCTTAATAACCGAGCTTATTACGTGCAGAGAACATGAAACCCGTCCACGCGATCCACGCCACACAGCGTGGCCAGAATGTGGCAAAGGCCTTCAGATCTGGCGCGGATCGCGTGGACGGGTTTCATGTTCTCTGCACGTAATAAGCTCGGGTTATTAAGCATCCTTTTTTGGGGATGCCCGGTGGCCGAGGGGAAGACGTGTAGTGGCGTGAAGCTAGGCGATTAGGTGCCGTACGCGAGCGCCGGTTCGAGTCACGTACGCAGTACGTGTTTACTATAATTAGACATAGTCTTTACCTTGCCGTTTATTTGGTGTTATTTGCTTGCTTTGCTTCCTATGTCGACAGCGACTGTAAGTTTGGAATTATTTCTCAGTACTTATTCACTGTTACAATGCTGTACCATTACTTTCACCATCCTACTACAGCCAGATCTGAAGGCCTTCGCCGCATTCTGGCCACGCTGTGTGGCGCGGATCGCGTGGACGGGTTTCATGTTCTCTGCACGTAATAAGCTTGGTTATTAAGCATCCTTTTTTTGGGTATGGCCGAGGGGAAGACGTGTAGTGGCGTGAAGCTAGGCGATTAGGTGCCGTACGTGAGCGCCGGTTCGAGTCCCGCACGCAGTACGTGTTTATTATAATTAGACATACAGTACAGTTCTCGCGGAAGCTTTGGCTTTTGTGGCATCATTGTCGCCTACGCATGGCTTCATTGTCGCCTCAGCATCGCATCATTGTGGCATCAGCTTCGCGTCATTGAAAATTGAAGCTATGTTCGCCTCGCTATTTTGTGGCATCATCGTGGCCTCAGCTTCGCAGTCTCATGGCATCAACATGGCATCAGCTTCAACTTATTGTGACATGAGTATGACCTCGTTATTTGCACGCAGAAGGGCAGTAAACAAAAACATGTACAGAAGTTCGATATGTAATCGATTTGAAATTCAAGGCGAATAAAATAATATGATCAAGAGTAAAATGACATTTTAAAAAGATATCTTGTTTAATTATTTTAGTGTTGCGAGTATTGGGCACCAAACACTTTGCGAAGTACATTACAATCGGCAAGATGACGAGTTCCATATTGACTAGAAGGAAAATCGTGATAAATTCAAATCACACGATGCAATCGTCGTTCTGATACAACACAATTTGCTGTATACGAAGTGAAACTGTTCTTGTTATAAATTTACCTTTTTTCGCTCATTTTATTTGCTGCTAGAAGAGCAGATTCGGATTCTTCATTTCGGTGGTATTTTTCTGTGTTTCGTTTAGTTTTAGCCGAGTCCGACCCCATGCCCGGACTACTAAAACATGCAATACAAGCGTATGCCGCCTGGAGCGTCGGCGTCGTCGCCAGTCATCTTGATACAAAGTTCCAAAACAAGTGCGTACATTTCCAACATATGATTGGATGGTTGTAGTGGCGTCGGTCTGGTAAAATTTGACAAACAATTCTCAAAATTAAGTCACGATCAGTGATCTGAGCTCGATCTATATGTACTTTAAAAGTATTCTCACAAACATATTTTCGAATGAAAACGAGCCACATGCCCTATAAAAAATCGAATAGCGCTTGACATGCAGAAATAATTTATTGGGCTTCAGAAAAAAAACGTGTCCATTTAGTGTGGCCGTAAATATTTGGTGACCAGCCGATGAACAATTTGAAAATCATGATTCACACGGAAGTCCTTCGATACTGATAATTATCGACCCCTGTCTGGTTTACCTTATTTCCCAACTTGCAAAACTGATTTGTATCTCAGCCCTGTTTTTTTTTCTTTCTTTTTTTGAACTGAGGTAAAATCACATCCGTTTGTCAAAATATACCGATGTTTTTCAGTGAATAATTGCGAAGCCTGTCACAGCACAAACAAAACTTTGTGAATCGACGATGGAGATTGGATGGTACGACGACCCTTCAATTTGTGTTAAATATGTTTTGTTACAACATCATTGATTGGCTGAAAGTCACCTGATCGGAGCACGACCTGGGTCACAGAACCATATTTGTCCGTATTATCAACAGGACTTTGCGAAAAAACCACACCCACATTTTCAACCATTTTAGCGCGGAAGTTGCCAACAAATGTCGAAAACTCGTGAATTTTATGAATTCGAATAAAATAAAGCTAGCGATTCGTAAGACTGGTTAATAATATATCCCCCGATGCTCTTCGATTTTTTTTTATTTCAAGGTGAGAAATGGATAGTAGTAGTTGAAGTTCCATCGATTTCAAGGCGACTATTTAACCGCGACAACTCTACGCCCTGTTGTAGTTTCGCGAGGTAAAACAAAAATACAATAAGTAGTACTTGTTTAATTATTTGGTTGTACAGCCCGCAAATTACGGGACATGATCCCCATGAATTGCGATAAATAAATGCTGGTTGTGTTGAATGACGGACGTCGGGACCGTTTGGAGAAACAAATTACGGTCGGTAGACATTTCAAACAAATGAAATTATTAACGAAAGACGAGATTTTTCCAGGTATTTACGATCATACGGTCATACCAAATATATACAAAATTGACAAATACACAAAGAGGTGTAATAGTAGGTCATTTTTATTTTAGCCTTAGAAATATTTTCTGTCACTCAGTCCACGTCCATGCGTGGGAATTCTATTTAGCTTCATGGTCCTTCGGCTTGTCTTCTGCTTGGGGGAAAACAACAATAATTATACAAATCGTAAACTCTACACAATCAGGAAAAGAAACCCACACAACCATGTTGTACTTCTGTTGAATACATTTTGTAGCAGTGCGTCACGTCGGAATATTGTCTAAAATAAAATATTCAATCCCAGCCAAATCTAGGTCAAAGGGTCAGATTGCGTGCATATAATTATAGATAGTTAAAACAAAAAGTATTTAAACTTTTGACGGTTGTTCAACATCTATGCACGGTTACTAAACTAAACTAGTAACCGTGATCTATGAAAACCAGAAAATTTTTAGTAGTCCGAATTTGTGCACGGTCAAAAATAAAACGGAAATTGACCGGTCAAAAGCGGAAGCGGTCAAGAGGTTTGGGGGAAATGAGTACAGTACTTCTTTGTTTGATGAAGCGATGCTGATGCCACATTGTCGCCATAATGAGGCCGCAATGAAGCGAAGCGATAATCGCCTAACTTTTTAATGTCGCGACATTGAAGCGATGCTGAAGCCATAACAATGCCATAATGATGCGATGCTGAAGCGAAGGTGAAGCTGAAGTGAAGCCAAAGCTTCCGCGAGAACTGTACTGTAGTCTTTACCTTGCCGTTTATTCGGTGTTATTTGCTTGCTTTGCTTCCTATGTCGACAGCGACTGTGAGTTTGGAATTATTTCCATATCATGACTTGTCTTCATCTGGGCACACATTTCCATATCATGACTTGTGTTCATCTGGCCACACATTTCCATATCATGACTTGTCTTCATCTGGGCACACATTTCCATATCATGACTTGTGTTCATCTGGGCACGCATTTCCATATCACGACTTGTGTTCATCTGGCCACACATTTCCATATCATGACTTGTGTTCATCTGGCCACACATTTCCATATCACGACTTGTGTTCATCTGGCCACACATTTCCATATCATGACTTGTGTTCATCTGGGCATGCATTTCCATATTATGACTTGTGTTCATCTGGCCACACATTTCCATATCATGACTTGTCTTCATCTGGGCACACATTTCCATATCATGACTTGTGTTCATCTGGGCACGCATTTCCATATCATGACTTGCGTTCATCTGGGCACGCATTTCCATATCATGACTTGCGTTCATCTGGGCACGCATTTCCATATCATGACTTGTGTTCATCTGGGCACGCATTTCCATATCATGACTTGTGTTCATCTGGGCACACATTTCCATATCATGACTTGTGTTCATCTGGGCACACATTTCCATATCATGACTTGTGTTCATCTGGGCAAACATTTTCATATCATGACTTGAGCTCATCATAATTTAATGCCAAATAAAACATTAAAAACAATACAAAAACATTTCTGAATGAAAAATGCAATCACATTTAAGTGTATAATAATGCATCAGTATTGCTATAATCTGTGTATATGAAATAACAAATGAGGCCACACCAAACTGCAAAATTAATATCAAATTGCGATAGTACAATTGTGTAATGATGTTTCTATATTCTTTATATAGGCAGCAAATTATCTGGACATCAAAGGCCTCCTTGATGCGACTTGCAAGACAGTCGCCAATATGATAAAAGGCAAAACACCAGAGGAAATCAGGAAGACATTTAATATAAAAAATGACTTTACTCCAGCTGAAGAAGAACAGGTATGTGTAGTGTGGGCTCTATCTGTCTGGCAGTGTAGCATATAGATACATGTATCAATAATAGGTATGTGTAGTTTGATCTCTGTCTGTCTGGCAGTGTAGCATATAGATACATGTATCAATAACAGGTATGTGTAGTTTGGTTTCTGCCTGTCTGGCAGTGTAGCATATAGATACATGTATCAATAACAGGTATGTGTAGTTTGATCTGTCTGTCTGGCAGTGTAGCATATAGATACATGTATCAATAACAGGTATGTGTAGTTTGATCTGTCTGTCTGGCAGTGTAGCATATAGATACATGTATCAATAACAGGTATGTGTAGTTTGGTTTCTGTCTGTCTGTCTGGCAGTGTAGCATATAGATACATGTATCAATAACAGGTATGTGTAGTTTGATCTGTCTGTCTGGCAGTGTAGCATATAGATACATGTATCAATAACAGGTATGTGTAGTTTGATCTGTCTGTCTGGCAGTGTAGCATATACAGTACCTGTCAAAACCGACCCCTGGATAAACCGACCTACTGTCAGAACCGACCGATTTATGTAGCCCCGAAATTTCTCCATAGACGCCTATGTTAAAACAACCTGTGAAATCCGACCACTGTTTACTCCGAACAACGACCGCATTGATCGGTCCCAAGTCCAATATTCACACTGAATACATCGACCATCCGACCAGTTGCACCACATCCGCTGTCTAGTAATTCGGTCTGCCCGGCCTAAAAAGTGTGCATTGTGTCCAAATTCCGCAAACGTCACAGAAACAATACCAAATCTCACACTACAAGTAACGTCCCGTGTAAAACAATGGCAACTGATTACATTTTTCACACCACACGCCCACGCATCGCGTGGTGTCTGGACAGTATAATGACCCCGGATATAAACAAATGATCGGGGTCATCACCTTCAATTGCGGTGAAGCACACTGCATTATCACTTCTTCAACGCTCAAAAGACATTGAGTTTTCTTCTTTCCATAACGATTCTGATCGACAATTTTGTGCTTTCGAATGTTTCCGTAAAGGGGGCTTCAAGATTGAAATTTATGATGACGAAGAAGCAGACGACAACAAAGAATTCGGAAACCTTATTTAGCAAGTTGCAGACCCGCAAACACAGTGTAGCGTTGTAGAATACCTCCACTTTGATGAACGTATACTGACTGAAGCAATGTATGATGGCGAGTGGGAGCAACACATTGTTGAGAATTTTATTGCAGACAAAGAAAACCATGAATCTATAAACAACAATGACATAAATTGCAACGACAGTCAAATTATTGACCCCCACAACGACAGTGACTTGACGCATGGCGATGTGCTAGACATGTTGACAAGATTACAGAACAAAAACTCCAGTTACTTGACAGATATCCAAAATTTCATAATTCGAACGGAAAACAAAATCGTTGAAAAAAAGATGTTCTTTAAAGTAGTCAAAACTTGATGATTTTTTTACATCATAATTTGATTCATTGACTCACAGTTGAGGGACTGTGATTGACTTAACAGCAAAATCGACTGTCTGCATAAATTATGATAATTACATGTAGCTCACGTGAACTTACGTAGTGATGTCATCCAAAATGGACGCCTTCAGTTACGATACGCAATACTTACCCGATCTGTTCGAATAGTTATTTTAATGTTAATTGATGTCATGTACATACCATAATATTTTTGTCTTGTTTGGTAAATTATTTTATTGAAACAATACAATAAATGCTCATTTTAAATACATGTAGAATCACCGGAGACAAACTCTGATGTCTTTCATTTGTCCCGTGTTTACAGCACATGTAATTGTTGTTTCAATCAAAGTCACGCCCACCCTGAATAAACCGACTCCCTCTGAAAACCGACCATAGATCCCAGTCCCAGTCATGGTCGGTTTTGACAGGTTTTACTGTAGATACAGTATCAATAACAGGTATGTGTAGTTTGGTTTCTGTCTGTCTGGCAGTGTAGCATATAGATACATGTATCAATAACAGGTATGTGTAGTTTAGTTTCTGTCTGGCAGTGTAACATATAGATACATGTATCAATAACAGGTATGTGTAGTTTGGTTTCTGTCTGTCTAGCAGTGTAGCATATAGATACATGTATCAATAACAGGTATGTGTAGTTTAGTTTCTGTCTGGCAGTGTAGCATATAAATACATGTATCAATAACAGGTATCTGTAGTTTGATCTGTCTGTCTGGCAGTGTAGCATATAGATACATGTATCAATAACAGGTATGTGTAGTTTGATCTGTCTGTCTGGCAGTGTAGCATATAGATACATGTATCAATAACAGGTATGTGTAGTTTGATCTGTCTGTCTGGCAGTGTAGCATATAGATACATGTATCAATAACAGGTATGTGTAGTTTGGTTTCTGCCTGTCTGGCAGTGTAGCATATAGATACAGTATCAATAACAGGTATGTGTAGTTTGGTTTCTGCCTGTCTGGCAGTGTAGCATATAGATACATGTATCAATAACAGGTATGTGTAGTTTGATCTCTGTCTGGCAGTGTAGCATGTAGATACATGTATCAATAACAGGTATGTGTAGTTTGATCTGTCTGTCTGGCAGTGTAGCATATAGATACATGTATCAATAACAGGTATGTGTAGTTTGGTTTCTGTCTGTCTGGCAGTGTAGCATATAGATACATGTATCAATAACAGGTATGTGTAGTTTGGTTTCTGTCTGTCTGGCAGTGTAGCATATAGATACATGTATCAATAACAGATATGTGTAGTTTGATCTGTCTGTCTGGCAGTGTAGCATGTAGATACATGTATCAATAACAGGTATGTGTAGTTTAGTTTCTGTCTGTCTGGCAGTGTAGCACATAGATACATGTATCAATAACAGGTATGTGTAGTTTGGTTTCTGTCTGTCTGGCAGTGTAGCATATAGATACATGTATCAATAACAGGTATGTGTAGTTTGGTTTCTGTCTGTCTGGCAGTGTAGCATATAGATACAGTATCAATAACAGATATGTGTAGTTTGATCTGTCTGTCTAGCAGTGTAGCACATAGATACATGTATCAATAACATGTATGTGTAGTTTGATCTCTGTCTGTCTGGCAGTGTAGCATATAGATACATGTATCAATAATAGGTATGTGTAGTTTAGTTTCTGTCTGGCAGTGTAGCATATAGATACATGTATCAATAACAGGTATGTGTAGTTTGGTTTCTGTCTGTCTAGCAGTGTAGCATATAGATACATGTATCAATAACAGGTATGTGTAGTTTAGTTTCTGTCTGGCAGTGTAGCATATAGATACATGTATCAATAACAGGTATGTGTAGTTTAGTTTCTGTCTGGCAGTGTAGCATATAGATACATGTATCAATAACAGGTATGTGTAGTTTGGTTTCTGTCTGGCAGTGTAGCATATAGATACATGTATCAATAACAGGTATGTGTAGTTTAGTTTCTGTCTGGCAGTGTAGCATATAGATACATGTATCAATAACAGGTATGTGTAGTTTGGTCTCTGTCTGTCTGGCAGTGTAGCATATAGATACATGTATCAATAACAGGTATGTGTAGTTTGGTTTCTGTCTGTCTAGCAGTGTAGCATATAGATACATGTATCAATAACAGGTATGTGTAGTTTAGTTTCTGTCTGGCAGTGTAGCATATAGATACATGTATCAATAACAGGTATGTGTAGTTTGGTTTCTGTCTGTCTAGCAGTGTAGCATATAGATACATGTATCAATAACAGGTATGTGTAGTTTAGTTTCTGTCTGGCAGTGTAGCATATAGATACATGTATCAATAACAGGTATGTGTAGTTTGGTTTCTGTCTGTCTAGCAGTGTAGCATATAGATACATGTATCAATAATAGGTATGTGTAGTTTGGTCTCTGTCTGGCAGTGTAGCATATAGATACATGTATCAATAACAGGTATGTGCAGTTTGATCTCTGTCTGTCTAGCAGTGTAGCATATAGATACATGTATCAATAACAGGTATGTGTAGTTTGATCTCTGTCTGTCTAGCAGTGTAGCATATAGATACATGTATCAATAACATATATGTGTAGTTTGATCTCTGTCTGTCTAGCAGTGTAGCATATAGATACATGTATCAATAACAGGTATGTGTAGTTTGATCTGTCTGTCTGGCAGTGTAGCATATAGATACATGTATCAATAACAGGTATGTGTAGTTTGATCTGTCTGTCTGGCAGTGTAGCATATAGATACATGTATCAATAACAGGTATGTGTAGTTTGGTTTCTGTCTGTCTGGCAGTGTAACATATAGATACATGTATCAATAACAGGTATGTGTAGTTTGGTCTCTGTCTGTCTGGCAGTGTAGCACATAGATACATGTACATGTACCAATAACAGGTATGTGTAGTTTAGTTTCTGTCTGTCTGGCAGTGTAGCATATAGATACATGTATCAATAACAGGTATGTGTAGTTTGGTTTCTGTCTGTCTGGCAGTGTAGCATATAGATACATGTATCAATAACAGGTATGTGTAGTTTGGTTTCTGCCTGTCTGGCAGTGTAGCATATAGATACAGTATCAATAACAGGTATGTGTAGTTTCATCTGTCTGTCTGGCAGTGTAGCATATAGATACATGTATCAATAACAGGTATGTGTAGTTTAGTTTCTGTCTGTCTGGCAGTGTAGCATATAGATACATGTATCAATAACAGGTATGTGTAGTTTGGTTTCTGTCTGTCTGGCAGTGTAGCATATAGATACATGTATCAATAACAGGTATGTGTAGTTTAGTTTCTGTCTGTCTGGCAGTGTAGCATATAGATACATGTATCAATAACAGGTATGTGTAGTTTGGTTTCTGTCTGTCTGACAGTGTAGCATATAGATACATGTATCAATAACAGGTATGTGTAGTTTGATCTGTCTGTCTGACAGTGTAGCATATAGATACATGTATCAATAACAGGTATGTGTAGTTTGATCTGTCTGTCTGGCAGTGTAGCATATAGATACATGTATCAATAACAGGTATGTGTAGTTTGATCTGCCTGTCTGGAAGTGTAGCATATAGATACATGTATCAATAACAGGTATGTGTAGTTTAGTTTCTGTCTGTCTGGCAGTGTAGCATATAGATACATGTATCAATAACGGGTATGTGTAGTTTGGTTTCTGTCTGTCTAGCAGTGTAGCATATAGATACATGTATCAATAACAGGTATGTGTAGTTTGGTTTCTGTCTGTCTGGCAGTGTAGCATATAGATACATGTATCAATAACAGGTATGTTTAGTTTGGTTTCTGTCTGTCTGGCAGTGTAGCATATAGATACAGTATCAATAACAGGTATGTGTAGTTTGGTTTCTGTCTGGCAGTGTAGCATATAGATACATGTATCAATAACAGGTATGTGTAGTTTGATCTGTCTGTCTGGCAGTGTAGCATATAGATACATGTATCAATAACAGGTATGTGTAGTTTGGTTTCTGTCTGTCTGTCTGGCAGTGTAGCATATAGATACATGTATCAATAACAGGTATGTGTAGTTTGATCTGTCTGTCTGGCAGTGTAGCATATAGATACATGTATCAATAACAGGTATGTGTAGTTTGGTTTCTGTCTGTCTGGCAGTGTAGCATATAGATACATGTATCAATAACAGGTATGTGTAGTTTAGTTTCTGTCTGTCTGTCTGGCAGTGTAGCATATAGATACATGTATCAATAACAGGTATGTGTAGTTTGATCTGTCTGTCTGGCAGTGTAGCATATAGATACATGTATCAATAACAGGTATGTGTAGTTTGGTCTCTGTCTGTCTAGCAGTGTAGCATATAGATACATGTATCAATAACAGGTTTTCATAGATATAATTATTTTTTCGCATTATTCTTTCAGGTGCGGAAAGAAAACAGCTGGTGTGAAGAGAAGTAGAACATTTCACTGGCTATTGGAAAAAAAACCTTTATCTGATGTAATGTATATATAATACCTGCAAATTGTAAATCAGTCATCACAATGCTATGAAACATGGCTATTAAAGTATAGGTTTGATGAAAGAACTCCACAAATGCAGAGAAATGCAATTTACATCCATTCTATATCACTTCTTGTTATTTAATCTTCAACTTTTTAATTTTTATACATTGTCGCTATTATGATTTTCCATCAATAAATTATGGGTAAAATATGACATAACTGTTAAAAATTAAGCAAATGATTTCATCCATAGCTTGAAAAATACTGTTGCAAATTAGTTGTAATGTTAGTGTATTCTACAATGTTATAAAGTTTCAATTGGAAGTTTTTTAAAAGTTATAGATGAAATGATTTTATCATGTTGTATTTAACATATACTACATATACTGATGAAAAATTTAATATCTAGAAACAAAATTGTAAATTTGTGTTCCTGTATTTTGGAGTTCTTTAGACAGTGTTATGTTGTTAAGCTCAGTATTTCAACTAATTTTGCAAGTCATCTATTCTTAAAATGAATTGTTGGCATTTTAGGTTCCAAATTCAAATTCTAGTTGCCAAATTAGCTAAAATAGCATGTGGCTATTTCAAATTGTTTTGTGCAGTACCAGTAATTTATATTTTATTATTTGCTATTTGAGTGCTTAACTTCCTGAAAAATTACTGAAGAAAACAAATTGATAAGAATGTTTAGTTTTTCTCTGTTTGATAAACCTTGATTCAATACAGTAATTGTTAATTCTGTGATCGCTTAAAATTAAAAAAAAATAATGTTTGCTCAAATAAATAAAAACTAGTATGATGCATCACATCTACTTTATCTGAACTTTCATAAACTTTCAGAAATGTACTTTGTACATTAGTGTTTGGTATTATTGTAAAATACTTTATTTTAGCTGGAATTAATTTTTGCTGAATTCTGACTAGTTGAATGTAAATAGAGGGAAAAACGTATATTCGCTGGATTTTATTTTTACTGAATCATTGCTTCAGTGAAAATAGCGAAAATTAATTCCAAGCGAAAGTAAAGTATTTTACAGTATTCTACTTGTGTCAGATCTTCTGTATTCCACATTTAGCAAGCCTGAAGAAGTCGTCCAATAGAAGTAATGGCCATTTACCTACGGTAAATAGGGCAAATGTTCTTCTTGCACAAGGTCACAAACACCCACATTGAGCTGGAAATATTGTTATTACCTCCCTCTCAGATGATAAACATGAATTGTAGTCTCCATAACAATCACAAATGTCACCAGTTAATACAATCCAGCTTAGCTTTTGTGAAAAATGTTGTTTGTGAACACAATTACCCTGGTTGTTCATATTCTAAACTATGTATCAATTTTGTGTGAAAACTGAGGCATGAAAGTGAGTGTTCTTATCAATGGACTTGTGTGTTGACATTCTTAAGCAATCTATTTCAAATTCTAATTAATTATAGACTTCATTCTTTATCGTATTAGGTATTTACAAATTTAGTTTTAGAGCTGTATCTCTAACATACCCGAACAGATCATGTTCAAACAATATATGCATCATACATCAGGTTGTACGTATGCACATTTGACAATTTGTTGGCAAGTTGGCTGAATGTTAGCTAATTTTAATGATATGATCCCTCAAAATCAAGCATTTCTTGTTCGTGCATGTACACATTTTGTTGAAACTTCATATGCCCATTAAACGTTGTCAGACCTTGATGCAAGGCATTTTCTTTATCAAATCCGATTCAAAATAGCTGACTGGTTGCCGTTCAGTTTAGTTCTGAGGCTATATCGCTGGCTGTTAAAACTTTATATATTTTTCTTGAACTTGATAACTCGCAGGGGCTATGAATTGTGGACTTCTGAATTCAAAGACAGTAAGATTAATGTACAGTGGTAATCTGTGACTGTTCCCCTTGATAATTTTGTTTTATGTTTGCAAATCAGCAATTCATCTGTCAATCATCACTTTGTATTTGTATTGTTAAATTTTACACACTATGTTCTGAGCCATAAACATCAAATTGGCTTTAAATGTTTTGTATTATATTTGTTGGTTATTGATTAATAAAATGAGTTCCTCTCAGAACAACTGTTCATTTAACCCAAAGCATATTTTAAATAAATTCCTCTCAAAGCTACCATTCATTTCTTTGAGGAGTTCTTCAGAGCTACTGTTTATTTTACTTAAAGATCCTCTCAGTTTTACTGTTTTGTTCTCTGTGTTTCTCTGTACAGTCTCTAACAAGTCCTTTTCAGAGTGAATCCCATGCAGGTTTTCACATGAATCCTGGACGCACCTTTAGCTGAATTGTTTGGCATCTACTGGTAAGTGCAAGAACAGGAAACTTAGTATAGCTTTCTGTCCAAGGTTCTTTGCCTCGTGCCCCATACTGTTTACTGCATATGTGATTAGCATATCTGCCCTATATTGGCAAGAGGTAGCACCAAACATGCATGACACCAGTATTAAGGCATTGCAGGTATTCACCATTGGTATAAATTCTGGTAAGGTTCATTTTTATTGAAATTATTACAAAACTAAGAGCAAGATTACTTTTGTGATACAGGAAAGGATTGCTGTTATTCTACCATACTTGTCCAACTCGCCCACATTTGGGGCATTTCTGTTTTCAAATTTACGTTCAGCAAATGCCCATCCCTTTGACAATGCTACAAACTTCACTTCCTGGTCATAGAACCTGGTCTTTGAGCATTGTGTTACTTTTTTAGAATACCTGTAAATTTATATAATATAGCGTTGATATTGACTGCTGTGAATATCCTGCCTAAACTAGTCTTTGACAATGACCTGTCAACAACCGTGAAATGCAGTAAATACTTCATTCCATATTCAGTTTACCTTCAAAAATTGGTATTTAAAAAACATGCTGTTTTTTTCCCAGAAATCAATTCTAACAGATTTCACTTCAACATCTATAATTCACTTCTGCGTGCATTACCAGAATGCCATTGGAAATTCCTGGAAAATTGCGTTGGTACAACACTACATTCTGATTACTTATAGTGTCATGGCACTCTGCCAAGATTATTAAAAACACCAAGTTATTTTCAATCATATTGTTCGAAGAATGTGATCTGATTCAATTCAAACGGAGGTAGCCTTCTTGCTGTCCTTCATCTGTCCTACAATTGATTTGTGTAGAAAAATGATATCCACACCACTGCTGGATTAAATATTAACTAGTACTGGCGGCTTTAATTCCTCATACACAAATTAACAATAGACTTTGAGGTTGTTTTTTTGAATAACAACCTCCAACTCGGGCAATATTTGAAGGACATGGGCTATTATAGACCTGCCATAACGTGTCTGGGAAAATTCATCGCTTCATCTCGTGTCATTTCCGATATGCCTCGAACACTCTGTTGGTACGGTCGTGATATCATCCTGAGGCGAAGCTGAATGAATAACACAAACAGGTTAAACGTTTGTTGCACATTTATTGTTTTCAATCAAATATTATGTTGATGCATTATACTGCTATAACTGATCAGATATTTCCTGTAATAGTTAACACGCAATTGTTGTAAACAATTCTAGCTCCAGCGCCTTGGGTGTTTAGTTTATGGATTCCAACATCTGCAGGAAATATAGAAGATTATATTTGGTAATCATAGTCCTAAATAACTATTAAAAATAGCTAGACGTTTCGAGCTATGGCTCTTTATCGATAGCATAGAAGGAAATGACGTGTTGGAAAATTCATCAAGGTAGACGTTTACTTGCTTGGAGGTTGTAGCAGCTGCGGTACCGTTCAAAATATTGCTTATTTTCTTCTCCTGTGTGCGTTTATAACTGCCAACACCTGTAGATTAAAAAAACATTGTCAAGATAATTTAAATTTAAGTTTTTCATGTGTGATCATGCATTCATTTAAAATTCTTTGAAAAATCAACCAGTAAAAACATGCGGTGCTACTTTCTTTAGTTAAGTTAGTTTACAGTGATAGCAATATATTAATAATGTTCAAGTTTGGTTACCTTCTACTGAGTGGTGTCCTGTTTGTTCCATTATGCTTATCAACACAATGCTCATAAAGACTTTTCGCAGCTGTAGCACAGACTATGGTTTGTAAAGTTTCCAACGATTCCAGCAGATCGGAATAAATCTGGCACCACAAGTTGAATAGAATTGTTACCCATCAGCTGCTTAGTAAACCATATCTTGTCGGATTCTTCGTATTTACGCCGGGGTTGCAGGTAGAATGCTTTTTGTTTTCCCTCGGGTGGGCAGAGTGATGTGTACTTCTTGTACATTCTAATATAGCATTGTTGGGGGTTTTCAGCATTTGCATAATGCATTACCTCCTTTCCTCTTACTCTGATGCTTTAGACCACTTTGGTTGCTTTTCGACACATCTTCCACATACTTCAAATAAGGCATTTCACCTGGTGACTCGTATAAAGTGATTTGGGGTGGGTCAAAACGTAGAGCTCGATGTTCCATTCCGCTTCTGAGGGCAAAGTTTGCATATTTGGAAATACCATAGTGCAAACAAGAACCCGGGATGAATAGTCTCCAAGTAGCTTCATTTTCAACAATTAACAATTACCATCCACATTGCGCACCTCTAGGACGAATTTACCTAACCAATAAGCCAAGTCCTCAACAGGCAAATTTTCACCTTTTCATCAGTTGTTAATTCCCGTCAGGTGTTGTTCATTAAAAGTATGCAGAGTCCACATGTTACGTTGCCTTGTGTTCTTTGTTATTGAATCCTTAGCGACGGCCCATACAGCAGAATCCGACACTGGGTTGCAAAACCGTCCACTCTGGATTTCCTGCAATATAATAAAACAAGTTGCATGTAAAGTCAAGTTTGTTTTTTTTAATATAAGAATATGATAAACCAGTAAATTGTAGTCACTGAAGTAAAAAAAAATACTTGTGGAACAGTACCCGGTTCAATATCGACATTATCAAACCCGAGCTGATTCAAATATTCTGCGTTGCTTCTATTAGGCCATCGTTGAAAACGTCCGAGAAAGTGGGATTTACTTCCATCTCTCCACGATGCACGTCAATGAGAACTGGGGAAAGTTGGCCATGTGTGATTTTGCATTATACGCACATTCAGCCGATATTACGTAGCCAATCAAACAACTTCAATATTGTGAATACAAAATGTCCGTGGCTTGATTGGTTGTATAAAACTAAGATCCATCCAGGTGAAGATGACGAATTCCACAAAATCTGCGTATCAATGAGGGAGGGGGGGGGGGGGCTATACCATTTTAAAACTCAGTGCTGATATTGCCCACTTGCTTCATTACAAAAGATTTTGAAAGGTTCTATTATGTTGTGTTATTTCTCTATAACAGAGGGACATCCTCTCGTGTATGTTTGATATTGCGTTCCTACCTCAACGATATCCATAATATTTACCTTCGGCATTGGTCAATATTATGGATATCGTCTCGGTAGTCATGTAATATCTCACACTTGCACTGGATAATCATGGAGTAAGATAATTACATTTTAAAATTGCATTTAAATAATCAGTATGTTAAGTAATTTGCATATCGATTACAATCAACAGTGGCCGTTGGTATTGTAGATGCATATATCATAATATTACACTAACGTAACAATAAATCTGTGTGTCTTAATCCAGCAGTACTCTTACATAAATATTATTTTCCCCAGTGGTGAATTGCTAGTCGGCAAATAACTTTTTGTTCCAGTAATTTGTTTTTTTTCTTCCAGATCCTGTGTATAGTACCGGCTGCAAATTTTCACAACAACTTCTGAATGAGTAATAAGAATAGGTGTTTGTTGAGGCAACACAGACTATGCATAAAATCTCGGCTACTTTTACTGTGATGTCATAAGACTTGCATTGCACAAACAATTATGACCCCTTCCCTTTATGCCTGCACAGATTACTGAAACTCTTGCACGAAAATCACTGACCTACCCCCACAAAACACCAACCTACCCTGTCCAGTCTCTTGGGTGTAATATATCAAAGTCAGCTACAAAAGTTGGAAAATTACTTCAAAATGGCAAGTCAGGTGTAATGTTTCAAACAAAAACAAAAGGTTGAAAAATGGGAGAAACTTGCATGCAATGTGGCAAAGGTAAGGTCATCATCTAAAACCAAGGTACAAATTTGGGAAATGCGCTTACAAAGTTACAAAAAAGGCAGGTGCAATATCTCAACCTCAAGTGGCAAAGATACATGCAAAGTGGCGAAAGGTACAAAAAATAGGGGCAATTTCTCCAAACCAGGTGCAGAGGTAGGGAAATCACCAAACCAAACAAATGTTAAGTGCTATACAACAAACAGTTCAGAAAATCATTCAATGTGCCTAAAGGTAGGTGCAAAATCGCAAATTCAACTGAATTGGGAAAATCACATGCAAATTGATTATCTCGAAATCTGGTGCAAAATTGAAAAAATAAATCACAAAGTTGCAAACGATAGAGGCAACGTTTCAAGCAAAGTTGAAAACAATAACGTGCAAAAAGACAAGAATCGAAAGGTGCAAAGTTGAGAAAATCACTCGTAAAAACTTCAAAATATCCGAATAATGTCTAAAACTTATTACAAATTCAACTGCATATTGGTCAAAAGTTAGTGCAATATCCCAAACCCAGCTGAACAGTTTGAAAAATAATTTCCAAGTGTTACAATGCTCCAAACTCTTGTATAAAGAGAGTGGGTGTGACGGTGCAGCGAGGTCGGGAGAGGCGGTGTGCACCACAGAGATGCATGGAGAGGGTGTGGCAGTGCAGGGAGGTCGTGAGAGGCGGTGCAAGGATGTCGGGAGAGGCAGTGTGCATCACAGAGATGCAGAGAGTGGGTGTGGCCATGCAGGGAGGTCGGGAGAGGTGGTGTTCACCACGGAAATACAGGGAGTGGGCGTTGTGGTGCAGGGAGGTCGGGAGAGGCAGTGTGCACCACGGAGATATAGGGAGTGGGTGTGGTGGTGCAGAGAGGTCGGGAGAGGCGGTGCAGGGAGGTCGGGTGTGGTGGTGTAGGGAGGTCGGGAGAGGTGGTGTGCACAACTGAGATACAGGAAGTGACTGTGCAGGGAGGTCGGGAGAGGCAGTATATACCACAAAGATACAGGGTGTAGGTGTGGCGATACAGGGAGGTCAGAGAGGCGGTGCAGGGTGGTCGGGAGAGGCGATGTGCATCACGGAGATACAGGGAGTGAGTGTGGCGGTGTAGAGAGGTCGAGAGAGGCGGTGCAGGGAGGTCGGAAGAGGCGATGTGCACCACGGAGATACAGGAGTGGGTGTGGCGGTACAAAGAGGTCGAGAGAGGCGGTGTGCACCATGGAGATACATGGAGTGGGTATGGCTGTGCAGGGAGGATGGGAGAGGTGGTGTTCAACACTGAGATACAGGTAGTGGGCGTGGCGGTGCAGGGATTTCGGGAGGGGAGGGGCAGTGCAGGGAGGTCGGGAGAGGCGGTGTGCACCACAGAGACACAGGGAGTGGGTGTGGCATTTCAGAGAGGTTGGGAGAGGCGATGTGCACCATGGAGATACAGGGAGTGAGTGTGGCGGTGTACAGAGGTCGAGAGGCGATGTGCACCACGGAGATACAGGAGTGGGTGTGGCGGTGCAGAGAGGTTGAGAGAGGCGGTATGCACCATGGAGATACATGGAGTGGGTGTGGCTGTGCAGGGAGGATGGGAGAGGTGGTGTTCAACACTGAGATACAGGTAGTGGGCGTGGCGGTACAGGGATTTCGGGAGGGGAGGGGCAGTGCAGGGAGGTCGGGAGAGGCGGTGTGCACCACAGAGACACAGGGAGTGGGTGTGGCAGTTCAGAGAGGTCGGAAGAGGCGGTGTGCACCATGGAGATACATGGAGTGAGTGTGGTGGTGGAGGGAGGTTTGGAAAGCGGTGCAGGGAGGTCGGGAGAGGCGATGTAGGGAGATCAGGAGAGGCGGTGTGCACCACAGATACAGGGAGTGGGTGTGGCAGTGCAGGGAGGTCGGGAGAGGTGGTGTGCACCAAAATATAGGAATAATGTCTAAAACATATTACAAATTCAACTGCATATTGGTCAAAAGTTAGTGCAATATCCCAAACCCAGGTGAACAGTTTGAAAAATAATTTCCAAGTGTTACAATGCTCCAAACATGTATAAAGGGAGTGGGTGTGACGGTGCAGCGAGGTCGGGAGAGGCAGGGTGCACCACAGAGATGCAGAGAGTGGGTGTGGCCATGCAGGCAGGTCGGGAGAGGCGATGCAGGAAGGTTGGGTGTGGTGGTGTAAGGAGGTCGGGAGAGGTGGTGTGCACAACAGAGATACAGGAAGTGGTGGTGCAGGGAGTTCGGGAGAGGCAGTATGTACCACAAAGATACAGGGAGTGGGTGTGGCGGTACAGGGAGGTCGGAGAGACGGTGCAGGGAGGTCGGGAGAGGCAATGTGCATCACGAAGATACAGAGAGTGGGTGTGGCGGTGCAGAGAGGTCGAGAGAGGCAGTGTTTGAAAAATAATGTCCAAGTGTTACAATGCTCCAAACGCATGTATAAATGGAGTAGGTGTGACAGTGCAGCGAGGTTGGGAGAGGCAGAGTGCACCACAGAGATGCAGAGAGTGGGTGTGGCAATGCAGGCAGGTCGGGAGAGGCAGTGTTCACCACGGAAATACTGGGAGTGGGCGTGGTGGTGCAGGGAGTTCGGGAGAAGCAGTGTACACCACAGAGATACAGGGAGTGGGTGTGGCAGTGTAGAGAGGTCGGGAGAGGCGGTGCAGGAAGGTTGGGTGTGGTGGTGTAAGGAGGTCGGGAGAGGTGGTGTGCACAACGGAGATACAGGAAGTGGCGGTGCAGGGAGTTCGGGAGAGGCAGTATGTACCACAAAGATACAGGGAGTGGGTGTGGCGGTACAGGGAGGTTGGAGAGACGGTGCAGGGAGGTCGGGAGAGGCAATGTGCATCACGGAGATACAGAGAGTGGGTGTGGCGGTGCAGAGAGGTCGAGAGAGGCGGTGCAGGGAGGTCGGAAGAGGCGATGTGCACCACGAAGATACAGGAGTGGGTGTGGTGGTGCAGAGAGGTCGAGAGAGGTGGTGTGCACCATGGAGATACATGGAGTGGGTGTGGCTGTGCAGGGAGGACGGGAGAGGCGGTGTTCAACACTGAGATACAGGTAGTGGGCATGGCGGTGCAGGGATTTCGGGAGGGGAGGGGCAGTGCAGGGAGGTCGGGAGAGGCGGTGTGCACCACAGAGACACAGGGAGTGGGTGTGGCAGTTCAGAGAGGTCGGGAGAGGCGGTGTGCACCATGGAGTTACAGGGAGTGAGTGTGGCGTTGCAGGGAGGTCGGGAGAGCAGTGCAGGGAGGTCGGGAGAGGCGGTGCAGGGAGGTCGGGAGAGGCGGTGTGCTCCACGGATACAGGGAGTGGGTGTGGCAGTGCAGGGAGGTCGGGAGAGGCGGTGTGCACCATGAAGATACCGGAAATGGGTGAGGCGGTGCAGGAAGGTTGGGAGAGGCGGTGTGTACCATAAAGATACATGGAGTGGGTGTTGCGGTGCAGGAATTTCGGGAGAGGCAGTGCAGGGAGGTCGGGAGAGGCGGTGTGCTCCACGGATACAGGGAGTGGGTGTGGCAGTGCAGGGACGTCGGGAGAGGCGGTGCAGGGAGGTCGGGAGACGCGGTGTGCTGCACGGATACAGGGAGTGGGTGTGGCAGTGCAGGGAGGTCGGGAGAGGCGTTGTGCACCATGAAGATACCGGAAATGGGTGAGGCGGTGCAGGAAGGTTGGGAGAGGCGGTGTGTACCACGGAGATAGAGGGAGAGGGTATGGCTGTGCAGGGATGTCGGGAGAGGAGGTGGAGGGAGGTCGGGAGAGGTGGTGTTCACCTCTGAGATACAGGGAGTGGGCGTTGCGGTGCAGGAATTTCGGGAGAGGCGGTGAAGAGAGACCTGGAGAGGCGGTGTGCACCATGGAGTTACAGGGAGTGGGTGTGGCGGTGCAGAGTGGTCGGGAGAGGTGGTGCAGGGAGGTCGGGAGAGGCAGTGTGCACCATGGAGATACAGTCATTGGGTGTGGGGAGGCCGGGAGCGGTGGTGCAGAGAGGTCGGGAGAGGTGGTGTGCGCCACGGAGCTGCAGGGAGTGGGTATGGCAGTGCAGGGAGGTCGGGAGAGGCAGTGTGCACCACAAAGATACAGGGAGTGGGTGTGGCGGTGCAGGGAGGTCGGGAGAAGCAGTGCAGGAAGGTCGGGTGTGGCAGTGCAGGGAGATCGGGAGAGGCAGTGTGCACCATGGAGATACAAAGTGTGGCATGCAGGGAGGTCGGCAGAGACGGTGTGCACCACAAAGTCACAGGGAATGGGTGTGGTGGTGCAGGGAGGCCGGGAGAGGCAGTGCAGGGAGGTCGCGAGAGGCGATGCAGGGAGGTCAGGAGAGGCGGTGCAGATTGGTCGGGAGAGGCAGTGTGCACCACGGAGATGGAGGGAGTGGGTGAAGCGGTGCATAGTGGTCGGGAGAGGCTTTGCAGCAAGGTCGGAAGGGGCGGTACAGGGAGAACGGGAGAGTCGGTGCAGGGAGGTCGGGAGAGGCAGTGCAGGGAGGTCAGGAGAAGTGGTGTGCGCCTTGAAGATACAGGAAGTGGGAGAAGCAGTGCAGGGAGGTCGGGAGAGGCGGTGTGTGCCTTGAAGATACAGGGAGTGGCTGTGGAGGTGCAGGGAAGTCGGGTGTGCACCACGGAGATACAGGGAGTTGGTGTAGCGGTGCAGGGTGGTCGGGAGAGGCGGTGCAGGGAGGTCAGAAGAGGTGGTGTGCACCACGGAGATACAGGGAGTGGATGTGGCGGTGCAGAAAGGTTGCAGAGGCAGTACAGGGTGAATGGGAAAGTCAGTGCAGGGAGGTCGGGAGAGGCAGTGCAGGGAGGTTGGGAGAGGCGGTGCAAGGAGGCCAGGAGAGGCGGTGCAGGGAGGTCAGAAGAGGTGGTGTGCACCACGGAGATACAGGGAGTGGATGTGGCGGTGCAGAAAGGTTGCAGAGGCAGTACAGGGTGAATGGGAAAGTCAGTGCAGGGAGGTCGGGAGAGGCAGTGCAGGGAGGTCAGGAGAAGCGGTGTGCGCCTTGAAGATAAAGGGAGTGGGTGTGGCAGTGCAGGGAAGTCGGGTGTGCACCACGGAGATACATGTAGTGGGAGCGTTGGTGCCCGGGGGTTGGTAGAGGTGGTGCAGGGAGGTCAGGAGAGGCAGTGTGCACCACGGAGATACAGTGAGTGGGTGTGGGACGGTCGGGTGTGGTGGTGCAGGGAGGTCAGGAGAGGTGGTGCAGAAAGTTCGGATATGGCAGTGCAGGGAGATTGTGAGAGGCGGTGTGCACCACGGAGATACAGGGAATGGGTGTGGTGGTGCAGGGAGGCCGGGAGAGGCAGTGCAGAGAGGTCGGGAGAGGCGGTGCAAGGAGGTCAGGAGAGGCGGTGCAGAGTGGTCGAGAGAGGCAGTGTGCTCCATGGAGATGAAGGGAGTGGGTGTAGCAGTGCATAGAGGTCGGGAGAGGCGTTCCAGAAAGGTCGGGAGAGGCGGTGTGCACCACAGAGACACAGTGAGTGGGTGTGGCGGTTCAGAGAGGTCGGGAGAGGTGGTGTGCGCCATGGAGATACAGGGAGTGAGTGTGGCATTGCAGGGAGGTCGGGAGAGCAGTGATGCAGGAAGTGATACAGGAAGTGACTGTGCAGGTCGGTCGGGAGGGGCAGTATATACCACAAAGATACAGGGAGTGGGTGTGGCGGTACAGGGAGGTCGCAGAGACGGTGCAGGGAGGTCGGGAGAGGCGATGTGTATCACGGAGATTCAGGGAATGGGTGTGGCGGTGTAGAGAGGTCGAGAGAGGCGGTGCAGGGAGGTCGGAAGAGGCGATGTGCACCACGGAGATACAGGAGTGGGTGTGGTGGTGCAGAGAGGTCGAGAGAGACGGTGTGCACCATGGAGACACATGGAGTGGGTGTGGCTGTGCAGGGAGGACTGGAGAGGCGGTGTTCAACACTGAGATACAGGTAGTGGGCGTGGCGGTGCAGGGATTTCGAGAGGGGAGGGACAGTGCAGGTGTAGTGATTTGTACACACTATTGATATGCTAATTAATGTACACCTGGTATGCCAGTACATCTGGCATGCGCTGCTATAGAAGAAATGTAATTCAATAAAATGTGGTCAGTATTCTATAAGCCTTGGTCGTGTTTGTGTCTTGTCATTGTACTGTGTGTGCATGCTTTTGCTACGTGTCCACCCCAGAATACCACAGCAGGCAGGTCGGGAGAGGCGGTGTGCACCACAGAGAGACAGGGAGTGGGTGTGGCGGTTCAGAGAGGTCGGGAGAGGCGGTGTGCAACATGGAGATACAGAGAGTGAGTGTGTCGGTGCAGGGAGGTCGGGAGAGCGGTGCAGGGAGGTCGGGAGAGGCGATGTAGGGAGGTCGGGAGAGGCGGTGTGCACCACAGATACAGAGAGTGGCTGTGGCAGTGCAGGGAGGTCGGGAGAGGCGGTGTGCACCATGAAGATACAGGGAATGGGTGAGGCGGTGCAGGGAGGTTGGTAGAGGCGGTGTGTACCAAAATATAGGAATAATGTCTGAAACACATTGCAAATTCATTTGCATATTGGTCACAAATATCCCAAACCCAGGTGAACAGTCTGAAAAATAATTTCCAAGTGTTACAATGCTCCAAACTCTTGCATAAAAAGAGTGGGTGTGACGGTGCAGCGAGTTTAGGAGAGGTAGAGTGCACCACGGAGATACAGGGAGTGGGTGTGGCGGTGCAGAGAGGTCGGGAAAGGCGGTGCAGGGATGTCGGGATAGGCAGTGTGCACCACGGAGATGCAGAGAGTGGGTGTGGCCATGCAGGGAGGTCGGGAGAGGCGGTGTTCACCACGGAAATACAGGGAGTGGGTGTGGCAGTGCAGAGAGGTCGGGAGAGGCGGGGTGCACCACGAAGATACAGGGAAGGGGTGTGGTGGTGCAGAGAGGTCAGGAGAGGCGGTGCAGGGAGGTCATGAGAGGCGGTGCAGAGTGGTCTGGCGAGGCGGTGTGCAACACGGAGATGCAGGAAGTGGGTGAAGTGGGGCATAGAGGTCGGGTGAGGCGTTGCAGAAAGGTCGGGTAAGGCAGTACAGTGAGAATGGGAAAGTCGGTGCAGGGAGGTCGGGAGAGGCAGTGCAGGGAGGTCAGGAGAAGCGGTGTGCGCCTTGAAGATAAAGGGAGTGGGTGTGGCGGTGCAGGGAAGTCGGGTGTGCACCACGGAGATACATGTAGTGGGAGCGTTGGTGCCTGGGGGTTGGTAGAGGTGGTGCAAGGAGGTCAGGAGTGGCAGTGTGCACCACGGAGATACAGTGAGTGGGTGTGGGACGGTCGGGTGTGGTGGTGCAGGGAGGTCAGGAGAGGCGATGTGCACCAAGAAGATGCAGGGAGTGGGTGTGGCAGTGCAGGAAGGTCGGGAGAGGTGGTGCAGAAAGTTCGGATATGGCAGTGCAGGGAGATTGTGAGAGGCGGTGTGCACCACGGAGATACAGGGAATGGGTGTGGTGGTGCAGGGAGGCCGGGAGAGGCAGTGCAGAGAGGTCGGGAGAGGAGGTGCAAGGAGGTCAGGAGAGGCGGTGCAGAGTGGTCGAGAGAGGCAGTGTGCTTCATGGAGATGAAGGGAGTGGGTGTAGCGGTGCATAGAGGTCGGGAGAGGCGTTCCAGAAAGGTCGGGAGAGGCGGTGTGCAACACAGAGACACAGTGAGTGGGTGTGGCGGTTCAGAGAGGTCGGGAGAGGTGGTGTGCGCCATGGAGATACAGGGAGTGAGTGTGGCATTGCAGGGAGGTCGGGAGAGCAGTGATGCAGGAAGTGATACAAGAAGTGACTGTGCAGGGAGGTCGGGAGGGGCAGTATATACCACAAAGATACAGGGAGTGGGTGTGGCGGTACAGGGAGGTCGCAGAGACGGTGCAGGGAGGTCGGGAGAGGCGATGTGTATCACGGAGATTCAGGGAATGGGTGTGGCGGTGTAGAGAGGTCGAGAGAGGCGGTGCAGGGAGGTCGGAAGAGGCGATGTGCACCACGGAGATACAGGAGTGGGTGTGGTGGTGCAGAGAGGTCGAGAGAGACGGTGTGCACCATGGAGACACATGGAGTGGGTGTGGCTGTGCAGGGAGGACTGGAGAGGCGGTGTTCAACACTGAGATACAGGTAGTGGGCGTGGCGGTGCAGGGATTTCGAGAGGGGAGGGACAGTGCAGGTGTAGTGATTTGTACACACTATTGATATGCTAATTAATGTACACCTGGTATGCCAGTACATCTGGCATGCGCTGCTATAGAAGAAATGTAATTCAATAAAATGTGGTCAGTATTCTATAAGCCTTGGTCGTGTTTGTGTCTTGTCATTGTACTGTGTGTGCATGCTTTTGCTACGTGTCCACCCCAGAATACCACAGCAGGCAGGTCGGGAGAGGCGGTGTGTACCACAGAGAGACAGGGAGTGGGTGTGGCGGTTCAGAGAGGTCGGGAGAGGCGGTGTGCAACATGGAGATACAGAGAGTGAGTGTGTCGGTGCAGGGAGGTCGGGAGAGCGGTGCAGGGAGGTCGGGAGAGGCGATGTAGGGAGGTCGGGAGAGGCGGTGTGCACCACAGATACAGAGAATGGGTGTGGCAGTGCAGGGAGGTCGGGAGAGGCGGTGTGCACCATGAAGATACAGGGAATGGGTGAGGCGGTGCAGGGAGGTTGGTAGAGGCGGTGTGTACCAAAATAGAGGAATAATGTCTGAAACACATTGCAAATTCATTTGCATATTGGTCACAAATATCCCAAACCCAGGTGAACAGTCTGAAAAATAATTTCCAAGTGTTACAATGCTCCAAACTCTTGCATAAAAAGAGTGGGTGTGACGGTGCAGCGAGTTTGGGAGAGGTAGAGTGCACCACGGAGATACAGGGAGTGGGTGTGGCGGTGCAGAGAGGTCGGGAGAGGCGGTGCAGGGATGTCGGGATAGGCAGTGTGCACCACGGAGATGCAGAGAGTGGGTGTGGCCATGCAGGGAGGTCGGGAGAGGCGGTGTTCACCACGGAAATACAGGGAGTGGGTGTGGCAGTGCAGAGAGGTCGGGAGAGGCGGGGTGCACCACGAAGATACAGGGAGGGGGTGTGGTGGTGCAGAGAGGTCAGGAGAGGCGGTGCAGGGAGGTCATGAGAGGCGGTGCAGAGTGGTCTGGAGAGGCGGTGTGCAACACGGAGATGCAGGAAGTGGGTGAAGTGGGGCATAGAGGTCGGGTGAGGCGTTGCAGAAAGGTCGGGTGAGGCAGTACAGTTAGAATGGGAAAGTCGGTGCAGGGAGGTCGGGAGAGGCAGTGCAGGGAGGTCGGGAGAGCAGTGATGCAGGAAGTGATACAGGAAGTGACTGTGCAGGGAGGTCGGGAGGGGCAGTATATACCACAAAGATACAGGGAGTGGGTGTGGCGGTACAGGGAGGTCGCAGAGACGGTGCAGGGAGGTCGGGAGAGGCGATGTGTATCACGGAGATTCAGGGAATAGGTGTGGCGGTGTAGAGAGGTCGAGAGAGGCGGTGCAGGGAGGTCGGAAGAGGCGATGTGCACCACGGAGATACAGGAGTGGGTGTGGTGGTGCAGAGAGGTCGAGAGAGACGGTGTGCACCATGCAGACACATGGAGTGGGTGTGGCTGTGCAGGGAGGACTGGAGAGGCGGTGTTCAACACTGAGATACAGGTAGTGGGCGTGGCGGTGCAGGGATTTCGAGAGGGGAGAGACAGTGCAGGTGTAGTGATTTGTACACACTATTGATATGCTAATTAATGTACACCTGGTATGCCAGTACATCTGGCATGCGCTGCTATAAAAGAAATGTAATTCAATAAAATGTGGTCAGTATTCTATAAGCCTTGGTCGTGTTTGTGTCTTGTCATTGTACTGTGTGTGCATGCTTTTGCTACATGTCCACCCCAGAATACCACAGCAGGCAGGTCGGGAGAGGCGGTGTGCACCACAGAGAGACAGGGAGTGGGTGTGGCGGTTCAGAGAGGTCGGGAGAGGCGGTGTGCAACATGGAGATACAGAGAGTGAGTGTGTCGGTGCAGGGAGGTCAGGAGAGCGGTGCAGGGAGGTCGGGAGAGGCAATGTAGGGAGGTCGGGAGAGGCGGTGTGCACCACAGATACAGGGAGTGGGTGTGGCAGTGCAGGGAGGTCGGGAGAGGCGGTGTGCACCATGAAGATACAGGGAATGGGTGAGGCGGTGCAGGGAGGTTGGTAGAGGCGGTGTGTACCAAAATATAGGAGTAATGTCTGAAACACATTGCAAATTCATTTGCATATTGGTCACAAATATCCCAAACCCAGGTGAACAGTCTGAAAAATGTGTTACAATGCTCCAAACTCTTGCATAAAAAGAGTGGGTGTGACGGTGCAGCGAGTTTGGGAGAGGTAGAGTGCACCACGGAGATACAGGGAGTGGGTGTGGCGGTGCAGAGAGGTCGGGAGAGGCGGTGCAGGGATGTCGGGATAGGCAGTGTGCACCACGGAGATGCAGAGAGTGGGTGTGGCCATGCAGGGAGGTCGGGAGAGGCGGTGTTCACCACGGAAATACAGGGAGTGGGTGTGGCAGTGCAGAGAGGTCGGGAGAGGCGGGGTGCACCACGAAGCTACAGGGAGGGGGTGTGGTGGTGCAGAGAGGTCAGGAGTGGCGGTGCAGGGAGGTCGGGTGTGGTGGTGTAGGGAGGTAGGGAGAGGTGGTGTGCACAACGGAGATACAGGAAGTGACAGTGCAGGGAGGTCGTGAGAGGCAGTATATACCACAAAGATACAGGGAGTGGGTGTGGCGGTACAAGGAGGTCGCAGAGACGGTGCAGGGAGGTCGGGAGAGGCGATGTGCATCACGGAGATACAGGGAGTGGGTGTGGCAGTGTAGAGAGGTCGAGAAAGGCGGTGCAGGGAGGTCGGAAGAGGCGATGTGCACCACGGAGATACAGGAGTGGGTGTGGCGGTGCAGAGAGGTCGAGAGAGGCGGTGTGCACCATGGAGACACACGGAGTGGGTGTGGCTGTGCAGGGAGGACGGGAGAGGCGATGTTCAACATTGAGATACAGATAGTGGGCGTGGCGGTGCAGGGATTTCGAGAGGGGAGGGACAGTGCAGGGAGGTCGGGAGAGGCGGTGTGCACTACAGAGACACAGTGAGTCGGTGTGGCGGTTCAGAGAGGTCGGGAGAGGTTGTGTGCGCCATGGAGATACAGGGAGTGAGTGTGGCAGTGCAGGGAGGTCGGGAGAGCAGTGATGCAGGAAGTGATACAGGAAGTGACTGTGCAGGGAAGTCGGGCGGGGCGATGTGTATCACGGAGATACAGGGAATGGGTGTGGCGGTGTAGAGAGGTCGAGAGAGGCGGTGCAGGGAGGTCGGAAGAGGCGATGTGCACCACGGAGATACAGGAGTGGGTGTGGTGGTGCAGAGAGGTCGAGAGAGACGGTGTGCACCATGGAGACACATGGAGTGGGTGTGGCTGTGCAGGGAGGACTGGAGAGGCGGTGTTCAACACTGAGATACAGGTAGTGGGCGTGGTGGTGCAGGGATTTCGAGAGGGGAGGGACAGTGCAGGTGTAGTGATTTGTACACACTATTGATATGCTAATTAATGTACACCTGGTATGCCAGTACATCTGGTCCACCCCAGAATACCACAGCAGGCAGGTCGGGAGAGGCGGTGTGCTCCACAGAGACACAGGGAGTGGGTGTGGCGGTTCAGAGAGGTCGGGAGAGGCGGTGTGCAACATGGAGATACAGGGAGTGAGTGTGTCGGTGCAGGGAGGTCGGGACAGCGGTGCAGGGAGGTCGGGAGAGGCGATGTAGGGAGGTTGGGAGAGGCGGTGTGCACCACAGATACAAGGAGTGGGTGTGGCAGTGCAGGGAGGTCGGGAGAGGCGGTGTGCATCATGAAGATACAGGGAATGGGTGAGGCGGTGCAGGGAGGTTTGTAGAGGTGTTGTGTACCAAAATATAGGAATAATGTCTGAAACACATTGCAAATTCATTTGCATATTGGTCACAAGTTAGAGCAATATCCCAAACCCAGGTGAACAGTTTGAAAAATAATTTCCAAGTGTTACAATGCTCCAAACTCTTGCATAAAAAGAGTGGGTGTGACGGTGCAGCGAGGTTGGGAGAGGTAGAGTGCACCACGGAGATACAGGGAGTGGGTGTGGCGGTGCAGAGAGGTCGGGAGAGGCGGTGCATGGATGTCGCGGAGGCAGTGTGCACCATGGAGATGCAGAGAATGGGTGTGGCCATGCAGGGAGGTCGGGAGAGGCGGTGTTCAACACTGAGATACAGGTAGTGGGCGTGGCGGTGCACGGATTTCGAGAGGGGAGGGACAGTGCAGGTGTAGTGATTTGTACACACTATTGATATGCTAATTAATGTACACCTGGTATGCCAGTACATCTGGCATGCGCTGCTATAAAAGAAATGTAATTCAATAAAATGTGGTCAGTATTCTATAAGCCTTGGTCGTGTTTGTGTCTTGTCATTGTACTGTTTGTGCATGCTTTTGCTACGGGTCCACCCCAGAATACCACAGCAGGCAGGTCGGGAGAGGCGGTGTGCACCACAGAGAGACAGGGAGTGGGTGTGGCGGTTCAGAGAGGTCGGGAGAGGCGGTGTGCAACATGGAGATACAGGGAGTGAGTGTGTCGGTGCAGGGAGGTCGGGAGAGCGGTGCAGGGAGGTCGGGAGAGGCGATGTAGGGAGGTCGGGAGAGGCGGTGTGCACCACAGATACAGGGAGTGGGTGTGGCAGTGCAGGGAGGTCGGGAGAGGCGGTGTGCACCATGAAGATACAGGGAATGGGTGAGGCGGTGCAGGGAAGTTGGTAGAGGCGGTGTGTACCAAAATATAGGAATAATGTCTGAAAGACATTGCAAATTCATTTGCATATTGGTCACAAGTTAGAGCAATATCCCAAACCCAGGTGAACAGTTTGAAAAATAATTTCCAAGTGTTACAATGCTCCAAACTCTTGTATAAAGGGAGTGGGTGTGACGGTGCAGCGAGGTTGGGAGAGGTAGAGTGCACCACGGAGATACAGGGAGTGGGTTTGGCGGTGCAGAGACGTCGGGAGAGGCGGTGCAGGGATGTCGGGAGAGGCAGTTTGCACCACGGAGATGCAGGAAGCGGGTGTTGCCATGCAGGGAGGTTGGGAGAGGCGGTGTTCACCACGGAAATACACCATGGAGATACAGGGAGTGAGTGTGGCGTTGCAGGGAGGTCGGGAGAGCAGTGCAGGGATGTCGGGAGAGGCGGTGCAGGGAGGTCGGGAGAGGCGGTGTGCACCATGAAGATACCGGATATGGGTGAGGCGGTGCAGGAAGTTTGGGAGAGGCGGTGTGTACCATGGAGATAGAGGGAGAGGGTGTGGCTGTGCAGGGATGTCGGGAGAGGAGGTGGAGGGAGGTCGGGAGAGGTGGTGTTCACCTCTGAGATACAGGGAGTTGGCGTTGCGGTGCAGGAATTTCGGGAGAGGCCGTGAAGAGAGACCTGGAGAGGCGGTGTGCACCACAAAGTTATATATGGAGTGGGTGTGGGGACAAGGGAGCGGTGGGGCAGGGAGGGAGGGAGAGACAGTGTGCACCACAGAGCTGGAGGGAGTGGGTGTAGCAGTGCAGGGAGGTCGAGAGAGGTGGTGTGCACCACAAAGATACAGAAAGTGGGTGCAGTGATGCAGGGAGGTTGGGAGAAGCGGTGTGTGTCACAGAGACACAGCGAGTGGGCATGACGGTGCAGGTAGGTCAGGAGAGGCGCTGAGAACCACAGAGTTACACAGAGTGGGTGTGTCGGTGCTGAAAGTTCGGGAGAGGCGGTATGCACCACGAAGATACAGGGAGTGGATGTGGCGGTGCAGGGAGGTCGAGAGAGGCAGTGCAGGAAGGTCGGGTGTGGCAGTGCAGGGAGATCGGGAGAGGCGGTGTGCACCACGGAGATACAGAGAGTGGCTGTGGCCATGCAGGGAGGTCGGGAGAGGCGGTGTTCACCACGGAAATACAGGGAGTGGGCGTTGTGGTGTAGGGAGGTCGGGAGAGGCAGTGTGCACCATGAAGATACCGGGAACGGGTGAGGCGGTGCAGAGAGTTTGGAAGAGGCGGTGTGTACCACGGAGATAGAGGGAGTGGGTGTGGCTGTGCAGGGATGTCGGGAGAGGAGGTGTAGGGTGGTTGGGAGAGGTGGTGTTCACCACTGGGATACAGGGAGTGGGCGTTGCAGTGCAAGAATTTCGGGAGAGGCAGTGAAGAGAGATCTGGAGCGGCGATGTTCACTGCAGAGATACAGGGAGTGGGTGTGGCAGTGCAGGGAGGTTGGGAGAAGCGGTGTGTGTCACAGAGACACAGCGAGTGGGTATGACGGTGCAGGGAGGTCAGGAGAGGCGCTGAGAACCACAGAGTTACACAGAGTGGGTGTGGCGGTGCTGAGAGGTCAGGAGAGGCGGTATGCACCACAAAGATACAGGGAGTGGGTGTGGCGGAGCAGGGAGGTCGAGAGAGACAGTGCAGGAAGGTCGGGTGTGTCAGTGCAGGGAGATTGGGAGAGGCGGTGTGCACCACAGAGATACAGAGAGTGGGTGTGGCCATGCAGGGAGGTCGGGAGAGGCGGTGTTCAGCACGGAAATACAGGGAGTGGGCGTTGTGGTGCAGGCAGGTCAGGAGAGGCAGTGTGCACCACAGAGATACAGGGAGTGGGTGTGGCGGAGCAGAGAGGTCAGGAGAGGCGAGGTGCACCACGAAGATACAGGGAGGGGGTGTGGTGGTGCAGAGAGGTCAGGAGAGGCGGTGCAGGGAGGTCTGGTGTGGTGGTGTAGGGAGGTAGGGAGAGGTGGTGTGCACAACGGAAATACAGGAAGTGACAGTGCAGGGAGGTCGGGAGAGGCAGTATATACCACAAAGATACAGGGAGTGGGTCACAGAGACGGTGCAGGGAGGTCGGGACAGGCGATGTGCATCACGGAGATACAGGGTGTGGGTGTGGCGGTGTAGAGAGGTCGAGAGAGGTGGTGCAAGGCGGTCGGAAGAGGCGATGTGCACCACGGAGATACAGGAGTGGGTGTGGCGGTGCAGAGTGGTCGAGAGAGGCAGTGTGCACCATGGAGACACATGGAGTGGGTGTGGCTGTGTTGGGAGGACGGGAGAGGCAGTGTTCAACACTGAGATACAGGTAGTGGGCGTGGCAGTGCAGGGATTTCGAGAGGGAAGGGATAGTGCAGGGAGGTCGGGAGAGGCGGTGTGCAGCACAGAGACACAGGGAGTGGGTATGGCGGTTCAGAGAGGTCGGTAGAGGCCGTGTGCACCATGGAGATACAGAAAGTGAGTGTGGCGGTGCAGGGAGGTCGGGAGAGTGGTGCAGGGAGGTCGGGAGAGGCGATGTAGGAAGGTCAGGAGAGGCGGTGTGCACCACAGATACAGGGAGTGGGTGAGGCGGTGCAGGGAGGTCGGGAGAGGCTGTGTGCACCATGAAGGTACAGGGAATGGGTGAGGCGGTGCAGGGAGGTCGGGAGAGCGGTGCAGGGATGTCGGGAGAAGCGATGTGCATCACAGATTTATAGAGAGTGGGTGTGGCGGAGCTGAGAGGTCGAGAGAGGGGGTGTGCACCATGGAGATACATGGAGTGGGTGTGGCTGTGCAGGGAGGACGGGAGAGGCGGTGTTCAACACTGAAATACAGGTAGTGGGTGTGGCGGAGCAGGGAGGTCGAGAGAGACAGTGCAGGAAGGTCGGGTGTGTCAGTGCAGGGAGATTGGGAGAGGCGGTGTGCACCACAGAGATACAGAGAGTGGGTGTGGCCATGCAGGGAGGTCGGGAGAGGCGGTGTTCAGCACGGAAATACAGGGAGTGGGCATTGTGGTGCAGGCAGGTCAGGAGAGGCAGTGTGCACCACAGAGATACAGGGAGTGGGTGTGGCGGAGCAGAGAGTTCAGGAGAGGCGAGGTGCACCACGAAGATACAGGGAGGGGGTGTGGCAGTGCAGAGAGGTCAGGAGAGGCGGTGCGGGGAGGTCGGGTGTGATGGTGTCGGGAGGTAGGGAGAGGTGGTGTGCACAACGGAGATACAGGAAGTGACTGTGCAGGGATGTCGGGAGAGGCAGTATATACCACAAAGGTACAGGGAGTGGGTCACAGAGACGGTGCAGGGAGGTCGGGACAGGCGATGTGCATCACGGAGATACAGGGTGTGGGTGTGGCAGTGTAGAGAGGTCGAGAGAGGTGGTGCAAGGAGGTCGGAAGAGGCGATGTGCACCACGGAGATACAGGAGTGGGTGTGGCGGTGCAGAGAGGTCGAGAGAGGCGGTGTGCACCATGGAGACACATGGAGTGGGTGTGGCTGTGTTGGGAGGATGGGAGAGGCAGTGTCCAACACTGAGATACAGGTAGTGGGCGTGGCAGTGCAGGGATTTCGAGAGGGGAGGGATAGTGCAGGGAGGTCGGGAGAGGCGGTGTGCACCACAGAGACACAGGGAGTGGGTATGGCGGTTCAGAGAGGTCGGTAGAGGCCGTGTGCACCATGGAGATACAGAAAGTGAGTGTGGCGGTGCAGGGAGGTCGGGAGAGTGGTGCAGGGAGGTCGGGAGAGGCGATGTAGGAAGGTCAGGAGAGGCGGTGTGCACCACAGATACAGGGAGTGGGTGAGGCGGTGCAGGGAGGTAGGGAGAGGCTGTGTGCACCATGAAGATACAGGGAATGGGTGAGGCGGTGCAGGGAGGTCGGGAGAGCGGTGCAGGGATGTCGGGAGAAGCGATGTGCATCACAGAGTTATAGAGAGTGGGTGTGGCGGAGCTGAGAGGTCGAGAGAGGGGGTGTGCACCATGGAGATACATGGAGTGGGTGTGGCTGTGCAGGGAGGACGGGAGAGGCGGTGTTCAACACTGAGATACAGGTAGTGGGCGTGGCGGTGCAGGGATTTCGGGAGGGGAGAGGCAGTGCAGGGAGGTCTAGAGAGGCGGTGTGCACCACAGAGACACAGGGAGTGGGTGTGGCAGTTCAGAGAGGTCGGGAGAGGTGGTGTTCACCACTGAGATACAGGGAGTGGTCGTTGCAGTACAGGAATTTCGGGAGAGACAGTGAAGAGAGATCTGGAGAGGCGATGTGCAGCACAGAGATACAGGGAGTGGGTGTGGCAGTGCAGGGAAGTCGGGAGAGGTGGTGCAGGGAGGTCGGGAGAGGCGGTGTGTACCACAAAGATATATATGGAGTGGGTGTGGGAGGACGGGAGCGGTTGTGCAGAGAGGTCGGGAGTGACAGTGTGCACCACAGAGCTGCAGGGAGTGGGTGTAGCAGTGCAGGGAGGTCGAGAGAGGTGGTGTGTACCACGAAGATACAGGGAGTGGGTGTGGCGGTACAGAGAGTTTTGGAGAGGCGGTGCAGTGCGGTCTTGTGTGGCAGTGCAGGGAGATCGAGAGAGGTGGTGTGCACCACTGATACAGGGAGTGGTTGTGGCAGTGCAGGGAGGTCGGAAGAGGTGGTGTGAACCATGAAGATACAGGGAGTGGGTGTGGCGGTGCAGCGATGTCGGGAGAGAAGGTGGAGGGAGATCGAGTGAGATGGTCTTCACCACTGAGATACAGGGAGTGGGCGTTGCGGTGCAGGAATTTCGGGAGAGGCAGTGAAGAGAGATCTGGAGAGGCGGTGTGCACCATACAGGGAGTGTGTGTGGCGGTGCAGGGTGGTCGGGAGAGAAGTTGGAGGGTGGTCGGGAGAGGTGGTGTTCACCACTGAGATACAGGGAGTGGGCGTTGCAGTGGAGGAATTTCGAGAGAGGCAGTGAAGAGAGATCTGGAGAGGCGATGTGCACCACAGAGATACAGGGAGTGGGTGTGGCAGTGCAGGGTAGTCGGGAGAGGTGGTGCAGGGAGGTCGGGAGAGGCGGTGTGCACCACAAAGATATATATGGAGTGGGTGTGGGGAGGACGGGAGCGGTGGTGCAGGGAGGTCGGGAGAAACGGTGTGCACCACAGAGCTGCAGGGAGTGGGTGTAGCAGTGCAGGGAGGTCGAGAGAAACGGTGTGCACCACAGTGCTGCAGGGAGTGGGTGTTGCAGTGAAGGAAAGGCGGGAGAGGCAGGGTGCACCACGAAGATACATGGAGTGAGTGTGGCAGTGCAGGGAGGTCGGGAAAGGCAGTGCAGGGAGGTCGGGTGTGGCAGTGCAGGGAGATCGGGAGAGGCGGTGTGCACCATGGGTATACAAAGAGCAGGCAGTGCAGAGAGTTCAGCAGAGGCGGTGTGCACACACGAAGATACAGGAAATGGATGTGGTGGTGCAGGGAAGCCGAGAGAGGCAGTACAGGAAAGTCGGGAGAGGCGGTGCAAAGAGGTCAGGAGAAGTTGTGCAGGGAGGTCAGGAGAGGCAGTGTGCACCACGGAGATACAGGGAGTGGCTGTGGCCGTACAGAAAGGTCGCAGAGGCGGTGCAGGAAGGTCAGTGAAGAGAGGTTGGGGGAGTGGGTGTGCACCACGGAGATGCAGGGAGTGGGTGTGGCGGTGCAGGTAGGACAGAGAGGCATTGCAGGGATGTTGGGAGAGGCGGTGTGCCCCACAGAGATACAGGGAGTGGGTGTGTCGGTGCAGGGAGATCGGGAAAAGCGGTGCAGAGAGGTTGGGAGAGGCGGTGTGCACCACAGAGCTGCAGGGAGTGGGTGTGGCAGTGCTTGGAGGTCGGGAGAGGCGGTGTGCACCACAGAGCTGCAGGGAGTGGGTTTGGCAGTGCAGGGAGGTCGGGAGAGATGGTGTGCACCACGAAGATACAGGGAGTGGGTGTGGCGGAGCAGGGAGGTCAGGAAAGGTGGTGTTCACCACAGAGCTGCAGGGAGTGGGTTTGGCAGTGCAGGGAGGTCGGGAGAGATGGTGCAGGGAGGTCGGGAGAGGCAGTGCAAGGAGGTCAGGAGAGGCAGTGCAGGGAGGTCAGGAGAGGCGGTGTGCACCACCGAGATACAGGGAGTGGGTGTGGCAGTGCAGGGAGGTCAGGAGAGGCGGTGCAGAGTGGTCAGGAGAGGCGGTGTGCACCACGGAGATGCAGGGAGTGGGTGTAGCGGTGCATAGAGGTCATGTTAGGCGTTGCAGAAAGATCGGGAGAGGCGTTACAGGGAGAACTGCAGAGTCGGTGCAGGGAGGTCAGGAGAGGTAGTGCAGGGAGGTCAGGAGAAGCGGCGTGCGCCTTGAAGATACAGGGAGTGGGAGAGGCAGTGCAGGGAGGTCGGGAGAGGCGGTGTGCACCACGAAGTACATGGAGTGAGTGTGGTAGTGCAAGGAGGTCGGGAAAGGCGGTGCAGGGATGTCGGGTGTGGCAGTACAGGGAGATCGGGAGAGGTGGTGTGTACCATGGGGATACAAAGAGCAATGGTGCAGAGAGTTTGGCAGAGGCGGTGTGCACCACGAAGATACAGAAAATGGGTGTGGTGGTGCAGGGAGGCCGAGAGAGACAGTGCAGGAAGGTTGGGAGAGGCGGTACATAGAGGTCAGGAGAAGCGGTGCAGGGAGGTCCGGAGAGGCAGAGTGCACCATGGAGATACAGGGAGTGGCTGTGGCAGTACAGAAAGGTCACAGAGGTGGTGCAGGGAGATCAGTGAAGAGAGGTCGGAAGAGGCGTTGTGCACCACGGGGATACAGGGAGTGGGTGTGTCGGTGCAGGGAGATCAGGAAAAGCAGTGCAGAGAGGTCGGGAGAGGCGGTGTGCACCACGGAGTTGCAGGAAGTGGGTGTGGCAGTGCAGGAAAGTCGGGAGATGTGGTGTGCATCATGAAGATACATGGAGTGGGTGTGGCAGTGCCGGAAGTTCGGGAAAGACAGTGCAGGGAGGTCGAGAGAGGCGATGTGTGCCTTGAAGATACAGGGAGTGGGTGTTGCGGTGCAGGGAAGTGGGGTGTGCACCACAGAGATACAATGAGTGGGTGTTGTGGTGCAGGGTGGTCGGGAGAGGTGGTGCAGAGAGGTAGTGAGAGGCGATGTGCCCCACTGAGATACAGGAAGTGGGTGTTGCAGTGCATATAGGTCGGGAGAGGCGTTGCAGGGAGGTAGGGAGAGGCGGTGTGCTCCACGGATATACAGAGAGTGGGTGTTGAAGTGCATGGTGGTCAGGAGAAGTGGTGCAGAGAGGTTGTGAGAGGCGGTGTGCACCACAGAGATACAGTGAGTGGGTGTGAGAAGGTCGAGAGTGGTGGTGCAGGGAGGTCGGGAGAAGTGTTGTGCACCACAGAGCTACAGGGAGTGGGTGTGGCAGTGCAGGAAGGTCGGGAGAGGTGGTGTGCACCACGGAGATACAATGAGCGACAGTGCAGAGAGTTCGGCAGAGGTGGTGTGCACCACGAAGATACAGGAAATGGGTGTGGTGGTGCAGGGAGGCCAGGAGAGGCAGTGCAGGGAGGTCGCAGAGGTGGTGTGCACCACGGAGAAGCAGAGGGTAGGAGTAGCGGTGCATATAGGTTGAGAGAGTCATAGCAGAGAGGTCCGGAGAGGCGGTGTGCACCACGGAGATACAGTGCGTAGGTGTGGCAGTGCAGAGAGGTCGGGAAAAGCGGTGAAGGGAGTTTGAGAGAGTTAGTGTGCACCTCAGAGACAAAGGGAGTGAGTGTGGTGGTGCAGAGAGGTCGGGAGAGGCGGTTTGCACCACAAGATACAGAGAGTGGGAGTTGCGGAGCAGGGAGATCGGGAGAGGTAGTGTGAACCACAGAGATACAGGGAGTTGGTGTGGCGGTGCAGGGAGGTCGGAAGAGGCAGTGCAGGGAGGTCGGGAGAGGTGGTATGCAACACATAGATACTGGGAGTGGGTGTGACAGTGCAAAGAGGTCGCAAAAGGCGGTGTGCACCAAGGAGACAGATGAAGTGGGGGTGGCGATGCAGGAAGGTCGAGAGAGGCGGTGTTTACAACGGAGTTACAGGGAGTGGCTGAGGCGGCGCTGAGATGTTTGGAGAGGTGGTGTGCACCACAGAGATACAAAGAGTGGGTGTGGCGGTGCAGAAAGGTCGGAGAGACGTTGCAGGAAGGTTGAGAGAGGCAGTGTGCACCAAGAAGACAGAGGAAGTGAGTGTGGCGGTGCAGGAAGGTCGAGAGAGGCGGTGTATACCACAAAGTTACAGGGAGTGGCTGAGGCGACGCTGAGAGGTTTGGAGAGGTAGTGTGCACCACAGAGATACACGGAGTGGGTGTGGCGGTGCAGAAAGGTCGGAGAGACGTTGCAGGCATGTTGAGAGAGGCGATGTGCACCACGGAGATACAGGGAGTGGGTGTGGCGGTGTCGGGAGGTCGGGAAAAGCTGTGCACGAAAGTCGGGAGAGGCAGTGTGCACCACGGAGATACAGGTAGTAGGTGTAGCGTTGCATAGAGGTCGGGAGAGGCGTTTGGTGGTGCTGGAAAGGTGGTGCAGAGAGGTCGGGAGAGGCAGTGTGCACAACGGAGATACAGGGAGGTCGAAGAGGCATTGCAGGGAGGTTGGGAGAGGCGATATGCCCCACTGAGATACAAGGAGTGGGTGTGGCGGTGCAGGGAGATCGGGAAAAGCGGTACAGAGAGGTCGGGAGAGGCGGTGTCACCACGGAGATACAGGAAATGGGTGTAGCGGTGCATAGAGATCAGGAGAGACGGTGTGCACCACAGAGATGCAGAGAGTGGGTGTAGAGGTGCAGGAAGGTCCGGAAAGTCGGTGAAGGGAGGTCAGTAGAAGCGGTGTGCACCACAGAAACACAGCGAGTGAGTGTGGTGGTGCAGAGATGTCGGGAGAGGTGGTGTGCTCCATGGAGATACAGGGAGTGGGTGTGGCGGTCCAGGGAGGTCGTGACATGCGTTGAAGAGAGGTCGGGAGAGACGGTGTGCACCACGGAGATGCAGGGAGTGGGTGTAGCGGTGCAGGGAGGTCGGGAATGGCGGTTAAAGGACGTCGGGAGAAGCAGTGTGCACCACAGAGACACAGGGAGTGAGTGTGGCGGTGCAGAGAGGTCGGGAAGGCGGTGTGCACCATAGAGATACAGAGAGTGGGTGTGGCGGAGCAGGGAGGTCGGGAGAGGTAGTGTGAACCATAGAGACACAGGGAGTTGGTGTGGCGGTGCAGGGAGGTCGGGAGAAGCAGTGCAGGAAGGTCGGGAGAGGTGTTGAGCACCACAGAGATACTGGGAGTGGGTGTGGAGGTGCAGAGAGGTCGAGAGAGGTGGTGTTTACCACGGAGTTGCAGAGAGTGGCTGAGGCCCTGCAGAGAGGTTTGGAGAGGTGGTGTGCACCACAGAGATACAGGGAATGTGTGTGGCGGTGCAGGAAGGTCGGACAGGCGTTGCAGGGAGGTTTGGAGATGCGGTGTGCACCACAAAGATACAGAGAGTGGGTTTTGGGGTACAGAAAGGCGGGAGAGGCAGTGTGCACCACCGAGATACAGGGAGTGGGTGTTGTCACTGGCACGGGCCGGAAACAATTTGGCAATGTTTGGTCTTGCTTTCGTTCCCACATTACAGTTCATGTACAAGACATATGATAGTATATATTTTATTATATTCATCACCATTGGAAATATATCTTACAATAATCGCATACAGCGTCAAGTGAGAATGATTATAATAGTTATATTAATTATGCATAGATTATAAATTTTATGAAAGCATAAAGTACTGTTAATATTTAAATCAGTTTGTACGTAAACAAAATAAACTTTAAATAATGTATAAGAGTCCCAAATATCTTGATTTCAAGAATGACAGTGGCTGCGCACGGGTTGAGGATACGATGGCGGTCAAACTTAGCTGATTCCGGTACATGATATCACAGGCTAAAGTCCATCAATATCATCAGATTCCGGTAGATGATGTCTAGTTCGAATAAGCTCAAGTTTGGTAGTACGGTCGGTTCTAAGCTTCGCCATACGAGAGCATAGGTCCAATAAGTGGCACTATTGAATAAAGTATACAATGATGAAAAAGATACAATATGGCTACATACTATTCTCAGTATTTCGTACAGTTTTGTCACAGATGTACGTACATTATCCTGTGTAAAAGTGTAAACAACTCGTGCTTCATTTTAAATGCTATAGTTAATACATAAATTACAATATAAATAATGTAAAAATTACAATAACCTGGCCCCAGCTTATACCTGGACATGCGTGTCTCAGGAGCCCCGTGATAAACGTGTTGGCTTGTCTCTCAGTTTGCATAATTACGGACGACTGAAAGTCCATCGTGCTAGTGCGGCGTCCTGAGTCAGAATGACGTGTCCTCCGACCACACCACGCAAACGCAACAAAGGAATTTTGAATATATTAAATATAACATACACCTCTTTCTGCATTCACAACATGCACCTGTATACCAATCTAATTTCAAGACTGATTCTTGCGTGACAGGTGTAGCGGTGCATAGTGGTCGGGAGAGGTGTTTGGCAGTGCAGGAAAGGTGGTGCAGAGAGGTCGGAAGAGACGGTGTGCACCACAGAAATACAGGGAGTGGGTGTAGCTGTGCAGGGTGGTCGGGAGAGGTGGTGCAGGGAAGTCGGGTGAGGCGATGTGCACCACGGAGATACATGGAGTGGGTGTAGCGATACATAGAGGTCGGGAGAGATACTGCAGAGAGATCTGGAAAGGTGGTGTGTATCACAGGGAGTGGGTGTGGTGGTGCAGGGAGGTCGCAAGAGACGGTGTGCACCACGGAGACACAGGGAGTGGGTGTAGCGTTGCAGAGAGGTCGGGAGAGGTGGTGTGCACCACGGAGATAAAAAGAGTGGGTGTGGCGGTGCAGGGAGGTCGGGAGAGGCTGTGTGCACCACGGAGATACAGAGAGTGAGTGTAGCGGTGCATATAGGTCGGGAGAGGCGTTGCAGAGAGGTCTGGAGATGCAGTGTAATCCATGGATATACAGGGAGTGGGTGTGTCGGTGCAGGGAGGTTGGGAGAGGCATTGCAGGGAGATCGGGAGAGGCGGTGTACCCCACGGAGATACAGGGAGTGGGTGTAGCAGTGCATAGAAATCGGAAGAGGCAGAGTGCTCCACCTAGATACAGGGAGTGAGTGTAGCAGTGCATATAGGTCGGGAGAGGCATTGCAGGTAGGTCGGGAAAGGCGGTTTAGAGAGGTCGGGAGAGATGGTGTGCACCACGGAGATGCAGAGAGTGGGTGTAGTGGTGCAGGGAGGCCTAGAAAGGCGGTGAAGGGAGGTCGGGAGAGGCAGTGTGCACCACGGAGATACAGAGAGTGGGTATGGTGGAGCAGGGAGGTCGGGAGAGGTAGTGTGAACCACAGAGATACAGAGAGTGGCTGTAGCGGTGCATATAGGTCGAGAGAGGCGTTTGGCGGTGCAGGAAAGGTGGTGCAGGAAGGTTGGGAGAGGCTATGTGCACCACGGAGATACAGGAAGTGGGTGTGGCGGAGCATGGAGATCGGGAAAAGGGGTGCACGGAGGTCGGGAGAGGTGGTGTGCACGTAGGAGATACAGGGAGTGGGTTTTGCGGTACAGGGAGGCGGGGGAGGCAGTGTGCACCACGGAGATACAAGAAGTGTGTGTAGCAGTGTATAGAGGTCGGTTGAGGCATTGCAGGTAGGTCGGGAAAGGCGGTTTAGAGAGGTCGGGAGAGACGGTGTGCACCACGGAGATGCAGAGAGTGGGTGTAGTGGTGCAGGGAGGCCTAGAAAGGCGGTGAAGGGAGGTCGGGAGAGGCGGTGTGCACCATGGAGATACAGAGAGTGGGTATGGTGGAGCAGGGAGGTCGGGAGAGGTAGTGTGAACCACAGAGATACAGAGAGTGGCTGTAGCGGTGCATATAGGTCGAGAGAGGCGTTTGGCGGTGCAGGAAAGGTGGTGCAGGAAGGTTGGGAGAGGCTATGTGCACCACGGAGATACAGGAAGTGGGTGTGGCGGAGCATGGAGATCGGGAAAAGGGGTGCACGGAGGTCGGGAGAGGTGGTGTGCACGTAGGAGATACAGGGAGTGGGTTTTGCGGTACAGGGAGGCGGGGGAGGCAGTGTGCACCACGGAGATACAAGAAGTGTGTGTAGCAGTGTATAGAGGTCGGTTGAGGCATTGCAGGTAGGTCGGGAAAGGCGGTTTAGAGAGGTCGGGAGAGACGGTGTGCACCACGGAGATGCAGAGAGTGGGTGTAGTGGTGCAGGGAGGCCTAGAAAGGCGGTGAAGGGAGGTCGGGAGAGGCGGTGTGCACCACGGAGATACAGAGAGTGGGTATGGTGGAGCAGGGAGGTCGGGAGAGGTAGTGTGAACCACAGAGATACAGAGAGTGGCTGTAGCGGTGCATATAGGTCGAGAGAGGCGTTTGGCGGTGCAGGAAAGGTGGTGCAGGAAGGTTGGGAGAGGCTATGTGCACCACGGAGATACAGGAAGTGGGTGTGGCGGAGCATGGAGATCGGGAAAAGGGGTGCACGGAGGTCGGGAGAGGTGGTGTGCACGTAGGAGATACAGGGAGTGGGTTTTGCGGTACAGGGAGGCGGGGGAGGCAGTGTGCACCACGGAGATACAAGAAGTGTGTGTAGCAGTGTATAGAGGTCGGTTGAGGCAGTGTGCACCACGGAGATACAAAGAGTGGGTGTGGCGGTGCAGGGACGTCGGGAAAGGCGGTGCAGAGAGGTCAGAAAAGATATGCAGAGAATGCTGTAGCGGAGCATAGAGTTCGGGAGAGATGTTATAGAAAGGTCGGGAGAGGCGGTGTGCACCACGGAGATACAGAGAGTGGGTGTGGTTGTGTAGGGAGGTCGGGAAAGGCGGTGCAGGGAGTTCGAAAGAGGCAGTGTGCACCACGAAGATACAGAGAGTGGGTGTAACGGTGCAGGGAGGACGGGAGATGCGGTGCAGAAAGGTCGGGAGATGCAGCGTGCACCACGGAAATACAGAGAGTGAGTGTAGCATTGCATATAGGTCGGGAGTGGTGTTGCAGGGAGGTCGGAAGAGGCGGTGTGCTTCACGGAGATACAGGGAGTGGGTGTGACGGTGCTGGGAGGTCGTGAAAGGTGGTGCAGAGAGGTCGGGAGAGATGGTGTGCACTACGGAGATGCAGAGAGTGGGTGTGGCGGTGCAGGGAGATCGGTAAAGGCGGTACACGGAGGTCAGGAGAGGCGGTGTGCATCACGGAGATACAAGGAGTGGGTGTAGTGGTGCATATATGTCGGGAGAGGCATTGCAGGGAGGTCGGGAGAGGCGGTGTACACCACGAAAATACAGGGAGTGGGTTTGGAAGTGCCGGGGGGTCGGAAAAAGCGGTGCAGAAAGGTCGGGAGAGGCGGTGTGCACCACGGATATAGAGGGAGTGGGTGTGGCGGTGCAGGGAGGTCGGGAAAGGCGGTGGAGAGAGGTTGGGAGAGACGGTGTGCACCACGGAGATGCAGAGAGTGGGTGTAGCGGTGCAGGGAGGTCAGAGAGGCATTGCATGGAGGTCGGGAGAGACATAGTGCAGCAAGGAGATGCAGAGAGTGAGTGTAGCGGTGTTTAGAGGTCGGGAGAGGGGTTGCAGGGAGATCGGGAGAGGAGGTGTGCACCATGGAGATACAGGAAGTGGGTGTGGCGATGCAGGGGGGTCGGAGAGGCGTTGCAGAAAGGTTGGAGAGGCGGTGTGCACCACGGAGATACATGGAGTGGGAGTGGCGGTGCACGAAAGTCGGGAGAGGCTGTGTGCATCAAAGAGATACAAGGAGTGGGTGTAGCGGTGCAGGAAGGTCGGGAGAGGCGGAGTGCACCACGGAGATAAAGACAGTGGGTGTGGCGGTGCAGAGAGGTGGGAAAAGGCGGTGCAGTGAGTTCAGGAAAGACATAGTGCAGCAAGGAGATGCAGAGAGTGAGTGTAGCGATGTTTAGAGGTCGGGAGAGGGGTTGCAGGGAGAGGCAGTGTGCGCCATGGTGATAAAGGGAGTGGGTGTGGCGGTGCAGAGAGGTCAGAGAGGCGTTGCAGAGAGAATGGAAGAGGCGGTGTGCACCACGGAGATACAGGGAGTGGTGGTAGCAGTGCATAGAGGTCGGAAGAGGCATTGCAGCAGGGAAGACGGGAGAGCCGGTGTGCACCACAGAGATACAAGGAGTGGGTGTAGCAGTGCATAGAGTTTTAGAGAGGCGTTGCAAGGACGTCGGGAGAGGCGGTCTGCACCACAGAAATACAATGAGTGGGTTTGGCAGTGCCGGGAGGTCGGGAGAGGCGGTGCAGAAAGGTCGGGAGAGGCGGTGTGCACCACGGAGATAAAAGGAGTGGGTGTAGCAGTGCATAGAGGTCGGGAGAGGCGTTGCAGGGAGGTCGGGAGAGGCGGTGTGCCCCACACAGATACAGGGAGTGGGTGTGGCAGTGCAGGTAGGTCGGGAAATGCGGTGCAGGGAGGTCGGGAGAGGCAGTGTGCACCACGGAGATACAGTGAGTGGGTGTTACATTGCAGGGAGGTCGGGAGAAGCGGTGCATAGAGGTCGGGAGAGGCGTAGCAGAGAGGTCGAGAGATGTGGTGTGCACTAGGAAGATACGGGGAGTGGGAATGGTGGTGCATGGAGTTCGGGAGAGGCGATGCAGAGAGGTTGGGCGAGACGGTGTGCACCAAGAAGATGCAGAGAGTGGGTGTAGCGGTGCATTGCCACTACTTTTCAAAACTTTAACCCTACTTTACAGTACTTTGTCACTACTTTGCAGTACTTTGCCAATATTTTGACGTACTTACCAACTACTTAGCCAAACTTTGCCACTACTTTGTCATACTTTGCCACTACTTTGCCGTACTTTGCCACTAATTTTCAGTAATTTGCCAAAACTTTGCAGAACTTTGCCACTACTTTGCCGTATTTTGCAGTACTTTGCCACTACTATGCAATACATTGCCACTACTTTTCATTAATTTGCATTACTTTCTTACTACTTTGCAGTTCTTCACCACCAATTTGCTGTACTTTGCCACTACTTTGCAGCACTTTGCCGCTACTTTGCAGTACTTTGCCGTACTTTGAAACTAATTTGCTGTACTTTGCCACTACTTTGTTGTACTTTGCCACTACTTTTCAGTAATTTGCCAAAACTTCGCAGTACGTTGCCACTACTTTGCCGTATTTTGCAGTACTTTGCCACTACTATGCAATACATTGCCACTACTTTTCATTAATTTGCCACTACTTTGCAGTACTTTGCAAGTACTTTGTCGAACTTTGCCACTACTTTGCCCTACTTTGCCACTACTTTGCCGTTCTTTGACACTACTTTGCAGTACGTTTCCACTACTATGCAATATTTTGCCTCTACTTTGCCGTACTTAGCCACTACTTAGCCGAACTTTGGCACTACTTTGTCATACTTTGCTACTACTTTGCCATACATTGCCACTAGTTTTCAAAACTTTAGCACTACTTTACAGTACTTTGCTACTACATTGCTGTACTTTGCTACTACTTTTCGCTACTTTGCCGTACTTTGCCGTACTTTGCCACTACTTTGCCGTACTTTTGCACTACTTTTCAGTACTTTGCCACTACTTTGTCCTACTTTGCCACTACTTTGCCACAACTTTGCCACTACTTTGCCTCTACTTTGCCACTACTTTGCCGTAATTTGCCACTACTTTGCCGTACTTTGACACTACTTTGCAGTACGTTTCCACTACTATGCCGTACTTTGCCACTACTTTTCGGTACTTTGCCACTACTTTGTCTTACTTTGCCACTACTTTGCTACAACTTTGCCACTACTTTGCCTCTACTTTTCCACTGCTATACTGTGCTTTGCCACTAGTTTACCGTACTTTTCCACTACTTTGCCGTACTTGGCCACTACTTTTCTGTACTTTGACACTACTTTGCAATACTTCGCAACTGCTTTTCAGTACTTTGCCACTACTTTGCCACTACTGTGCAGTACTTTGCCACTACTGTGCCCTACTTTGCCACTACTTTGCCACTACTTTGCCGTACTTTGCAGTACTTTACCACTACTTTACACTACTTTGCCACTACTTTGTCGTACTTTGCCACTACTTTTCAGTAATTTGCCAAAACTTTGCAGTACTTTGCCACTACTTTGCCATACTTTGCAGTACTTTGCTACTACTTTGCCCTACTTTGCCACTACTTTGCCGTCCTTTGCCACTACTTTGCAGTACTTTGCCGTACTTTGAAACTAATTTGCTGTACTTTGCCACTACTTTGTCGTACTTTGCCACTACTTTTCTGTAATTTGCCAAAACTTTGCAGTACTTTGCCACTACTTTGCTGTATTTTGCAGTACTTTGCCACTACTTTGTCGTCCTTGCCACTACTTTGCCGTACTTTACAGTACTTTGCCACTACTTTGCCCTACTTTGCCACTAATTTGCCGTACTTTGACACCACTTTGCTGTACTTTGCCACTACTTTGCCGTTCTTTGACACTACTTTGCAGTACGTTTCCACTACTATGCCGTACTTTGCCTCTACTTTGCCGTACTTAGCCACCACTTAGCCGAAATTTGCCACTACATTGTCTCACTTTGCTACTACTTTGCCGTACATTGCCACTAGTTTTCAAAATTTTAACACTACTTTACAGTACTTTGCTACTACATTGCTGTACTTTGCTACTACTTTTCGCTACTTCGCCGTACTTTGCCGTACTTTGCCATACTTTGCCACTACTTTGCCGTACTTTTCCACTACTTTTCAGTACTTTGCCACTACTTTGCCACAACTTTGCCACCACCCTGCCTCTACTTTGCCGTAATTTGCCACTACTTTGCAGTACGTTTCCACTACTATGCCGTCCTTTGCCACTACTTTGCCGTACTTAGCCACTACTTAGCCGAACTTTGCCACTACTTTGTCATACTTTGCCACTACTTTGCCGTACATTGCCACTACTTTTCAAAACCTTAACAGTACTTCGCCACTACTTTTCCGTACTTTGCCAATGCTTTGACGTACTTTGCCACTACTTTTCAGTACTGTGCATCTACTTTGCAGTACTTTCTTACTACTTTGCCCTACTTCGCCACCATTTAGCAAGTACTTTGCCGAACTTTGCCACTACTTTGCCCTACTTTGCCACTACTTTGCCATACTTAGCCACTACTTAGCCGAACTTTGCCACTACTTTGTCATACTTTGCCACTATTTTGCCGTACGTTGCCACTACTTTGCCGTACTTAGCCACTACTTAGCCGAACTTTGCCACTACTTTGTCATACTTTGCCACTACTTTGCCGAACTTTGCCACTACTTTGTCATAATTTGCCACTACTTTGCCGTACATTGCCACTACTTTTCAAAACCTTAACACTACTTTACAGTACTTTGTCATTATTTTGCAGTACTTCGCCACTACTTTTCAGTACTTTGCCACTACTTTCCCGTACTTTCTTACTACCTTGCAGTACTTCGCCACTACTTTTCAGTACTTTGCCACTACTTTGTCCTACTTTGCCACTACTTTGCCACAACTTTGCCACTACCCTGCCTTTACTTTGCCGTAATTTGCCACTACTTTGCAGTACGTTCCCACTACTATGACGTACTTTGCAACTACTTTGCCGTACTTAGCCACTACTTAGCCGAACTTTGCCACTACATTGTCATACTTTGATACTACTTTGCCGTACATTGCCACTAGTTTTCAAAATTTTAACACTACTTTACAGTACTTTGCTACTACATTGCTGTACTTTGCTACTACTTTTCGCTACTTTGCCGTACTTTGTCGTACTTTGCCATACTTTGCCACTACTTTGCCGTACTTTTCCACTACTTTTCAGTACTTTGCCACTACTTTGTCCTACTTTGCCACTACTTGGCCACAACTTTGCCACTACCCTGCCTCTACTTTGCCACTACTTTGCCGTAATATGACACTACTTTGCAGTACGTTTTCACTACTATGCCGCACTTTGCCACTACTTTGCCGTACTTAGCCACTACTTAGCCGAACTTTGCCACTACTTTGTCATAATTTGCCACTACTTTGCCGTACATTGCCACTACTTTTCAAAACCTTAACACTACTTTGCAGTACTTCGCCACTACTTTTCCGTACTTTGCCACTACTTTGCCGTTCTTTGACACTACTTTGTAGTACGTTACCACTACTATGCCGTACTTTGCCTCTACTTTGCCGTACTTAGCCACTACTTAGCCGAACTTTGGCACTACTTTGTCATACTTTGCTACTACTTCGCCGTACATTGCCACTAGTTTTCAAAACTTTAGCACTACTTTACAGTACTTTGCTACTACATTGCTGTACTTTGCTACCATTTTTCGCTACTTTGCCGTACTTTGCCGTACATTGCCACTACTTTGCCGTACTTTTGCACTACTTTTCAGTACTTTGCCACTACTTTGTCCTACTTTGCCACTACTTTGCCACAACTTTGCCACTACTTTGCCTCTACTTTGCCACTACTTTGCCGTAATTTGCCACTACTTTGCCGTACTTTGACACTACTTTGCAGTACGTTTCCACTACTATGCCGTACTTTGCCACTACTTTTCAGTACTTTGCCAGTACTTTGTCTTACTTTGCCACTACTTTGCTACAACTTTGCCACTACTTTGCCTCTACTTTGCCACTGCTATACTGTGCTTTGCCACTACATTACCGTACTTTTCCACTACTTTGCCGTACTTGGCCACTACTTTTCTGTACTTTGACACTACTTTGCAATACTTCGCAACTGCTTTGCAGTACTTTGCCACTACTTTGCCACTACTGTGCAGTACTTTGCCACTACTTTGCCGTACTTTGCCACTACTATGCCCTACTTTGCCACTACTTTGCCACTACTTTGCCGTACTTTGCAGTACGTTTCCACTACTTTGCCCTACTTTGCCACTACTTTGCCATACTTAGCCACTACTTAGCCGAACTTTGCCACTACTTTGTCATACTTTGCTACTACTTTGCCGTGCATTGCCACTAGTTTACAAAACTTTAACACTACTTTACAGTACTTTGCTTCTACATTGCTGTACTTTGCTACTACTTTTCGCTACTTTGCCGTACTTTGCCACTACTTTGCCGTACTTTGCCACTACTTTTCAGTACTTTGCCACTACTTTGTCATACTTTGCCACTACTTTGCCGTACATTGCCACTACTTTTCAAAACTTTAACACTACTTTACAGTACTTTGTCACTATTTTGCAGTACTTCGCCACTACATTTCCGTACTTTACCACTACTTTTTCGTACAGTGCCAATGCTTTGACGTACTTTGCCACTACTTTTCAGTACTGTGCCTCTACTTTGCAGTACTTTCTTACTACTTTGCAGAACTTCGCCACCACTTTGCAAGTACTTTGCCGAACTTTGCCACTACTTTGTTCTACTTTGCCTCTACTTTGCCGTACTTAGCCACTACTTAGCCGAACTTTGCCACTACTTTGTCATACTTTGCTACTACATTGTTGTACTTTGCCACTACTTTTCGCTACTTTGCCGTACTTTGCTGTACTTTGTCGTACTTTGCCGTACTTTGCCACTACTTTGCCGTACATTGCTACTAGTTTTCAAAATTTTAACACTACTTTACAGTTCTTTGCTACTACATTGCTGTACTTTGCTACTACTTTTCGCTACTTTGCCGTACTTTGCCGTACTTTGCCATACTATGCCACTACTTTGCCGTACTTTTCCACTACTTTTCAGTACTTTGCCATTACTTTGTCCTACTTTGCCACTACTTTGCCACAACTTTGCCACTACTTTGCCTCTACTTTGCCACTACTTTGCCGTAATTGGCCACTACTTTGCCGTACATTTCTACTACTATGCTGTACTTTGCCACTTCTTTGCCGTACTTAGCCACTACTTAGCCGAACTTTGCCACTACATTGTCATACTTTGCTACTACTTTGCCGTACATTGCCACTGGTTTTCAAAATTTTAACACTACTTTACAGTACTTTGCTACTACATTGCTGTACATTGCTACTACTTTTTGCTACTTTGCCGTACTTTGCCGTACTTTGCCATACTTTGCCACTACTTTGCCGTACTTTTCCACTACTTTTCAGTACTTTGCCACTACTTTGTCCTACTTTGCCACTACTTTGCCACAACTTTGCCACTACCCTGCCTCTACTTTGCCACTACTTTACCGTAATTTGCCACTACTTTGCAGTACGTTTCCACTACTATGCCGCACTTTGCCACTACTTTGCCGTTCTTAGCCACTACTTAGCCGAACTTTGCCACTACTTTGTCATAATTTGCCACTACTTTGCCGTACATTGCCACTACTTTTCAAAACCTTAACACTACTTTGCAGTACTTCGCCACTACTTTTCCGTACTTTGCCACTACTTTGCCGTTCTTTGACACTACTTTGCAGTACGTTTCCACTACTATGCCGTACTTTGCCTCTACTTTGCCGTACTTAGCCACTACTTAGCCGAACTTTGGCACTACTTTGTCATACTTTGCTACTACTTTGCCGTACATTGCCACTAGTTTTCAAAACTTTAGCACTACTTTACAGTACTTTGCTACTACATTGCTGTACTTTGCTACTACTTTTCGCTACTTTGCCGTACTTTGCCGTACTTTGCCACTACTTTGCCATACTTTTGCACTACTTTTCAGTACTTTGCCACTACTTTGTCCTACTTTGCCACTATTTTGCCACAACTTTGCCACTACTTTGCCTCTACTTTGCCACTACTTTGCCGTAATTTGCCACTACTTTGCCGTACTTTGACACTACTTTGCAGTACGTTTCCACTACTATGCCGTACTTTGCCACTACTTTTCAGTACTTTGCCACTACTTTGTCTTACTTTGCCACTACTTTGCTACAACTTTGCCACTACTTTGCCTCTACTTTGCCACTGCTATACTGTGCTTTGCCACTACTTTACCGTACTTTTCCACCACTTTGCCGTACTTGGCCACTACTTTTCTGTACTTTGACACTACTTTGCAATACTTCGCAACTGCTTTGCAGTACTTTGCCACTACTTTGCCACTACTGTGCAGTACTTTGCCACTACTTTGCCGTACTTTGCCACTACTATGCCCTACTTTGCCCTACTTTGCCACTACTTTGTCGTACTTTGCCACTACTTTTCAGTAATTTGCCAAAACTTTGCAGTACTTTGCCACTACTTTGCCGTACTTTGCAGTACTTTGCCACTACTTTGCCCTACTTTGCCACTACTTTGCCGTCCTTTGCCACTACTTTGCAGTACTTTGCCGTACTTTGAAACTAATTTGCTGTACTTTGCCCCTACTTTGTCGTACTTCGCCACCACTTTTCAGTAATTTGCCAAAACTTTGCAGTACTTTGCCACTACTTTGCTGTATTTTGCAGTACTTTGCCACTACTTTGCCGTCCTTTGCCACTACTTTGCCGTACTTTACAGTACTTTGCCACTACGTTGCCCTACTTTGCCACTAATTTGCCGTACTTTGACACCACTTTGCTGTACTTTGCCACTACTTTGCAGTACATTGCCACTACTTTTCATTAATTTGCCACTACTTTGCAGTACTTTGCAAGTACTTTGCCGAACTTTGCCACTACTTTGCCCTACTTTGCCACTACTTTGCCGTTCTTTGACACTACTTTGCAGTACGTTTCCACTACTATGCCGTACTTTGCCTCTACTTTGCCGTACTTAGCCACTACTTAGCCGAACTTTGCCACTACTTTGTCATAATTTGCCACTACTTTGCCGTACTTTGCCACTTCTTTGCCGTACATTGCTACTTGTTTTCAAAATTTTAACACTATTTAGAGTTTTTTGCTACTACATTGCTGTACTTTGCTACTACTTTTCGCTACTTTGCCGTACTTTGCCATACTTTGCCACTACTTTGCCGTACTTTTCCACTACTTTTCAGTACTTTGCCACTACTTTGTCCTACTTTGCCACTACTTTGCCACAACTTTGCCACTACTTTGCCTCTACTTTGCCACTACTTTGCCGTAATTGGCCACTACTTTGCCGTACGTTTCCACTACTATGCTGTACTTTGCCACTTCTTTGCCGTACTTAGCCACTACTTAGCCGAACTTTGCCACTACATTGTCATACTTTGCTACTACTTTGCCGTACATTGCCACTAGTTTTCAAAATTTTAACACTACTTTACAGTACTTTGCTACTACATTGCTGTACATTGCTACTACTTTTTGCTACTTTGCCGTACTTTGCCGTACTTTGCCATACTTTGCCACTACTTTGCCGTACTTTTCCACTACTTTTCAGTACTTTGCCACTACTTTGTCCTACTTTGCCACTACTTTGCCACAACTTTGCCACTACCCTGCCTCTACTTTGCCACTACTTTACCGTAAATTGCCACTACTTTGCAGTACGTTTCCACTACTATGCCGCACTTTGCCACTACTTTGCCGTTCTTAGCCACTACTTAGCCGAACTTTGCCACTACTTTGTCATAATTTGCCACTACTTTGCCGTACATTGCCACTACTTTTCAAAACCTTAACACTACTTTGCAGTACTTCGCCACTACTTTTCCGTACTTTGCCACTACTTTGCCGTTCTTTGACACTACTTTGCAGTACGTTTCCACTACTATGCCGTACTTTGCCTCTACTTTGCCGTACTTAGCCACTACTTAGCCGAACTTTGGCACTACTTTGTCATACTTTGCTACTACTTTGCCGTACATTGCCACTAGTTTTCAAAACTTTAGCACTACTTTACAGTACTTTGCTACTACATTGCTGTACTTTGCTACTACTTTTCGCTACTTTGCCGTACTTTGCCGTACTTTGCCACTACTTTGCCGTACTTTTGCACTACTTTTCAGTACTTTGCCACTACTTTGTCCTACTTTGCCACTATTTTGCCACAACTTTGCCACTACTTTGCCTCTACTTTGCCACTACTTTGCCGTAATTTGCCACTACTTTGCCGTACTTTGACACTACTTTGCAGTACGTTTCCACTACTATGCCGTACTTTGCCACTACTTTTCAGTACTTTGCCACTACTTTGTCTTACTTTGCCACTACTTTGCTACAACTTTGCCACTACTTTGCCTCTACTTTGCCACTGCTATACTGTGCTTTGCCACTACTTTACCGTACTTTTCCACCACTTTGCCGTACTTGGCCACTACTTTTCTGTACTTTGACACTACTTTGCAATACTTCGCAATTGCTTTGCAGTACTTTGCCACTACTTTGCCACTACTGTGCAGTACTTTGCCACTACTTTGCCGTACTTTGCCACTACTATGCCCTACTTTGCCCTACTTTGCCACTACTTTGTCGTACTTTGCCACTACTTTTCAGTAATTTGCCAAAACTTTGCAGTACTTTGCCACTACTTTGCCGTACTTTGCAGTACTTTGCCACTACTTTGCCCTACTTTGCCACTACTTTGCCGTCCTTTGCCACTACTTTGCAGTACTTTGCCGTACTTTGAAACTAATTTGCTGTACTTTGCCACTACTTTGTCGTACTTCGCCACTACTTTTCAGTAATTTGCGAAAACTTTGCAGTACTTTGCCACTACTTTGCTGTATTTTGCAGTACTTTGCCACTACATTGGCGTCCTTTGCCACTACTTTGCCGTACTTTACAGTACTTTGCCACTACTTTGCAGTACATTGCCACTACTTTTCATTAATTTGCCACTACTTTGCAGTACTTTGCAAGTACTTTGCCGAACTTTGCCACTACTTTGCCCTACTTTGCCACTACTTTGCCGTTCTTTGACACTACTTTGCAGTACGTTTCCACTACTATGCCGTACTTTGCCTCTACTTTGCCGTACTTAGCCACTACTTAGCCGAACTTTGCCACTACTTTGTCATAATTTGCCACTACTTTGCCGTACATTGCCACTACTTTTCAAAACCTTAACACTAATTTGCAGTACTTCGCCACTACTTTTCCGTACTTTGCCACTACTTTGCCGTTCTTTGACACTACTTTACAGTACGTTTCCACTACTATGCCGTACTTTGCCTCTACTTTGCCGTATTTAGCCACTACTTAGCCGAACTTTGCCACTACATTGTCATACTTTGCTACTACTTTGCCGTACATTGCCACTAGTTTTCAAAATTTTAACACTACTTTACAGTACTTTGCTCCTGCATTGGTGTACTTTGCTACTACTTTTCGCTACTTTGGCGTACTTTGCCACTACTTTGCCGTACTTTTCCACTACTTTTCAGTACTTTGCCACTACTTTGTCCTACTTTGCCACTACTTTGCCACAACTTTGCCACTACCCTGCCTCTACTTTGCCACTACTTTGCCGTAATTTGCCACTAATTTGCAGTACGTTCCCACTACTATGCCGTACTTTGCCACTACTTTGCCGTACTTTGCCACTACTTAGCCGAACTTTGCCACTACTTTGTCATAATTTGCCACTACTTTGCCGTACATTGCCACTACTTTTCAAAACCTTAACACTACTTTACAGTACTTTGTCACTATTTTGCAGTACTTCGCCACTACTTTTCCGTACTTTGCCAATGCTTTGACGTACTTTGCCACCACTTTTCAGTACTGTGCCTCTACTTTGCAGTACTTTTTTACTACTTTGCAGTACTTCGCCACCACTTTGCAAGTACTTTGTCGAACTTTGCCACTACTTTGCCCTACTTTGCCACTACTTTGCCATACTTAGCCACTACTTAGCCGAACTTTGCCACTACTTTGTCATACTTTGCCACTATTTTGCCCTACTTTGACACTACTTTGCAGTACGTTTCCACTACTATGCCGTACGTTGCCACTACTTTGCAGTACTTAGCCACTACTTAGCCGAACTTTGCCACTACTTTGTCATAATTTGCCACTACTTTGCCGTACATTGCCAATACTTTTCAAAATTTTAACACTACTTTACAGTACTTTGCTACTACATTGCTGTACATTGCTACTACTTTTTGCTACTTTGCCGTACTTTGCCGTACTTTGCCATACTTTGCCACTACTTTGCCGTACTTTTCCACTACTTTTCAGTACTTTGCCACTACTTTGTCCTACTTTGCCACTACTTTGCCACAACTTTGCCACTACCCTGCCTCTACTTTCCCACTACTTTACCGTAAATTGCCACTACTTTGCAGTACGTTTCCACTACTATGCCGCACTTTGCCACTACTTTGCCGTTCTTAGCCACTACTTAGCCGAACTTTGCCACTACTTTGTCATAATTTGCCACTACTTTGCCGTACATTGCCACTACTTTTCAAAACCTTAACACTACTTTGCAGTACTTCGCCACTACTTTTCCGTACTTTGCCACTACTTTGCCGTTCTTTGACACTACATTGCAGTACGTTTCCACTACTATGCCGTACTTTGCCTCTACTTTGCCGTACTTAGCCACTACTTAGCCGAACTTTGGCACTTCTTTGTCATACTTTGCTACTACTTTGCCGTACATTGCCACTAGTTTTCAAAACTTTAGCACTACTTTACAGTACTTTGCTACTACATTGCTGTACTTTGCTACTACTTTTCGCTACTTTGCCGTACTTTGCCGTACTTTGCCACTACTTTGCCGTACTTTTGCACTACTTTTCAGTACTTTGCCACTACTTTGTCCTACTTTGCCACTATTTTGCCACAACTTTGCCACTACTTTGCCTCTACTTTGCCACTACTTTGCCGTAATTTGCCACTACTTTGCCGTACTTTGACACTACTTTGCAGTACGTTTCCACTACTATGCCGTACTTTGCCACTACTTTTCAGTACTTTGCCACTACTTTGTCTTACTTTGCCACTACTTTGCTACAACTTTGCCACTACTTTGCCTCTACTTTGCCACTGCTATACTGTGCTTTGCCACTACTTTACCGTACTTTTCCACCACTTTGCCGTACTTGGCCACTACTTTTCTGTACTTTGACACTACTTTGCAATACTTCGCAATTGCTTTGCAGTACTTTGCCACTACTTTGCCACTACTGTGCAGTACTTTGCCACTACTTTGCCGTACTTTGCCACTACTATGCCCTACTTTGCCCTACTTTGCCACTACTTTGTCGTACTTTGCCACTACTTTTCAGTAATTTGCCAAAACTTTGCAGTACTTTGCCACTACTTTGCCGTACTTTGCAGTACTTTGCCACTACTTTGCCCTACTTTGCCACTACTTTGCCGTCCTTTGCCACTACTTTGCAGTACTTTGCCGTACTTTGAAACTAATTTGCTGTACTTTGCCACTACTTTGTCGTACTTCGCCACTACTTTTCAGTAATTTGCGAAAACTTTGCAGTACTTTGCCACTACTTTGCTGTATTTTACAGTACTTTGCCACTACTTTGCAGTACATTGCCACTACTTTTCATTAATTTGCCACTACTTTGCAGTACTTTGCAAGTACTTTGCCGAACTTTGCCACTACTTTGCCCTACTTTGCCACTACTTTGCCGTTCTTTGACACTACTTTGCAGTACGTTTCCACTACTATGCCGTACTTTGCCTCTACTTTGCCGTATTTAGCCACTACTTAGCCGAACTTTGCCACTACATTGTCATACTTTGCTACTACTTTGCCGTACATTGCCACTAGTTTTCAAAATTTTAACACTACTTTACAGTACTTTGCTCCTGCATTGGTGTACTTTGCTACTACTTTTCGCTACTTTGGCGTACTTTGCCACTACTTTGCCGTACTTTTCCACTACTTTTCAGTACTTTGCCACTACTTTGTCCTACTTTGCCACTACTTTGCCACAACTTTGCCACTACCCTGCCTCTACTTTGCCACTACTTTGCCGTAATTTGCCACTAATTTGCAGTACGTTCCCACTACTATGCCGTACTTTGCCACTACTTTGCCGTACTTTGCCACTACTTAGCCGAACTTTGCCACTACTTTGTCATAATTTGCCACTACTTTGCCGTACATTGCCACTACTTTTCAAAACCTTAACACTACTTTACAGTACTTTGTCACTATTTTGCAGTACTTCGCCACTACTTTTCCGTACTTTGCCAATGCTTTGACGTACTTTGCCACCACTTTTCAGTACTGTGCCTCTACTTTGCAGTACTTTTTTACTACTTTGCAGTACTTCGCCACCACTTTGCAAGTACTTTGTCGAACTTTGCCACTACTTTGCCCAACTTTGCCACTACTTTGCCATACTTAGCCACTACTTAGCCGAACTTTGCCACTACTTTGTCATACTTTGCCACTATTTTGCCCTACTTTGACACTACTTTGCAGTACGTTTCCACTACTATGCCGTACGTTGCCACTACTTTGCAGTACTTAGCCACTACTTAGCCGAATTTTGCCACTACTTTGTCATAATTTGCCACTACTTTGCCGTACATTGCCAATACTTTTCAAAATTTTAACACTACTTTACAGTACTTTGCTACTACATTGCTGTACATTGCTACTACTTTTTGCTACTTTGCCGTACTTTGCCGTACTTTGCCATACTTTGCCACTACTTTGCCGTACTTTTCCACTACTTTTCAGTACTTTGCCACTACTTTGTCCTACTTTGCCACTACTTTGCCACAACTTTGCCACTACCCTGCCTCTACTTTCCCACTACTTTACCGTAATTTTCCACTACTTTGCAGTACGTTTCCACTACTATGCCGCACTTTGCCACTACTTTGCCGTTCTTAGCCACTACTTAGCCGAACTTTGCCACTACTTTGTCATAATTTGCCACTACTTTGCCGTACATTGCCACTACTTTTCAAAACCTTAACACTACTTTGCAGTACTTCGCCACTACTTTTCCGTACTTTGCCACTACTTTGCCGTTCTTTGACACTACTTTGCAGTACGTTTCCACTACTATGCCGTACTTTGCCTCTACTTTGCCGTACTTAGCCACTACTTAGCCGAACTTTGGCACTACTTTGTCATACTTTGCTACTACTTTGCCGTACATTGCCACTAGTTTTCAAAACTTTAGCACTACTTTACAGTACTTTGCTACTACATTGCTGTACTTTGCTACTACTTTTCGCTACTTTGCCGTACTTTGCCGTACTTTGCCACTACTTTGCCGTACTTTTGCACTACTTTTCAGTACTTTGCCACTACTTTGTCCTACTTTGCCACTATTTTGCCACAACTTTGCCACTACTTTGCCTCTACTTTGCCACTACTTTGCCGTAATTTGCCACTACTTTGCCGTACTTTGACACTACTTTGCAGTACGTTTCCACTACTATGCCGTACTTTGCCACTACTTTTCAGTACTTTGCCACTACTTTGTCTTACTTTGCCACTACTTTGCTACAACTTTGCCACTACTTTGCCTCTACTTTGCCACTGCTATACTGTGCTTTGCCACTACTTTACCGTACTTTTCCACCACTTTGCCGTACTTGGCCACTACTTTTCTGTACTTTGACACTACTTTGCAATACTTCGCAATTGCTTTGCAGTACTTTGCCACTACTTTGCCACTACTGTGCAGTACTTTGCCACTACTTTGCCGTACTTTGCCACTACTATGCCCTACTTTGCCCTACTTTGCCACTACTTTGTCGTACTTTGCCACTACTTTTCAGTAATTTGCCAAAACTTTGCAGTACTTTGCCACTACTTTGCCGTATTTTGCAGTACTTTGCCACTACTTTGCCCTACTTTGCCACTACTTTGCCGTCCTTTGCCACTACTTTGCAGTACTTTGCCGTACTTTGAAACTAATTTGCTGTACTTTGCCACTACTTTGTCGTACTTCGCCACTACTTTTCAGTAATTTGCGAAAACTTTGCAGTACTTTGCCACTACTTTGCTGTATTTTGCAGTACTTTGCCACTACATTGGCGTCCTTTGCCACTACTTTGCCGTACTTTACAGTACTTTGCCACTACTTTGCAGTACATTGCCACTACTTTTCATTAATTTGCCACTACTTTGCAGTACTTTGCAAGTACTTTGCCGAACTTTGCCACTACTTTGCCCTACTTTGCCACTACTTTGCCGTTCTTTGACACTACTTTGCAGTACGTTTCCACTACTATGCCGTACTTTGCCTCTACTTTGCCGTACTTAGCCACTACTTAGCCGAACTTTGCCACTACTTTGTCATAATTTGCCACTACTTTGCCGTACATTGCCACTACTTTTCAAAACCTTAACACTAATTTGCAGTACTTCGCCACTACTTTTCCGTACTTTGCCACTACTTTGCCGTTCTTTGACACTACTTTACAGTACGTTTCCACTACTATGCCGTACTTTGCCTCTACTTTGCCGTATTTAGCCACTACTTAGCCGAACTTTGCCACTACATTGTCATACTTTGCTACTACTTTGCCGTACATTGCCACTAGTTTTCAAAATTTTAACACTACTTTACAGTACTTTGCTCCTGCATTGGTGTACTTTGCTACTACTTTTCGCTACTTTGGCGTACTTTGCCACTACTTTGCCGTACTTTTCCACTACTTTTCAGTACTTTGCCACTACTTTGTCCTACTTTGCCACTACTTTGCCACAACTTTGCCACTACCCTGCCTCTACTTTGCCACTACTTTGCCGTAATTTGCCACTAATTTGCAGTACGTTCCCACTACTATGCCGTACTTTGCCACTACTTTGCCGTACTTTGCCACTACTTAGCCGAACTTTGCCACTACTTTGTCATAATTTGCCACTACTTTGCCGTACATTGCCACTACTTTTCAAAACCTTAACACTACTTTACAGTACTTTGTCACTATTTTGCAGTACTTCGCCACTACTTTTCCGTACTTTGCCAATGCTTTGACGTACTTTGCCACCACTTTTCAGTACTGTGCCTCTACTTTGCAGTACTTTTTTACTACTTTGCAGTACTTCTCCACCACTTTGCAAGTACTTTGTCGAACTTTGCCACTACTTTGCCCTACTTTGCCACTACTTTGCCATACTTAGCCACTACTTAGCCGAACTTTGCCACTACTTTGTCATACTTTGCCACTATTTTGCCCTACTTTGACACTACTTTGCAGTACGTTTCCACTACTATGCCGTACGTTGCCACTACTTTGCAGTACTTAGCCACTACTTAGCCGAACTTTGCCACTACTTTGTCATAATTTGCCACTACTTTGCCGTACATTGCCAATACTTTTCAAAATTTTAACACTACTTTATAGTACTTTGTCACTATTTTGCAGTACTTTCTTACTACTTTGCAGTACTTCACCACCACTTTGCTGTACTTTGCCACTACTTTGCAGCACTTTGCCGCTACTTTGCAATACTTTGCCGTACTTTGAAACTAATTTGCTGTACTTTGCCACTACTTTGTCGTACTTTGCCACTACGTTTCAGTAATTTGCCAAAACTTTGCAGTACTTTGCCACTACTTTGCCGTATTTTGCAGTACTTTGCCACTACTATGCAGTACTTTGCCACTACTTTTCATTAATTTGCCACTACTTTGCAACTACATTGCTGTACTTTGCAGTACTTTGCCACTACTTTGCCCTACTTTGCCACTACTTTGCCGTCCTTTGCCACTACTTTGCAGTACTTTGCCACTACCTTGCCCTACTTTGCCACTACTTTGCTGTACATTGCCACTACTTTGCAGCACTTTGCCACTACTTTGCAGTACTTTGCCGTACTTTGAAACTAATTTGCAGTACTTTGCTACTACTTTGCAGTACATTGCCACTACTTTTCATTAATTTGCCACTACTTTGCAAGTACTTTGCCGAACTTTGCCACTACTTTGCCCTACTTTGCGACTACTTTGCTGTTCTTTGACACTACTTTGCAGTACGTTTCTACTACTATGCCGTACTTTGCCTCTACTTTGCCGTACTTAGCCACTACTTAGCCGAACTTTGCCACTACTTTGTCATACTTTGCTACAACTTTGCCGTACATTGCCACTAGTTTTCAAAACTTTAACACTACTTTACAGTACTTTGCTACTACATTGCTGTACTTTGCTACTTCTTTTCGCTACTTTGCCGTACTTTGCCACTTATTGCCGTACTTTTCCACTACTTTTCAGTACTTTGTCACTACTCTGTCCTACTTTGCCACTACTTTGCCACAACTTTGCCACTACTTTGCCTCTACTTTGCCACTACTTTGCCGTAATTGGCCACTACTTTGCCGTATTTTGCAGTACTTTGCCACTACTATGCAGTACTTTGCCACTATTTTTCATTAATTTGCCACTACTTTGCAGTACTTTGCCATTACTTTGCCGTACTTTGCCACTACTTTGTCGCACTTTGCCACTATTTTTCCGTACTTGGCCACTGCTTTTCTGTACTTTACCACTACTTTGCAGTAATTTGCAACTACTTTGCCGTACTTTGCAGTACTTTGCCACTACTATGCCCTACTTTGCAGTACTTTGCCACTACTTTGCTCTACTTTGCCACTACTTTGCCGTACCTTGACACTACTTTGCAGTACATTGCCACTACTTTTCATTAATTTGTCACTACTTTGCAATACTTTGCAAATACTTTGCCGAACTTTGCCACTACTTTGCCCTACTTTGCCTTACTTTGCCACTACTTTGCCGTTCTTTGACACTACTTTGCAGTACGTTTCCACTACTATGCCGTACTTTGCCTCTACTTTGCCGTACTTAGCCACTACTTAGCCGAACTTTGCCACTACATTGTCATACTTTGCTACTACTTTGCCGTACATTGCCACTAGTTTTCAAAATTTTAACACTACTTTACAGTACTTTGCTACTACATTGCTGTACTTTGCTACTACTTTTCGCTACTTTGCCGTGCTTTGCCGTACTTTGCCATACTTTGCCACTACTTTGCCGTACTTTTCCACTACTTTTCAGTACTTTGCCACTACTTTGTCCTACTTTGCCACTACTTTGCCACAACTTTGCCACTACCCTGCCTCTACTTTGCCACTACTTTGCCGTAATTTGCCACTACTTTGCAGTACGTTCCCACTACTATGCCGTACTTTGCCACTACTTTGCCGTACTTAGCCACTACTTAGCCGAACTTTGCCACTACTTTGTCATAATTTGCCACTACTTTGCCGTACATTGCCACTACTTTTCAAAACCTTAACACTACTTTACAGTACTTTGTCACTATTTTGCAGTACTTCGCCACTACTTTTCCGTACTTTGCCAATGCAAAGTAAAGTAAAGTAAAGTAGTGTTAAATGCAACGTACTTTGCCACCACTTTTCAGTACTGTGCCTCTACTTTGCAGTACTTTCTTACTACTTTGCAGTACTTCGCCACGACTTTGCAAGTACTTTGCCGAACTTTGCCACTACTTTGCCGTTCTTTGACACTACTTAGCCGAACTTTGCCACTACTTTTTTATACTTTGCTACTACTTTGCCATACATAGCCTCTACTTTTCAAAACTTTAACACTACTTTACAGTACTTTGCTACTACTTTCCCGCACTTTGCCACTAATTTGCCGTACTCTGCCACTACTTTTCAGTACTTTGCCATTACTTTGTCCTACTTTGCCACTACTTTGCCACTGCTTTGCCACTACTTTGCCTCTACTTTGCCACTGCTATGCCGTACTTTGCCACTACTTTACCGTACTTTTCCACTACTTTGCCGTACTTGGCCACTACTTTTCTGTACTTTGACGCTACTTTGCAATACTTCGCAACTGCTTTGCAGTACTTTGCCACTACTTTGCCGTACTTTCCCACTACTGTGCAGTACTTCGCCACTACTTTGCCGTATTTTGCTACTACTGTGCAGTACTTTGCCACTACTTTGCCGTCCTTTGCCGTATTTTGCTGTACTTTGCTACTACTTTGCCCTATTTTGCCACTATGTTGCCGTAATTTGACACTACTTTGTAGTACGTTTCCACTACTATGCCGTACTTTGCCACTACTTAGCCGAACTTTGCCACTACTTTGTCATACTTTGCCAGTACTTTGCCGTACGTTGCCACTACTTTTCAAAACTTTAACACTACTTTACAGTACTTTGCTACTACATTGCAGTACTTTGCCACTACTTTGCCGTACTTTTCCACTACTTTGCCGTACTTTGCCACTACTTTTCAGTACTTTGACACTACTTTGCAATACTTTGCAACTACTTTGCCATACTTTCCCACTACTGTGCAGTGCTTTGCAACTACTTTGCTGTACTTTGCAACAACTGTGCAGTACTTTGCCACTATTTTGCCGTCCTTTGCCACTACTTTGCCACTACTTTGCCCTACTTTGTAACTACTTTGCCGTTCCTTGACACTACTTAGCCGAACTTTGCCACTACTTTGTTATACTTTGCTACTACTTTGCCGTACATTGCCACTACTTGTCTAAACTTTAACACTACTTTACAGTACTTTGCTACTACATTGCTGTAATTTGCCACTACTTTTCGCTACTTTGCCGTACTTTCCCGTACTTTGCAACTACTTTGCCGTACTCTGCCACTACTTTTCAGTACTTTGCCATTACTTTGTCCTACTTTGCCACTGCTTTGCCACTACTTTGCCTCTACTTTGCCACTGCTATGCCGTACTTTGCCACTACTTTACCATACTTGTCCACTACTTTGCCGTACTTGGCCACTACTTTTCTGTACTTTGACACTACTTTGCAATACCTCGCAACTGCTTTGCAGTACTTTGCCACTACTTTGCCGTACATTCCCAAGACTGTGCAGTACTTCGCCACTACTTTGCCGTATTTTGCCGTACTTTGCTACTACTTTGCCCTATTTTGCTACTATTTTGCCGTACTTTGACACTACTTTGCAGTACGTTTCCACTACTATGCCGTACTTTGCCACTACTTAGCCGAACTTTGAAACTACTTTGTCATACTTTGCCACTACTTTGCCGTACGTTGCCACTACTTTTCAAAACTTTAACACTACTTTACAGTACTTTACTACTACATTGCTCTACTTTGCTACTACATTGCTGTACTTTGCCACTCTTTTCACTACTTTGCCGTACTTTACCGTACTTTTCCGTACTTTGCAACTACTTTGCCGTACTTTGCCACTACTTTGTCCTACTTTGCCACTATTTTACCGTACTTTGACACTACTTTGCAGTACATTTCCACTACTATGCCGTACTTTGCCACTACTTTGCCGTACATGGCCACTACTTTGTCATTCTTTGCCACTACTTTGTCATACTTTGTCACTACTTTGCCGTACATTGCCACTACTTTTCAAAACATTAACACTACTTTACAGTTCTTTGCTACAACATTGCTGTACTTTGCCACTACTTTGCCGTACTTTTCCACTACTTTGCCGTACTTTGCCACTACTTTTCAGTACTTAGACACTACTTTGCAATACTTTGCAACTACTTTGCAGTACTTTCCCACTACTGTGCAGTACCTTGCAACTACTTTGCTGTACTTTGCAACAACTGTGCAATACTTTGCCACTACTTTGCCGTCCTTTGCCACTACTTTGCCGTACTTTGCAGTACTTTTCCACTATTTTGCCGTACTTTGACACTACTTTGCATTACGTTTCCACTACTATGCCGTACTTTGCCACTACTTTGCCGTACTTAGCCACTACTTAGCCGAACTTTGACACTACTTTGTCATACTTTGCCACTACTTTGCCGTACATTGCCAATGCTTTGACGTACTTTGCCACTACTTTTCAGTACTTTGCCACTACTATGCAGTACTTTCTTTCTACTTTGCAATACTTTGCCGTACTTTGCCACTATTGTGCAGTACTTTGCCACTACTTTGCCGTCCTTTGCCACTACTTTGCCGTACTTTGCAGTACTTTGCCACTACTTTGCCCTACTTTGCCACTATTTTGGCGTACTTTGACACTACTTTGCAGTACGTTTCCACTACTATGCTGTACTTTGCCACTACTTTGTCGTACTTAGCCACTACTTAGCCGAACTTCGCCCCTACTTTGCCATACTTTGCCACTAATTTTCCGTACTTTGCCGATGCTTTGACGTACTTTGCCACTACTTTTCAGTACTTTGCCACTACTTTGCAGCACTTTGCCACTACATTGCAGTACTTTGCCGTACTTTGAAACTAATTTGCTGTACTTTGCCACTACTTTGTCGTATTTTGCCACTACTTTTCAGTAATTTGCCAAAACTTTGCAGTACTTTGCCACTACTTTGCCGTACTTAGCCACTACTTAGCCGAACTTTGCCACTACTTTGTCATTCTTTGCCACTACTTTGTCATACTTTGTCATTACTTTGCCGTACGTTGCCACTACTTTTCAAAACTTTAACACTACTTTACAGTACTTTGCTACTACATTGCTGTACTTTGCCACTACGTTTCACAACTTTGCCGTACTTTACCGTACTTTTTCGTACTTTGCCACTACTTTGCCGTACTTTGCCACAACTTTGCCCTACTATGCAACTATTTTGACGTACTTTACCACTACTTTGCAGTACTTCGCCACTACTTTTCCGTACTTTGCCACTACTTTTCCGTACTTTGCCAATGCTTTGACGTACTTTGCCACTACTTTCCAGTACTGTGCCTCTACTTTGCAGTACTTTCTTAATACTTTGCAGTACTTCGCCACCACTTTGAAAGTACTTCGCCGAACTTTGCCACTACTTTGCCCTACATTGCCACTACTTTGTCGTATTTTGCCACTACTTTTCAGTAATTTGCCAAAACTTTGCAGTACGTTTCTACTACTATGCCGTACTTTGCCTCAACTTCGCCGTACTTAGCCACTACTTAGCCGAACTTTGCCACTACTTTGTCATACTTTGCTACTACTTTGCCGTACATTGCCACTACTTTTCAAAACTTTAACACTACTTTACAGTACTTTGCTACTACATTGCAGTACTTTGCCACTACTTTGCCGTACTTTGCCACTACTTTGTCGTACTTAGCCACTACTTAGCCGAACTTCGCCCCTACTTTGTCATTCTTTGCCACTACTTTGTCATACTTTGTCACTACTTTGCCGTACGTTGCCACTACTTTTCAAAACTTTAACACTACTTTACAGTACTTTGCTACTACATTGCTGTACTTTGCCGTACTTTGAAACTAATTTGCTGTACTTTGCCACTTCTTTGTCGTATTTTGCCACTACTTTTCAGTAATTTGCCAAAACTTTGCAGTACTTTGCCACTACTTTGCCGTACTTAGCCACTACTTAGCCGAACTTTGCCACTACTTTGTCATTCTTTGCCACTACTTTGTCATACTTTGTCACTACTTTGCCGTACGTTGCCACTACTTTTCAAAACTTTAACACTACTTTACAGTACTTTGCTACTACATTGCTGTACTTTGCCACTACGTTTCACAACTTTGCCGTACTTTACCGTACTTTTTCGTACTTTGCCACTACTTTGCCGTACTTTGCCACAACTTTGCCCTACTATGCATCTATTTTGACGTACTTTGACACTACTTTGCAGTACTTCGCCACTACTTTTCCGTACTTTGCCACTACTTTTCCGTACTTTGCCAATGCTTTGACGTACTTTGCCACTACTTTCCAGTACTGTGCCTCTACTTTGCAGTACTTTCTTAATACTTTGCAGTACTTCGCCACCACTTTGAAAGTACTTCGCCGAACTTTGCCACTACTTTGCCCTACTTTGCCACTACTTTGTCGTATTTTGCCACTACTTTTCAGTAATTTGCCAAAACTTTGCAGTACGTTTCTACTACTATGCCGTACTTTGCCTCAACTTCGCCGTACTTAGCCACTACTTAGCCGAACTTTGCCACTACTTTGTCATACTTTGCTACTACTTTGCCGTACATTGCCACTACTTTTCAAAACTTTAACACTACTTTACAGTACTTTGCTACTACATTGCAGTACTTTGCCACTACTTTGCCGTACTTTGCCACTACTTTGTCGTACTTAGCCACTACTTAGCCGAACTTCGCCCCTACTTTGCCGTACTTTGCCACTAATTTTCCGTACTTTGCCGATGCTTTGACGTACTTTGCCTCTACTTTTCAGTACTTTGCCACTACTTTGCAGCACTTTGCCACTATATTGCAGTACTTTGCCGTACTTTGAAACTAATTTGCTTTACTTTGCCACTACTTTGTCGTACTTTGCCACTACTTTTCAGTAATTTGCCAAAACGTTGCAGTACTTTGCCACTACTTTGCCGTATTTTGCAGTACTTTGCCACTACTATGCAGTACTTTGCAAGTACTTTGCCGTACATTGCCACTACTTTTCAAAACTTTAACACTACTTTACAGTACTTTGCTACTACATTGCTGTACTTTGCTACTACTTTTCGCTACTTTGCCGTACTTTGCCACTACTTTGCCGTACTTTTCCACTACTTTTCAGTACTTTGCCACTACTTTGTCCTACTTTGACACTACTTTGCCACAACTTTGCCACTACTTTGCCTCTACTTTGCCACTACTTTGCCGTAATTGGCCACTACTATGCCGTACTTTGCCACTCCTTTGCCGTACTTAGCCACTACTTAGCTGAACTTTGCTACTACGTTGTCATACTTTGCCACTACTTTGCCGTACATTGCCACTACTTTTCAAAACTTTAACACTACTTTACAGTACTTTGTCACTATTTTGCAGTACTTCGCCACTACTTTTCTGTACTTTACCACTACTTTTCCGTACAGTGCCAATCCTTTGACGTACTTTGCCACTACTTTTCAGTACTGTGTCTCTACTTTGCAGTACTTTCTTACTACTTTGCAGTACTTCGCCACCACTTTGCAAGTACTTAGCCGAACTTTGCCACTACTTTGTCATACTTTGCTACTACTTTGACGTACATTGCCACTACTTTTCAAAACTATAACACTACTTTACAGTACTTTGCTACTACATTGCTGTACTTTGCCACTACTTTTCGCTACTTTGCCATACTTTGCCGTACTTTGTCGTACTTTGCCGTACTTTGCCACTACTTTGCCGTAATTTGCCACTATTTTTCAGTACTTTGCCACTACTTTGACACAACTGTGCTACTACTTTGCCTCTACATTGCCACTACTTCGCCGTACTTTGCCACTACTTTGCCGTACTTTGACACTACTTTGCAGTACGTTTCCACTACTATGCCGTACTTTGCCACTACTTTACCATACTTTTCCACTACTTTGCTGTACTTTGCCACTACTTTTCAGTACTTTGACACTACTTTGCAATACTTCGCAACTACTGTGTAGTACTTTGCCACTACTTTGCCACTACTTTGCCGTATTTTGCCACTACTGTGCAGTACTTTGCCACTACTTTGCCGTCCTTTGCCACTACTTTGCCGTACTTTGCAGTACTTTGCCACTACTTTGCCCTTCTTTGCCACTATTTTGCCGTTCTTTGACACTACTTTGCAGTACGTTTCCACTACTATGCCGTACTTTGCCACTACTTTGTCGTACTTAGCCACTACTTAGCCGAACTTCGCCCCTACTTTGCCGTACTTTGCCACTAATTTTCCGTACTTTGCCGATACTTTGACGTACTTTGCCACTACTTTGCAGCACTTTGCCACTACATTGCAGGACTTTGCCGTACTTTGAAACTAATTTGCTGTTCTTTGCCACTACTTTGTCGTACTTTGCCACTACTTTTCAGTAATTTGCCAAAACTTTGCAGTACTTTGCCACTACTTTGCCGTATTTTGCAGTACTTTACCACTACTATGCAGTAATTTGCCACTACTTTTCGCTACTTTGCCGTACTTTGCCGTACTTTGTCGTACTTTGCCACTACTTTTCATTAATTTGCCACTACTTTGCAGTACTTTGCCACTACTTTGCCGTACTTTGCCACTACTTTGCCGCACTTTGCCACTATTTTTCCGTACTTGGCCACTGGTTTTCTGTACTTTACCACTACTATGCCCTACTTTGCTACTACTTTGCCACTACTTTGCCGTACTTTGCAGTACTTTGCCATTACTTTGCCCTACTTTGCCACTACTTTGCCGTACTTTGACACTACTTTGCTGTACTTTGCAGTACATTGCCACTACTTTTCATTAATTTGCCACTACTTTGCAGTACTTTGCAAGTACTTTGCCGAACTTTGCCACTACTTTGCCCTACTTTGCAACTACTTTGCCGTTCTTTGACACTACTTTGCAGTACGTTTCCACTACTATGCCGTACTTTGCCTCTACTTTGCCGTACATAGCCACTACTTAGCCGAACTTTGCCACTACTTTGTCATACTTTGCTACTACTTTGCCGTACATTGCCACTAGTTTTCAAAACTTTAACACTACTTTACAGTACTTTGCTACGACATTGCTGTACTTTGCTACTACTTTGTCCTACTTTGCCTCTAGTTTGTCACAACTTTGCCACTACTTGGCCTCTACTTTGCCACTACTTTGCCATTCTTTGACACTACTTTGCAGTACGTTTCCACTACTATGCCGTACTTTGCCTCTACTTTGCCGTACTTAGCCATAACTTAGTCGAACTTTGCCATAACTTTGTCATACTTTGCTACTACTTTTCCGTACATTGCCACTACTTTTCAAAACTTTAACACTGCTTTACAATACTTTGCTACTACATTGCTGTACTTTGCCACTACTTTTCGCTACATTGCCGTACTTTGCCGTACTTTGCCACTACTTTGCCATACTTTGCAACTACTTTGCAGCACTTTGCCACTACATTGCAGTACTTTGCCGTACTTTGAAACTAATTTGCTGTACTTTGCCACTACTTTGTCGTATTTTGCCACTACTTTTCAGTAATTTGCCAAAACTTTGCAGTACTTTGCCACTACTTTGCCGTACTTAGCCACTACTTAGCCGAACTTTGCCACTACTTTGTCATTCTTTGCCACTACTTTGTCATACTTTGTCACTACTTTGCCGTACGTTGCCACTACTTTTCAAAACTTTAACACTACTTTACAGTACTTTGCTACTACATTGCTGTACTTTGCCACTACGTTTCACAACTTTGCCGTACTTTACCGTACTTTTTCGTACTTTGCCACTACTTTGCCGTACTTTGCCACAACTTTGCCCTACTATGCAACTATTTTGACGTACTTTGACACTACTTTGCAGTACTTCGCCACTACTTTGTCGTATTTTGCCACTACTTTTCAGTAATTTGCCAAAACTTTGCAGTACGTTTCTACTACTATGCCGTACTTTGCCTCAACTTCGCCGTACTTAGCCACTACTTAGCCGAACTTTGCCACTACTTTGTCATACTTTGCTACTACTTTGCCGTACATTGCCACTACTTTTCAAAACTTTAACACTACTTTACAGTACTTTGCTACTACATTGCAGTACTTTGCCACTACTTTGCCGTACTTTGCCACTACTTTGTCGTACTTAGCCACTACTTAGCCGAACTTCGCCCCTACTTTGCCGTACTTTGCCACTAATTTTCCGTACTTTGCCGATGCTTTGACGTACTTTGCCTCTACTTTTCAGTACTTTGCCACTACTTTGCAGCACTTTGCCACTATATTGCAGTACTTTGCCGTACTTTGAAACTAATTTGCTTTACTTTGCCACTACTTTGTCGTACTTTGCCACTACTTTTCAGTAATTTGCCAAAACGTTGCAGTACTTTGCCACTACTTTGCCGTATTTTGCAGTACTTTGCCACTACTATGCAGTACTTTGCAAGTACTTTGCCGTACATTGCCACTACTTTTCAAAACTTTAACACTACTTTACAGTACTTTGTTACTACATTGCTGTACTTTGCTACTACTTTTCGCTACTTTGCCGTACTTTGCCACTACTTTGCCGTACTTTTCCACTACTTTTCAGTACTTTGCCACTACTTTGTTCTACTTTGACACTACATTGCCACAACTTTGCCACTACTTTGCCTCTACTTTGCCACTACTTTGCCGTAATTGGCCACTACTATGCCGTACTTTGCCACTCCTTTGCCGTACTTAGCCACTACTTAGCTGAACTTTGCTACTACGTTGTCATACTTTGCCACTACTTTGCCGTACATTGCCACTACTTTTCAAAACTTTAACACTACTTTACAGTACTTTGTCACTATTTTGCAGTACTTCGCCACTACTTTTCTGTACTTTACCACTACTTTTCCGTACAGTGCCAATCCTTTGACGTACTTTGCCACTACTTTTCAGTACTGTGTCTCTACTTTGCAGTACTTTCTTACTACTTTGCAGTACTTCGCCACCACTTTGCAAGTACTTAGCCGAACTTTGCCACTACTTTGTCATACTTTGCTACTACTTTGACGTACATTGCCACTACTTTTCAAAACTATAACACTACTTTACAGTACTTTGCTACTACATTGCTGTACTTTGCCACTACTTTTCGCTACTTTGCCATACTTTGCCGTACTTTGTCGTACTTTGCCGTACTTTGCCACTACTTTGCCGTAATTTGCCACTATTTTTCAGTACTTTGCCACTACTTTGACACAACTGTGCTACTACTTTGCCTCTACATTGCCACTACTTCGCCGTACTTTGCCACTACTTTGCCGTACTTTGACACTACTTTGCAGTACGTTTCCACTACTATGCCGTACTTTGCCACTACTTTACCATACTTTTCCACTACTTTGCTGTACTTTGCCACTACTTTTCAGTACTTTGACACTACTTTGCAATACTTCGCAACTACTGTGTAGTACTTTGCCACTACTTTGCCACTACTTTGCCGTATTTTGCCACTACTGTGCAGTACTTTGCCACTACTTTGCCGTCCTTTGCCACTACTTTGCCGTACTTTGCAGTACTTTGCCACTACTTTGCCCTTCTTTGCCACTATTTTGCCGTTCTTTGACACTACTTTGCAGTACGTTTCCACTACTATGCCGTACTTTGCCACTACTTTGTCGTACTTAGCCACTACTTAGCCGAACTTCGCCCCTACTTTGCCGTACTTTGCCACTAATTTTCCGTACTTTGCCGATACTTTGACGTACTTTGCCACTACTTTGCAGCACTTTGCCACTACATTGCAGGACTTTGCCGTACTTTGAAACTAATTTGCTGTTCTTTGCCACTACTTTGTCGTACTTTGCCACTACTTTTCAGTAATTTGCCAAAACTTTGCAGTACTTTGCCACTACTTTGCCGTATTTTGCAGTACTTTACCACTACTATGCAGTAATTTGCCACTACTTTTCGCTACTTTGCCGTACTTTGCCGTACTTTGTCGTACTTTGCCACTACTTTTCATTAATTTGCCACTACTTTGCAGTACTTTGCCACTACTTTGCCGTACTTTGCCACTACTTTGCCGCACTTTGCCACTATTTTTCCGTACTTGGCCACTGGTTTTCTGTACTTTACCACTACTATGCCCTACTTTGCTACTACTTTGCCACTACTTTGCCGTACTTTGCAGTACTTTGCCATTACTTTGCCCTACTTTGCCACTACTTTGCCGTACTTTGACACTACTTTGCTGTACTTTGCAGTACATTGCCACTACTTTTCATTAATTTGCCACTACTTTGCAGTACTTTGCAAGTACTTTGCCGAACTTTGCCACTACTTTGCCCTACTTTGCAACTACTTTGCCGTTCTTTGACACTACTTTGCAGTACGTTTCCACTACTATGCCGTACTTTGCCTCTACTTTGCCGTACATAGCCACTACTTAGCCGAACTTTGCCACTACTTTGTCATACTTTGCTACTACTTTGCCGTACATTGCCACTAGTTTTCAAAACTTTAACACTACTTTACAGTACTTTGCTACGACATTGCTGTACTTTGCTACTACTTTGTCCTACTTTGCCTCTACTTTGTCACAACTTTGCCACTACTTGGCCTCTACTTTGCCACTACTTTGCCATTCTTTGACACTACTTTGCAGTACGTTTCCACTACTATGCCGTACTTTGCCTCTACTTTGCCGTACTTAGCCATAACTTAGTCGAACTTTGCCATAACTTTGTCATACTTTGCTACTACTTTTCCGTACATTGCCACTACTTTTCAAAACTTTAACACTGCTTTACAATACTTTGCTACTACATTGCTGTACTTTGCCACTACTTTTCGCTACATTGCCGTACTTTGCCGTACTTTGCCACTACTTTGCCATACTTTGCAACTACTTTGCAGCACTTTGCCACTACATTGCAGTACTTTGCCGTACTTTGAAACTAATTTGCTGTACTTTGCCACTACTTTGTCGTATTTTGCCACTACTTTTCAGTAATTTGCCAAAACTTTGCAGTACTTTGCCACTACTTTGCCGTACTTAGCCACTACTTAGCCGAACTTTGCCACTACTTTGTCATTCTTTGCCACTACTTTGTCATACTTTGTCACTACTTTGCCGTACGTTGCCACTACTTTTCAAAACTTTAACACTACTTTACAGTACTTTGCTACTACATTGCTGTACTTTGCCACTACGTTTCACAACTTTGCCGTACTTTACCGTACTTTTTCGTACTTTGCCACTACTTTGCCGTACTTTGCCACAACTTTGCCCTACTATGCAACTATTTTGACGTACTTTTCCACTACTTTGCAGTACTTCGCCACTACTTTTCCGTACTTTGCCACTACTTTTCCGTACTTTGCCAATGCTTTGACGTACTTTGCCACTAATTTCCAGTACTGTGCCTCTACTTTGCAGTACTTTCTTAATACTTTGCAGTACTTCGCCACCACTTTGAAAGTACTTCGCCGAACTTTGCCACTACTTTGCCCTACTTTGCCACTACTTTGTCGTATTTTGCCACTACTTTTCAGTAATTTGCCAAAACTTTGCAGTACGTTTCTACTACTATGCCGTACTTTGCCTCAACTTCGCCGTACTTAGCCACTACTTAGCCGAACTTTGCCACTACTTTGTCATTCTTTGCTACTACTTTGCCGTACATTACCACTACTTTTCAAAACTTTAACACTACTTTACAGTACTTTGCTACTACATTGCAGTACTTTGCCACTACTTTGCCGTACTTTGCCACTACTTTGTCGTACTTAGCCACTACTTAGCCGAACTTCGCCCCTACTTTGCCGTACTTTGCCACTAATTTTCCGTACTTTGCCGATGCTTTGACGTACTTTGCCTCTACTTTTCAGTACTTTGCCACTACTTTGCAGCACTTTGCCACTATATTGCAGTACTTTGCCGTACTTTGAAACTAATTTGCTTTACTTTGCCACTACTTTGTCGTACTTTGCCACTACTTTTCAGTAATTTGCCAAAACGTTGCAGTACTTTGCCACTACTTTGCCGTATTTTGCAGTACTTTGCCACTACTATGCAGTACTTTGCAAGTACTTTGCCGTACATTGCCACTACTTTTCAAAACTTTAACACTACTTTACAGTACTTTGCTACTACATTGCTGTACTTTGCTACTACTTTTCGCTACTTTGCCGTACTTTGCCACTACTTTGCCGTACTTTTCCACTACTTTTCAGTACTTCGCCACTACTTTGTCCTACTTTGACACTACTTTGCCACAACTTTGCCACTACTTTGCCTCTACTTTGCCACTACTTTGCCGTAATTGGCCACTACTATGCCGTACTTTGCCACTCCTTTGCCGTACTTAGCCACTACTTAGCTGAACTTTGCTACTACGTTGTCATACTTTGCCACTACTTTGCCGTACATTGCCACTACTTTTCAAAACTTTAACACTATTTTACAGTACTTTGTCACTATTTTGCAGTACTTCGCCACTACTTTTCTGTACTTTACCACTACTTTTCCGTACAGTGCCAATCCTTTGACGTACTTTGCCACTACTTTTCAGTACTGTGTCTCTACTTTGCAGTACTTTCTTACTACTTTGCAGTACTTCGCCACCACTTTGCAAGTACTTAGCCGAACTTTGCCACTACTTTGTCATGCTTTGCTACTACTTTGACGTACATTGCCACTACTTTTCAAAACTATAACACTACTTTACAGTACTTTGCTACTACATTGCTGTACTTTGCCACTACTTTTCGCTACTTTGCCGTACTTTGCCGTACTTTGTCGTACTTTGCCGTACTTTGCCACTACTTTGCCGTAATTTGCCACTATTTTTCAGTACTTTGCCACTACTTTGACACAACTGTGCTACTACTTTGCCTCTACATTGCCACTACTTCGCCGTACTTTGCCACTACTTTGCCGTACTTTGACACTACTTTGCAGTACGTTTCCACTACTATGCCGTACTTTGCCACTACTTTACCATACTTTTCCACTACTTTGCTGTACTTTGCCACTACTTTTCAGTACTTTGACACTACTTTGCAATACTTCGCAACTACTGTGTAGTACTTTGCCACTACTTTGCCACTACTTTGCCGTATTTTGCCACTACTGTGCAGTACTTTGCCACTACTTTGCCGTCCTTTGCCACTACTTTGCCGTACTTTGCAGTACTTTGCCACTACTTTGCCCTTCTTTGCCACTATTTTGCCGTTCTTTGACACTACTTTGCAGTACGTTTCCACTACTATGCCGTACTTTGCCACTACTTTGTCGTACTTAGCCACTACTTAGCCGAACTTCGCCCCTACTTTGCCGTACTTTGCCACTAATTTTCCGTACTTTGCCGATACTTTGACGTACTTTGCCACTACTTTGCAGCACTTTGCCACTACATTGCAGGACTTTGCCGTACTTTGAAACTAATTTGCTGTTCTTTGCCACTACTTTGTCGTACTTTGCCACTACTTTTCAGTAATTTGCCAACACTTTGCAGTACTTTGCCACTACTTTGCCGTATTTTGCAGTACTTTACCACTACTATGCAGTAATTTGCCACTACTTTTCGCTACTTTGCCGTACTTTGCCGTACTTTGTCGTACTTTGCCACTACTTTTCATTAATTTGCCACTACTTTGCAGTACTTTGCCACTACTTTGCCGTACTTTGCCACTACTTTGCCGCACTTTGCCACTATTTTTCCGTACTTGGCCACTGGTTTTCTGTACTTTACCACTACTATGCCCTACTTTGCTACTACTTTGCCACTACTTTGCCGTACTTTGCAGTACTTTGCCATTACTTTGCCCTACTTTGCCACTACTTTGCCGTACTTTGACACTACTTTGCTGTACTTTGCAGTACATTGCCACTACTTTTCATTAATTTGCCACTACTTTGCAGTACTTTGCAAGTACTTTGCCGAACTTTGCCACTACTTTGCCCTACTTTGCCACTACTTTGCCGTTCTTTGACACTACTTTGCAGTACGTTTCCACTACTATGCCGTACTTTGCCTCTACTTTGCCGTACATAGCCACTACTTAGCCGAACTTTGCCACTACTTTGTCATACTTTGCTACTACTTTGCCGTACATTGCCACTAGTTTTCAAAACTTTAACACTACTTTACAGTACTTTGCTACGACATTGCTGTACTTTGCTACTACTTTTCAATACTTTGCCGTACTTTGCCGTACATTGCCGTACTTTGCCGTACTTTGCCACTACTTTGCCCTACTTTGCCACTACTTTGTCGTATTTTGCCACTACTTTTCAGTAATTTGCCAAAACTTTGCAGTACGTTTCTACTACTATGCCGTACTTTGCCTCAACTTCGCCGTACTTAGCCACTACTTAGCCGAACTTTGCCACTACTTTGTCATACTTTGCTACTACTTTGCCGTACATTGCCACTACTTTTCAAAACTTTAACACTACTTTACAGTACTTTGCTACTACATTGCAGTACTTTGCCACTACTTTGCCGTACTTTGCCACTACTTTGTCGTACTTAGCCACTACTTAGCCGAACTTCGCCCCTACTTTGCCGTACTTTGCCACTAATTTTCCGTACTTTGCCGATGCTTTGACGTACTTTGCCTCTACTTTTCAGTACTTTGCCACTACTTTGCAGCACTTTGCCACTATATTGCAGTACTTTGCCGTACTTTGAAACTAATTTGCTTTACTTTGCCACTACTTTGTCGTACTTTGCCACTACTTTTCAGTAATTTGCCAAAACGTTGCAGTACTTTGCCACTACTTTGCCGTATTTTGCAGTACTTTGCCACTACTATGCAGTACTTTGCAAGTACTTTGCCGTACATTGCCACTACTTTTCAAAACTTTAACACTACTTTACAGTACTTTGCTACTACATTGCTGTACTTTGCTACTACTTTTCGCTACTTTGCCGTACTTTGCCACTACTTTGCCGTACTTTTCCACTACTTTTCAGTACTTTGCCACTACTTTGTCCTACTTTGACACTACTTTGCCACAACTTTGCCACTACTTTGCCTCTACTTTGCCACTACTTTGCCGTAATTGGCCACTACTATGCCGTACTTTGCCACTCCTTTGCCGTACTTAGCCACTACTTAGCTGAACTTTGCTACTACGTTGTCATACTTTGCCACTACTTTGCCGTACATTGCCACTACTTTTCAAAACTTTAACACTATTTTACAGTACTTTGTCACTATTTTGCAGTACTTCGCCACTACTTTTCTGTACTTTACCACTACTTTTCCGTACAGTGCCAATCCTTTGACGTACTTTGCCACTACTTTTCAGTACTGTGTCTCTACTTTGCAGTACTTTCTTACTACTTTGCAGTACTTCGCCACCACTTTGCAAGTACTTAGCCGAACTTTGCCACTACTTTGTCATACTTTGCTACTACTTTGACGTACATTGCCACTACTTTTCAAAACTATAACACTACTTTACAGTACTTTGCTACTACATTGCTGTACTTTGCCACTACTTTTCGCTACTTTGCCGTACTTTGCCGTACTTTGTCGTACTTTGCCGTACTTTGCCACTACTTTGCCGTAATTTGCCACTATTTTTCAGTACTTTGCCACTACTTTGACACAACTGTGCTACTACTTTGCCTCTACATTGCCACTACTTCGCCGTACTTTGCCACTACTTTGCCGTACTTTGACACTACTTTGCAGTACGTTTCCACTACTATGCCGTACTTTGCCACTACTTTACCATACTTTTCCACTACTTTGCTGTACTTTGCCACTACTTTTCAGTACTTTGACACTACTTTGCAATACTTCGCAACTACTGTGTAGTACTTTGCCACTACTTTGCCACTACTTTGCCGTATTTTGCCACTACTGTGCAGTACTTTGCCACTACTTTGCCGTCCTTTGCCACTACTTTGCCGTACTTTGCAGTACTTTGCCACTACTTTGCCCTTCTTTGCCACTATTTTGCCGTTCTTTGACACTACTTTGCAGTACGTTTCCACTACTATGCCGTACTTTGCCACTACTTTGTCGTACTTAGCCACTACTTAGCCGAACTTCGCCCCTACTTTGCCGTACTTTGCCACTAATTTTCCGTACTTTGCCGATACTTTGACGTACTTTGCCACTACTTTGCAGCACTTTGCCACTACATTGCAGGACTTTGCCGTACTTTGAAACTAATTTGCTGTTCTTTGCCACTACTTTGTCGTACTTTGCCACTACTTTTCAGTAATTTGCCAAAACTTTGCAGTACTTTGCCACTACTTTGCCGTATTTTGCAGTACTTTACCACTACTATGCAGTAATTTGCCACTACTTTTCGCTACTTTGCCGTACTTTGCCGTACTTTGTCGTACTTTGCCACTACTTTTCATTAATTTGCCACTACTTTGCAGTACTTTGCCACTACTTTGCCGTACTTTGCCACTACTTTGCCGCACTTTGCCACTATTTTTCCGTACTTGGCCACTGGTTTTCTGTACTTTACCACTACTATGCCCTACTTTGCTACTACTTTGCCACTACTTTGCCGTACTTTGCAGTACTTTGCCATTACTTTGCCCTACTTTGCCACTACTTTGCCGTACTTTGACACTACTTTGCTGTACTTTGCAGTACATTGCCACTACTTTTCATTAATTTGCCACTACTTTGCAGTACTTTGCAAGTACTTTGCCGAACTTTGCCACTACTTTGCCCTACTTTGCCACTACTTTGCCGTTCTTTGACACTACTTTGCAGTACGTTTCCACTACTATGCCGTACTTTGCCTCTACTTTGCCGTACATAGCCACTACTTAGCCGAACTTTGCCACTACTTTGTCATACTTTGCTACTACTTTGCCGTACATTGCCACTAGTTTTCAAAACTTTAACACTACTTTACAGTACTTTGCTACGACATTGCTGTACTTTGCTACTACTTTTCAATACTTTGCCGTACTTTGCCGTACATTGCCGTACTTTGCCGTACTTTGCCACTACTTTGCCGTACTTTTCCACTACTTTTCAGTACTTTGCCACTACTTTGTCCTACTTTGCCACTACTTTGTCACAACTTTGCCACTACTTGGCCTCTACTTTGCCACTACTTTGCCATTCTTTGACACTACTTTGCAGTACGTTTCCACTACTATGCCGTACTTTGCCTCTACTTTGCCGTACTTAGCCATAACTTAGTCGAACTTTGCCATAACTTTGTCATACTTTGCTACTACTTTTCCGTACATTGCCACTACTTTTCAAAACTTTAACACTGCTTTACAATACTTTGCTACTACATTGCTGTACTTTGCCACTACTTTTCGCTACATTGCCGTACTTTGCCGTACTTTGCCACTACTTTGCCATACTTTGCAACTAATTTTCAGTACTTTGCCACTACTTTGTCCTACTCTGTCACTACTTTGACGCAACTTTGCCACTACTTTGCCTCAACATTGCCACTACTTTGCCGTACTTTGCCACTATTTTGCCGTACTTTGACACTACTATGCCCTACTTTGCGACTACTTTGCGACTACTTTGCCACTACTTTGCCACTACTTTGCCGTACTTTGCAGTACTTTACCACTACTTTGCCCTACTTTGCCACTACTTTGCCGTACTTTGACTCTACTTTGCTGTACTTTGCCACTACTTTGCCGTACTATGCCACTACTTTTCAGTAATTTGCCAACACTTTGCAGTACTTTGCCACTACTTTGCCATATTTTGCCGTACTTTGACATTACTTTGCAGTACGTTTCCACTACTTTGCCGTACTTAGCCACTACTTAGCCGAACTTTGCCACTACTTTGTCATACTTTGCTACTACTTTGCCGTACATTGCCACTACTTTTCAAAACTTTAATACTACTTTACAGTACTTTGCTACTACATTGCTGTACTTTGCCACTACTTTGCCGCACTTTTCCACTACTTTGCCGTACTTTGCCACTACTTTTCAGTACTTTGACACTACTTTGCAATACTTTGCAACTACTTTGCCGTACTTTCCCACTACTGTGCAGTACTTTGCAACTACTTTGCTGAACTTTGCAACAACTGTGCAGTTCTTTGCCACTACTTTGCCGTCCTTTGCCACTACTTTGCCGTACTTTGCAGTACTTTTCCACTATTTTGCCGTACTTTGACACTACTTTGCAGTACGTTTCCACTACTATGCCGTACTTTGCCACTACTTTGCCGTACTTAGCCACTACTTTGCCGTACTTTGCCACTACTTTGCCGTAATTTTCCACTACTTTTCAGTACTTTGCCACTACTTTGTCCTACTTTGACACTACTTTGCCACAACTTTGCCACTACTTTGCCTTTACTTTGCCACTACTTTGCCGTAATTGGCCACGACTTTGCCGTACGTTTCCACTACTATGCCGTACTTTGCCACTACTTTGCCGTACATTGCCACTACTTTTCAGTAATTTGCCAAAACTTTGCAGTACTTTACCACTACTTTGCCGTATTTTGCAGTACTTTGCAGTACATTGCCACTACTTTTCATTAATTTGCCACTACTTTGCAGTACTTTGCAAGTACTTTGCCGAACTTTGCCACTAATTTGCCCTACTTTGCCACTACTTTGCCGTTCTTTGACACTACTTTGCAGTACGTTTCCACTACTATGCCGTACTTTGCCTCTACTTTGCCGTACATAGCCACTACTTAACCGAACTTTGCCACTACTTTGTCATACTTTGCTACTACTTTGCCGTACATTGCCACTAGTTTTCAAAACTTTAACACTACTTTACAGTACTTTGCTACGACATTGCTGTACTTTGCTACTACTTTTCAATACTTTGCCGTACTTTGCCGTACATTGCCGTACTTTGCCGTACTTTGCCACTACTTTGCCGTACTTTTCCACTACTTTTCAGTACTTTGCCACTACTTTGTCCTACTTTGCCACTACTTTGTCACAACTTTGCCACTACTTGGCCTCTACTTTGCCACTACTTTGCCATTCTTTGACACTACTTTGCAGTACGTTTCCACTACTATGCCGTACTTTGCCTCTACTTTGCCGTACTTAGCCATAACTTAGTCGAACTTTGCCATAACTTTGTCATACTTTGCCACTACTTTTCAAAACTTTAACACTACTTTACAATACTTTGCTACTACATTGCTGTACTTTGCCACTACTTTTCGCTACATTGCCGTACTTTGCCGTACTTTGCCACTACTTTGCCATACTTTGCAACTACTTTTCAGTACTTTGCCACTACTTTGTCCTACTTTGTCACTACTTTGACGCAACTTTGCCACTACTTTGCCTCTACTTTGCCACTACTTTGCCGTACTTTGCCACTATTTTGCCGTACTTTGACACTACTATGCCCTACTTTGCGACTACTTTGTGACTACTTTGCCACTACTTTGCCACTACTTTGCCGTACTTTGCAGTACTTTACCACAACTTTGCCCTACTTTGCCACTACTTTGCCGTACTTTGACTCTACTTTGCTGTACTTTGCCACTACTTTGCCGTACTATGCCACTACTTTTCAGTAATTTGCCAACACTTTGCAATACTTCGCAACTGCTTTGCAGTACTTTGCCACTACTTTGCCGTACTTTCCCACTACTGTGCTGTACTTCGCCACTACTTTGCCGTATTTTGCCACTACTGTGCAGTACTTTGCCACTACTTTGCCGTCCTTTGCCGTACTTTGCTGTACTTTGCTACTACTTTGCCCTATTTTGCCACTATGTTGCCGTAATTTGACACTACTTTGTAGTACGTTTCCACTACTATGCCGTACTTTGCCACTACTTAGCCGAACTTTGCCACTACTTTGTCATACTTTGCCAGTACTTTGCCGTACGTTGCCACTACTTTTCAAAACTTTAACACTACTTTACAGTACTTTGCTACTACTTTCCCGCACTTTGCCACTAATTTGCCGTACTCTGCCACTACTTTTCAGTACTTTGCCATTACTTTGTCCTACTTTGCCACTACTTTGCCACTGCTTTGCCACTACTTTGCCTCTACTTTGCCACTGCTATGCCGTACTTTGCAACTACTTTACCGTACTTTTCCACTACTTTGCCGTACTTGGCCACTACTTTGCCGTACTTTTCCACTACTTTGCCGTACTTTGCCACTACTTTTCAGTACTAAGACACTACATTGCAATACTTTGCAACTACTTTGCCGTACTTTCCCACTACTGTGCAGTGCTTTGCAACTACTTTGCTGTACTTTGCAACAACTGTGCAGTACTTTGCCACTATTTTGCCGTCCTTTGCCACTACTTTGCCACTACTTTGCCGTACTTTGCCACTACTTTGCCGTACTTTGCCACTACTTTTCACTACTTTTCACTACTTTGCCGTACTTTACCGTACTTTTCCGTACTTTGCAAGTACTTTGCCGAACTTTGCCACTACTTTGCCCTACTTTGCCACTACTTTGCCGTTCCTTGACACTACTTAGCCGAACTTTGCCACTACTTTGTTATACTTTGCTACTACTTTGCCGTACATTGCCACTACTTGTCAAAACTTTAACACTACTTTACAGTACTTTGCTACTACATTGCTGTACTTTGCCACTACTTTTCGCTACTTTGCCGTACTTTCCCGTACTTTGCAACTACTTTGCCGTACTCTGCCACTACTTTTCAGTACTTTGCCATTACTTTGTCCTACTTTGCCACTGCTTTGCCACTACTTTGCCTCTACTTTGCCACTGCTATGCCGTACTTTGCCACTACTTTACCATACTTTTCCACTACTTTGCCGTACTTGGCCACTACTTTTCTGTACTTTGACACTACTTTGCAATACTTCGCAACTGCTTTGCAGTACTTTGCCACTACTTTGCCGTACATTCCCACGACTGTGCAGTACTTCGCCACTACTTTGCCGTATTTTGCCACTACTGTGCAGTACTTTGCCACTACTTTGCCGTCCTTTGCCGTAATTTGCAGTACTTTGCTACTACTTTGCCCTATTTTGCTACTATTTTGCCGTACTTTGACACTACTTTGCAGTACGTTTCCACTACTATGCCGTACTTTGCCACTACTTTGTTGTACTTAGCCATTACATAGCTGAACTTCGCCCCTACTTCGCCGTACTTTGCCACTAATTTTCCGTACTTTGCCGATGCTTTGACGTACTTTGCCACTACTTTTCAGTACTTTGCCGTACTTTGAAACTAATTTGCTGTACTTTGCCACTACTTTGTCGTACTTTGCCACTACTTTTCAGTAATTTGCCAAAACTTTGCAGTACTTTGCCACTACTTTGCCGTACTTAGCCACTACTTAGCCGAACTTTGCCACTACTTTGTCATACTTTGCCACTACTTTGTCATACTTTGTCACTACTTTGCCGTACGTTGCCACTACTTTTCAAAACTTTAACACTACTTTACAGTACTTTGCTACTACTTTCCCGCACTTTGCCACTAATTTGCCGTACTCTGCCACTACTTTTCAGTACTTTGCCATTACTTTGTCCTACTTTGCCACTACTTTGCCACTGCTTTGCCACTACTTTGCCTCTACTTTGCCACTGCTATGCCGTACTTTGCAACTACTTTACCGTACTTTTCCACTACTTTGCCGTACTTGGCCACTACTTTGCCGTACTTTTCCACTACTTTGCCGTACTTTGCCACTACTTTTCAGTACTAAGACACTACATTGCAATACTTTGCAACTACTTTGCCGTACTTTCCCACTACTGTGCAGTGCTTTGCAACTACTTTGCTGTACTTTGCAACAACTGTGCAGTACTTTGCCACTATTTTGCCGTCCTTTGCCACTACTTTGCCACTACTTTGCCGTACTTTGCCACTACTTTGCCGTACTTTGCCACTACTTTTCACTACTTTTCACTACTTTGCCGTACTTTACCGTACTTTTCCGTACTTTGCAAGTACTTTGCCGAACTTTGCCACTACTTTGCCCTACTTTGCCACTACTTTGCCGTTCCTTGACACTACTTAGCCGAACTTTGCCACTACTTTGTTATACTTTGCTACTACTTTGCCGTACATTGCCACTACTTGTCAAAACTTTAACACTACTTTACAGTACTTTGCTACTACATTGCTGTACTTTGCCACTACTTTTCGCTACTTTGCCGTACTTTCCCGTACTTTGCAACTACTTTGCCGTACTCTGCCACTACTTTTCAGTACTTTGCCATTACTTTGTCCTACTTTGCCACTGCTTTGCCACTACTTTGCCTCTACTTTGCCACTGCTATGCCGTACTTTGCCACTACTTTACCATACTTTTCCACTACTTTGCCGTACTTGGCCACTACTTTTCTGTACTTTGACACTACTTTGCAATACTTCGCAACTGCTTTGCAGTACTTTGCCACTACTTTGCCGTACATTCCCACGACTGTGCAGTACTTCGCCACTACTTTGCCGTATTTTGCCACTACTGTGCAGTACTTTGCCACTACTTTGCCGTCCTTTGCCGTAATTTGCAGTACTTTGCTACTACTTTGCCCTATTTTGCTACTATTTTGCCGTACTTTGACACTACTTTGCAGTACGTTTCCACTACTATGCCGTACTTTGCCACTACTTTGTTGTACTTAGCCATTACATAGCTGAACTTCGCCCCTACTTCGCCGTACTTTGCCACTAATTTTCCGTACTTTGCCGATGCTTTGACGTACTTTGCCACTACTTTTCAGTACTTTGCCGTACTTTGAAACTAATTTGCTGTACTTTGCCACTACTTTGTCGTACTTTGCCACTACTTTTCAGTAATTTGCCAAAACTTTGCAGTACTTTGCCACTACTTTGCCGTACTTAGCCACTACTTAGCCGAACTTTGCCACTACTTTGTCATACTTTGCCACTACTTTGTCATACTTTGTCACTACTTTGCCGTACGTTGCCACTACTTTTCAAAACTTTAACACTACTTTACAGTACTTTGCTACTACTTTCCCGCACTTTGCCACTAATTTGCCGTACTCTGCCACTACTTTTCAGTACTTTGCCATTACTTTGTCCTACTTTGCCACTACTTTGCCACTGCTTTGCCACTACTTTGCCTCTACTTTGCCACTGCTATGCCGTACTTTGCAACTACTTTACCGTACTTTTCCACTACTTTGCCGTACTTGGCCACTACTTTGCCGTACTTTTCCACTACTTTGCCGTACTTTGCCACTACTTTTCAGTACTAAGACACTACATTGCAATACTTTGCAACTACTTTGCCGTACTTTCCCACTACTGTGCAGTGCTTTGCAACTACTTTGCTGTACTTTGCAACAACTGTGCAGTACTTTGCCACTATTTTGCCGTCCTTTGCCACTACTTTGCCACTACTTTGCCGTACTTTGCCACTACTTTGCCGTACTTTGCCACTACTTTTCACTACTTTTCACTACTTTGCCGTACTTTACCGTACTTTTCCGTACTTTGCAAGTACTTTGCCGAACTTTGCCACTACTTTGCCCTACTTTGCCACTACTTTGCCGTTCCTTGACACTACTTAGCCGAACTTTGCCACTACTTTGTTATACTTTGCTACTACTTTGCCGTACATTGCCACTACTTGTCAAAACTTTAACACTACTTTACAGTACTTTGCTACTACATTGCTGTACTTTGCCACTACTTTTCGCTACTTTGCCGTACTTTCCCGTACTTTGCAACTACTTTGCCGTACTCTGCCACTACTTTTCAGTACTTTGCCATTACTTTGTCCTACTTTGCCACTGCTTTGCCACTACTTTGCCTCTACTTTGCCACTGCTATGCCGTACTTTGCCACTACTTTACCATACTTTTCCACTACTTTGCCGTACTTGGCCACTACTTTTCTGTACTTTGACACTACTTTGCAATACTTCGCAACTGCTTTGCAGTACTTTGCCACTACTTTGCCGTACATTCCCACGACTGTGCAGTACTTCGCCACTACTTTGCCGTATTTTGCCACTACTGTGCAGTACTTTGCCACTACTTTGCCGTCCTTTGCCGTACTTTGCAGTACTTTGCTACTACTTTGCCCTATTTTGCTACTATTTTGCCGTACTTTGACACTACTTTGCAGTACGTTTCCACTACTATGCCGTACTTTGCCACTACTTTGTTGTACTTAGCCATTACATAGCTGAACTTCGCCCCTACTTCGCCGTACTTTGCCACTAATTTTCCGTACTTTGCCGATGCTTTGACGTACTTTGCCACTACTTTTCAGTACTTTGCCGTACTTTGAAACTAATTTGCTGTACTTTGCCACTACTTTGTCGTACTTTGCCACTACTTTTCAGTAATTTGCCAAAACTTTGCAGTACTTTGCCACTACTTTGCCGTACTTAGCCACTACTTAGCCGAACTTTGCCACTACTTTGTCATACTTTGCCACTACTTTGTCATACTTTGTCACTACTTTGCCGTACGTTGCCACTACTTTTCAAAACTTTAACACTACTTTACAGTACTTTGCTATTACTTTGCCGTACTTTGCCACAACTTTGCCCAACTTTGCAACTATTTTGACGTACTTTGACACTACTTTGCAGTACTTCGCCACTACTTTTCTGTACTTTGCCACTACTTTTCCGTACTTTGCTACTACATTGCTGTACTTTGCCACTACTTTGCCGTACTTTTCCACTACTTTGCCGTACTTTGCCACTACTTTTCAGTACTATGACACTACTTTGCAATACTTTGCAACTACTTTGCCGTACTTTCCCACTACTTTGCCGTACTTTGCAGTACTTTTCCACTATTTTGCTGTACTTTGACACTACTTTGCAGTACGTTTCCACTACTATGCCGTACTTTGCCACTACTTTGCCGTACTTAGCCACTACTTAGCCGAACTTTGACACTACTTTGTCATACTTTGCTACTACTTTGCCGTACTTTGCCACTAATTATGCAGTACTTACTTACTACTTTACAGCACTTTGTCACTTCTTTGCTGTACTTCGCCACTACTTTGCCGTACTTTGCCACTACTTTTCCGTACTTTGCCAATGCTTTGACGTACTTTGCCACTACTTTTCAGTACTTTGCCACTACTTTGCAGTACTTTCTTACTACTTTGCAGTACTTTGCCGTCCTTTGCCACTACTTTGCCGTACTTTGAAGTAATTTGCCACTACTTTGCCCTACTTTGCCACTATTTTGCCGTGCTTTGACACTACTTTGCAGTACGTTTCCACTACAATGCCGTACTTTGCCACTACTTTGTCGTACTTAGCCACTACTTAGCCGAACTTCGCCCCTACTTTGCCGTACTTTGCCACTAATTTTCCGTACTTTGCCGATGCTTTGACGTACTTTGCCACTACTTTTCAGTACTTTGCCACTAATTTGCAGCACTTAGCCACTACATTGCAGAACGTTGCCGTACTTTGAAACTAATTTGCTGTACTTTGCCACTACTTTTCAGTACTTTGCCACTACTGTGCAGTACTTTGCCACTACTTTGCCGTCCTTTGCCACTACTTTGCCGTACTTTGCAGTACTTTGCCACTACTTTGTCCTACTTTGCCACTATTTTGCCGTACTTTGTCACTACTTTGCAGTACGTTTCCACTACTATGCCGTACTTTGCCACTACTTTGTCGTACTTAGCCACTACTTAGCCGAACTTCGCCCCTACTTTGCCGTACTTTGCCACTAATTTTCCGTATTTTGCCGATGCTTTGACGTACTTTGCCACTACTTGTCAGCACTTTACCACTACATTGCAGTACTTTGCCGTACTTTGAAACTAATTTGCTGTACTTTGCCACTACTTTGTCGTACTTTGCCACTATTTTTCAGTAATTTGCCAAAACTTTGCAGTACTTTGCCACTTCTTTGCCGTACTTAGCCACTACTTAGCCGTACGTTGCCACTACTTTTCAAAACTTTAACACTACTTTACTGTACTTTGCTACTACATTGCTGTACTTTGCCACTACTTTTCACAACTTTGCAGTACGTTTCCACTACTATGCCGTACTTTGCCACTACTTTGTCGTACTTTGCCACTACTTTTCAGTAATTTGCCAAAACTTTGCAGTACTTTGCCACTACTTTGCCGTACTTAGCCACTACTTAGCCGAACTTTGCCACTACTTTGTCATACTTTGCCACTACTTTGTCATACTTTGTCACTACTTTGCCGTACGTTGCCACTACTTTTCAAAACTTTAACACTACTTTACAGTACTTTGCTATTACTTTGTCGTACTTTGCCACAACTTTGCCCAACTTTGCAACTATTTTGACGTACTTTGACACTACTTTGCAGTACTTCGCCACTACTTTTCTGTACTTTGCCACTACTTTTCCGTACTTTGCTACTACATTGCTGTACTTTGCCACTACTTTGCCGTACTTTTCCACTACTTTGCCGTACTTTGCCACTACTTTTCAGTACTATGACACTACTTTGCAATACTTTGCAACTACTTTGCCGTACTTTCCCACTACTTTGCCGTACTTTGCAGTACTTTTCCACTATTTGCTGTACTTTGACACTACTTTGCAGTACGTTTCCACTACTATGCCGTACTTTGCCACTACTTTGCCGTACTTAGCCACTACTTAGCCGAACTTTGACACTACTTTGTCATACTTTGCTACTACTTTGCCGTACTTTGCCACTAATTATGCAGTACTTACTTACTACTTTACAGCACTTTGTCACTTCTTTGCTGTACTTCGCCACTACTTTGCCGTACTTTGCCACTACTTTTCCGTACTTTGCCAATGCTTTGACGTACTTTGCCACTACTTTTCAGTACTTTGCCACTACTTTGCAGTACTTTCTTACTACTTTGCAGTACTTTGCCGTCCTTTGCCACTACTTTGCCGTACTTTGAAGTAATTTGCCACTACTTTGCCCTACTTTGCCACTATTTTGCCGTGCTTTGACACTACTTTGCAGTACGTTTCCACTACAATGCCGTACTTTGCCACTACTTTGTCGTACTTAGCCACTACTTAGCCGAACTTCGCCCCTACTTTGCCGTACTTTGCCACTAATTTTCCGTACTTTGCCGATGCTTTGACGTACTTTGCCACTACTTTTCAGTACTTTGCCACTAATTTGCAGCACTTAGCCACTACATTGCAGAACGTTGCCGTACTTTGAAACTAATTTGCTGTACTTTGCCACTACTTTTCAGTACTTTGCCACTACTGTGCAGTACTTTGCCACTACTTTGCCGTCCTTTGCCACTACTTTGCCGTACTTTGCAGTACTTTGCCACTACTTTGTCCTACTTTGCCACTATTTTGCCGTACTTTGTCACTACTTTGCAGTACGTTTCCACTACTATGCCGTACTTTGCCACTACTTTGTCGTACTTAGCCACTACTTAGCCGAACTTCGCCCCTACTTTGCCGTACTTTGCCACTATTTTGCCGTACTTTGACACTACTTTGCAGTACGTTTCCACTACTATGCCGTACTTTGCCACTACTTTGCCGTACTTAGCCACTACTTAGCCGAACTTTGCCACTACTTTGTCGTACTTTGCCACTACTTTGCCGTACTTTGCCACTAATTTTCCGTACTTTGCCGATGCTTTGACGTACTTTGCCACTACTTTTTAGTACTTTGCCACTACTTTGCAGCTCTTTGCCATTACATTGCAGTACTTTGCCGTACTTTGAAACTAATTTGCTGTACTTTGCCACTACTTTGTCGTACTTTGCCACTACTTTTCAGTAATTTGCCAAAACTTTGCAGTACTTTGCCACTACTTTGCCGTATTTTGCAGTACTTTGCCACTACTATGCTTTACTTTGTCACTACTTTTCATTAATTTGCCACTACTTTGCAGTACTTTGACACTACTTTGTCATACTTTGCCACTACTTTGCCGTACATTGCCACTAATTTTTCAGTACTTACTTACTACTGTCCAGTACTTTGTCACTACTTTGCTGTACTTCGCCACTACTTTGCCGTACTTTGCCAATACTTTTCCATACTTTGCCAATGCTTTTACGTACTTTGCCACTACTTTTCAGTACTTTGCCACTACTGTGCAGTACTTCGCCACTACTTTTCTGTACTTTGCCACTACTTTTCCGTACTTTGCCAATGCTTTGACGCACTTTGCCACTACTTTTCAGTACTGTGCCTCTAATTTGCAGTACGTTCTTACTACTTTGCAGTACTTCGCCACCACTTTGCAAGTACTTTGCCGAACTTTGCCACTACTTTGCCCTACTTTGCCACTACTTTGCCGTTCTTTGACACTAATTTGCAGTACGTTTCCACTACTATGCTGTACTTTGCCTCTACTTTGCCGTACTTAGCCACTACTTAGCCGAACTTTGCCACTACTTTGTCATACTTTGCTACTACTTTGCCGTACATTGCCACTACTTTTCAAAACATTAACACTACTTTACAGTACTTTGCTACTACATTGCTGTACTTTGCCACTACTTTGCCGTACTTTTCCACTACTTTGCCGTACTTTGCCACTACTTTTAAGTAATTTGACACTACTTTGCAATACTTTGCAACTACTTTGCCGTACTTTCCCACTACTGTGCAGTACTTTGAAACTACTTTGCTGTACTTTGCAACAACTCTGCAGTTCTTTGCCACTACTTTGCCGTCCTTTGCCACTACTTTGCCGTACTTTGCAGTACGTTTCCACTACTATGCCGTAATTTGCCACTACTTTGCCGTACTTAGCCACTACTTAGCCGAACTTTGACACTACTTTGTCATACTTTGCCACTACTTTGCCGTACATTGCCACTAATTATGCAGTACTTACTAACTACTTTACAGTACTTTGTCACTTCATTGCTGTACTTCGCCACTACTTTGCCGTACTTTGCCACTACTTTTCCGTACTTTGGCAATGCTTTGACGTACTTTGCCACTACTTTTCAGTACTTTGCCACTACTTTGCAGTACTTTCTTACTACTTTGCACTACTTTGCCGTCCTTTGCCACTACTTTGCCGTACTTTGAAGTACTTTGCCACTACTTTGCCCTACTTTGCCACTATTTTGCCGTACTTTGACACTACTTTGCAGTACGTTTCCACTAGTATGCCGTACTTTGCCACTACTTTGTCGTACTTAGCCACTAATTAGCCGAACTTTGCCACTACTTTGTCATACGTTGCTACTACTTTGCCGTACATTGCCACTACTTTTCAAAACTTTAACACTACTTTACAGTACTTTGCTACTACATTGCTGTACTTTGCCACTACTTTGCCGTACTTTCCCACTACTGTGCAGTACTTTGCAACTACTTTGCTGTACTTTGCAACAACTGTACAGCACTTTGCCACTATTTTGCAGTACTTTGCCGTACGTTGAATCTAGTTTTCTGTAATTTGCCACTACTTTTTCGTACTTTGCCACTACTTTGCCGTATTTTGCAGTACATTGCCACTACTTTGCAGTACTTTGCCACTACTTTTCATTAATTTGCCACTACTTTGCAGTACTTTGCCACTACTTTGTCATACTTTGCCTCTACTTTGCCGGACTTAGCCACTACTTAGCCGAACTTTGCCACTACTTTGTCATACTTTGCTACTACTTTGCCGTACATTGCCACTACTTTTCAAAACATTAACACTACTTTACAGTACTTTGCCACTACATTGCCGTACTTTTCCACTACTTTGCCGTACTTTGCCACTACTTTTAAGTACTTTGACACTACTTTGCAATACTTTGCAACTACTTTGCCGTACTTTCCCACTACTGTGCAGTACTTTGAAACTACTTTGCTGTACTTTGCAACAACTGTGCAGTACTTTGCCACTACTTTGCCGTCCTTTGCACTACTTTGCCGTACTTTGCAGTACGTTTCCACTACTATGCCGTACTTTGCCACTACTTTGCCGTAATTAGCCACTACTTAGCTGAACTTTGACACTACTTTGTCATACTTTGCCACTACTTTCCCGTACATTGCCACTAATTATGCAGTACTTACTTACTACTTTACAGTACTTTGTCACTTCATTGCTGTACTTCGCCACTACTTTGCCGTACTTTGCCACTACTTTTCCGTACTTTGGCAATGCTTTGACGTACTTTGCCACTACTTTTCAGTACTTTGCCACTACTTTGCAGTACTTTCTTACTACTTTGCACTACTTTGCCGTTCTTTGCCACTACTTTACCGTACTTTGAAGTACTTTGCCACTACTTTGCCCTACTTTGCCACTATTTTGCCGTACTTTGACACTACTTTGCAGTACGTTTCCACTACTATGCCGTACTTTGCCACTACTTTGTCGTACTTAGCCACTAATTAGCCGAACTTTGCCACTACTTTGTCATACGTTGCTACTACTTTGCCGTACATTGCCACTACTTTTCAAAACTTTAACACTACTTTACAGTACTTTGCTACTACATTGCTGTACTTTGCCACTACTTTGCCGTACTTTCCCACTACTGTGCAGTACTTGGCAACTACTTTGCTGTACTTTGCAACAACTGTACAGCACTTTGCCACTATTTTGCAGTACTTTGCCGTACGTTGAATCTAGTTTTCTGTAATTTGCCACTACTTTTTCGTACTTTGCCACTACTTTGCCGTATTTTGCAGTACATTGCCACTACTTTGCAGTACTTTGCCACTACTTTTCATTAATTTGCCACTACTTTGCAGTACTTTGCCACTACTTTGTCATACTTTGCCTCTACTTTGCCGTACTTAGCCACTACTTAGCCGAACTTTGCCACTACTTTGTCATACTTTGCTACTACTTTGCCGTACATTGCCACTACTTTTCAAAACATTAACACTACTTTACAGTACTTTGCTACTACATTGCTGTACTTTGCTACTACTTTGCCGTACTTTGCCACTACTTTTAAGTACTTTGACACTACTTTGCAATACTTTGCAACTACTTTGCCGTACTTTCCCACTACTGTGCAGTACTTTGAAACTACTTTGCTGTACTTTGCAACAACTGTGCAGTACTTTGCCACTACTTTGCCGTCCTTTGCACTACTTTGCCGTACTATGCAGTACGTTTCCACTACTATGCCGTACTTTGCCACTACTTTGCCGTAATTAGCCACTACTTAGCCGAACTTTGACACTACTTTGTCATACTTTGCCACTACTTTGCCGTACATTGCCACTAATTATGCAGTACTTACTTACTACTTTACAGTACTTTGTCACTTCATTGCTGTACTTCGCCACTACTTTGCCGTACTTTGCCACTACTTTTCCGTACTTTGGCAATGCTTTGACGTACTTTGCCACTACTTTTCAGTACTTTGCCACTACTTTGCAGTACTTTCTTACTACTTTGCACTACTTTGCCGTCCTTTGCCACTACTTTGCCGTACTTTGAAGTACTTTGCCACTACTTTGCCCTAATTTGCCACTATTTTGCCGTACTTTGACACTACTTTGCAGTACGTTTCCACTACTATGCCGTACTTTGCCACTACTTTGTCGTACTTAGCCACTAATTAGCCGAACTTTGCCACTACTTTGTCATACGTTGCTACTACTTTGCCGTACATTGCCACTACTTTTCAAAACTTTAACACTACTTTACAGTACTTTGCTACTACATTGCTGTACTTTGCCACTACTTTGCCGTACTTTCCCACTACTGTGCAGTACTTGGCAACTACTTTGCTGTACTTTGCAACAACTGTACAGCACTTTGCCACTATTTTGCAGTACTTTGCCGTACGTTGAATCTACTTTTCTGTAATTTGCCACTACTTTTTCGTACTTTGCCACTATTTTGCCGTATTTTGCAGTACATTGCCACTGCTTTGCAGTACTTTGCCACTACTTTTCATTAATTTGCCACTACTTTGCAGTACTTTGCCACTACTTTGTCATACTTTGCTACTAATTTGCCGTACGTTGCCACTACTTTTCAAAACTTTAACACTACTTTACAGTATTTTGCTACTACATTGCTGAATTTTGCCACTACTTTTCACAACTTTGCCGTACATTACCGTACTTTTCCGTACTTTGCCACTACTTTGCCGTACTTAGCCACTACTTAGCCGAACTTTGCCACTACTTTGCCGGACGTTGCCACTACTTTTCAAAACTTTAAGACTATTTTACAGTACTTTGCTACTATATTGCTGTACTTTGCCACTACTTTTCACTACTTTGCCGTACTCTACCGTACTTGTCCGTACTTTGCCACTATTTGCCGTACTTTGCCACTACTTTGCCTTACTTTGCCACTATTTTGCCGTACTTTGACACTACTTTGCAGTACGTTTCCACTACTATGCCGTACTTTGCCGCTACTTTGCCGTACTTTGCCACTACTTTGCGGTACTTTGACACTACTTTGCAGTATGTTTCCACTACTTTGCCGTACTTAGCCACTACTTAGCCGAACTTTGCCACTACTTTGTCAATCTTTGCCACTACTTTGTCGTACGTTGCCACTACTTTTCAAAACTTTAACACTACTTTACAGTACTTTGCTACTACATTGCTGTAATTTGCCACTACCTTTCACTACTTTGGCGTACTTTACCGTACTTATCCGTACTTTGCCTCTACTTTGCCGTACTTAGCCACTACTTAGCCGAACTTTGCCACTACTTTGTCATATATCGCCACTACTTTGCCGTACGTTGCCACTACTTTTCAAAACTTTAAGACTATTTTACAGTACTTTGCTACTACATTGCTGTACTTTGCCACTAGTTTTCACTACTTTACCGTACTTTACCGTACTTTTCCGTACTTTGCCACTACTTTGCCGTACTTTGCAACTACTTTGCCCTACTTTGCCACTATTTTGCCGTACTTTCACACTACTTTGCAGTACGTTTCCACTACTATGCCGTACTTTGCCACTACTTTGCCGTACTTTGCAACTACTTTGCGGTACTTTGACACTACTTTGCAGTATGTTTCCACTACTATGTCGTACTTTGCCACTACTTTGCCGTACTTAGCCACTACTTAGCCGAACTTTGCCACTATTTTGTCAAACTTTGCCTCTACTTTGCCGTACGTTGCTACTACTTTTCAAAACTTTAACACTACTTTTCCTACTTTGCTACTACATTGCTGTACTTTGCCACAACTTTGCCGTACTTTCCCACTACTGTGCATTACTTTGCCACTACTTTGCCGTCCTTTGCCACTACTTTGCCGTACTTTGCAGTACTTTGCCACTATTTTGCAGTACTTTGACACTACTTTACAGTACGTTTCCACTACTATGCCGTACTTTGCCACTACTTTGCCGTACTTAGCCACTACTTAGCCGAACTTTGCTACTACTTTGTCATGCTTTGCCACTACTTTGCCGTACATTGCCACTATTTTTCGAAACGTTAACACTACTTTACAGTACTTTGTCTCTACTTTGCTGTACTTCGCCTCTACTTTGCCATACTTTGCCACTACTTTTCCGTACTTTGCCAATGCTTTGACGTACTTTGCCACCACTTTTCAGTACTTTGCCACTACTTTGCAGTACTTTCTTACTACTTTGCAGTACTTTGCCACTACTTTACTGTACGTTGCCACTACTTTGCAGCACTTTGCCATTACTTTGCAGTACTTTGCCGTACTTTTAAACTAGTTTGCTGTACTTTGCCACTACTTTGTCGTACTTTGCCACTACTTTGCCGTATTTTGCAGTACTTTGCCACTACTTTGCAGTACTTTGCAAGTACTTTGCCGTACATTGCCACTACTTTGCCGCACTTTTTCACTATTTTTCCGTACTTGGCAACTACTTTTCTGTACTTTGTCACGTCTTTTTCGTACTTTGCCACTACTTTTCAATACTTTACTGCTACTTTGCAGTACTTTGCAACAACTTTGCCGTACTTTGAAGTACTTTGCCACTACTTTGCCCTACTTTGCCACTACTTTGGCACTACTTTGCCACTACTTTGCCATACTTTGACACTACTTTGCAGTTCGTTTCCACTACTATGCCGTACTTTGCTTCTACTTTGCCGTACTTAGCCACTACATAGCCGAACTTTGCCACTACTTTGTCATACTTTGCCACTACTTTGCCGTACATTGCCACTACTTTTCAAAACTTTAACACTACTTTGCAGTACTTTGCAACTACATTGCTGTACTTTGCCACTACTTTTCACTACTTTGCCGTACTTTGCCGTACTTTGCCACTACTTTTCAGTACTTTGCCACTACTTTGTCCTACTTTGCCACTACTGTGCCACAACTTTGCCACTACATTGCCTCTACTTTTTCACTACTTTGCCTCTACTTTGCCATTACTTTGCCGTACTTTGCCACTACTTTGCCGTACTTTGCCACTAATTTGCAGTACGTTTCCACTACTATGCCGTACTTTTCCACAAATTTGTCGTACTTTGCCACTACTTTTCTGTACTTTGACACTACTTTGCAATACTTCGCAACTGCTTTGCAGTACTTTGCCACTACTTTGCAGTACTTTCCCACTACTGTGCAGTACTTTGCCACTACTTCGCCGTCCTTTGCCACTACTTTGCCGTAAATTGCCACTACTTTTCAGAACTTTGCCACTGCTTTTCAGTACTTTGCCACTACTTTGCTGTACTTTGCCACTATTTTGCCGTACATTGCCACTACTTTGCCGTAAATTGCCACTACTTTTAAGAACTTTGCCACTGCTTTTCAGTACTTTGCCAATACTTTGCCGTACTTTGCCACTATTTTGCCGTACTTTGCCACTACTTTGCCGTACGTTGCCCCTACTTTGCCGTACATTGCAACACTTTGCCTCTACTTTGCCGTACTTTGCCGTACTTACAGTACTTTGCGATACTTTGCAATTAATTTGCTGTACTTTGCCACTACTTTGCCACTACTTAGCCGTACTTTGCTACTACTTTTCAGTACTTTGTCACTACTTTGTAATACTTTGCCACTACTTTGCCGTACTTTGCAACTACTTTGCAGTACTTTGCCACTACTTTGCCGTACTTTGCCACTACTGTGCAGTTCTTTGCCAGTACTTTACCGTCCTTTGCCACTACTTTGCAGCACTTTGCCACTACTTTGCAGTACTTTGCCAGTACTTTGCAGTACTTTCTTACTACTTTGCCGTACTTTTCCACTACTTTGCAGTACTTTGCAATTACTTTGCCATTCTTTGCCGTACTTTGCCTCTATTTTGCCACTACTTTTCTGTAATTTGCCACTACTTGCCAGTACTTTGCCACTACTTTCCAGTACATAGCCAATTTTTTTCAGTACTTTTCCTCTTCTTTGCAGTAATTTGCCATTACTTTGCCGTACTTTGCCACTACTTTGCCGTACTTTGCCGTACCTTGCCTCTACTTTGCCGTACTTTGCCTCTACTTTCCCGTACTTTTCAAGACTTTGCCACTACTTTTCAGTATTTTGCCACTACTTGGCATACTTTGCCACTGCTTTTTAGTGCTTTACTAATACTTTGCCGTACTTTGCCACTACTTTGCAGTGCTTTTCTACTACTTTGCAGCAGTACTTTGCCACTACTTTTCAGTACTTTGCCACTACTTTGCCGTCCTTTACCACTACTTTGCCCCTCTTTTCCACTACTTTGCTGTACTTTGCCACTACTTTGCAGTACTTTGCCACTACTTTTCAGTACTTGCCACTACTTTGCAGTACTTTGCCACTACTTTTCAGTACTTTGCAGTACTTTACAATTACTTTGCCATACTTTGCCACTACTTTGCCGTACTTTGCCACTACTTTGCCGTACTTTTCAGTACTTTGTCACAATTTTTGCAGTACTTTGCCACTATTTTGCCATACTTTGCCACTATTCCGCAGTATTTTGCCACTACTTTGCCGTACTTTGCCACAATATTGCCACTTCTTCGCCACTACTTTTCAGTAATTTGCCACTACTTTGCAGTACTTTGCCACTACTTTAAGTACTTTGCCACTAATTTGCCGTACTTTGCCACTACTTTGCCGTACTTAGCCACTACTTAGCCGAACTTTGCTACTACTTTGTCATGCTTTGCCACTACTTTGCCGTACATTGCCACTATTTTTCGAAACGTTAACACTACTTTACAGTACTTTGTCTCTACTTTGCTGTACTTCGCCTCTACTTTGCCATACTTTGCCACTACTTTTCCGTACTTTGCCAATGCTTTGACGTACTTTGCCACCACTTTTCAGTACTTTGCCACTACTTTGCAGTACTTTCTTACTACTTTGCAGTACTTTGCCACTACTTTACTGTACGTTGCCACTACTTTGCAGCACTTTGCCATTACTTTGCAGTACTTTGCCGTACTTTTAAACTAGTTTGCTGTACTTTGCCACTACTTTGTCGTACTTTGCCACTACTTTGCCGTATTTTGCAGTACTTTGCCACTACTTTGCAGTACTTTGCAAGTACTTTGCCGTACATTGCCACTACTTTGCCGCACTTTTTCACTATTTTTCCGTACTTGGCAACTACTTTTCTGTACTTTGTCACGTCTTTTTCGTACTTTGCCACTACTTTTCAATACTTTACTGCTACTTTGCAGTACTTTGCAACAACTTTGCCGTACTTTGAAGTACTTTGCCACTACTTTGCCCTACTTTGCCACTACTTTGGCACTACTTTGCCACTACTTTGCCATACTTTGACACTACTTTGCAGTTCGTTTCCACTACTATGCCGTACTTTGCTTCTACTTTGCCGTACTTAGCCACTACATAGCCGAACTTTGCCACTACTTTGTCATACTTTGCCACTACTTTGCCGTACATTGCCACTACTTTTCAAAACTTTAACACTACTTTGCAGTACTTTGCAACTACATTGCTGTACTTTGCCACTACTTTTCACTACTTTGCCGTACTTTGCCGTACTTTGCCACTACTTTTCAGTACTTTGCCACTACTTTGTCCTACTTTGCCACTACTGTGCCACAACTTTGCCACTACATTGCCTCTACTTTTTCACTACTTTGCCTCTACTTTGCCATTACTTTGCCGTACTTTGCCACTACTTTGCCGTACTTTGCCACTAATTTGCAGTACGTTTCCACTACTATGCCGTACTTTTCCACAAATTTGTCGTACTTTGCCACTACTTTTCTGTACTTTGACACTACTTTGCAATACTTCGCAACTGCTTTGCAGTACTTTGCCACTACTTTGCAGTACTTTCCCACTACTGTGCAGTACTTTGCCACTACTTCGCCGTCCTTTGCCACTACTTTGCCGTAAATTGCCACTACTTTTCAGAACTTTGCCACTGCTTTTCAGTACTTTGCCACTACTTTGCTGTACTTTGCCACTATTTTGCCGTACATTGCCACTACTTTGCCGTAAATTGCCACTACTTTTAAGAACTTTGCCACTGCTTTTCAGTACTTTGCCAATACTTTGCCGTACTTTGCCACTATTTTGCCGTACTTTGCCACTACTTTGCCGTACGTTGCCCCTACTTTGCCGTACATTGCAACACTTTGCCTCTACTTTGCCGTACTTTGCCGTACTTACAGTACTTTGCGATACTTTGCAATTAATTTGCTGTACTTTGCCACTACTTTGCCACTACTTAGCCGTACTTTGCTACTACTTTTCAGTACTTTGTCACTACTTTGTAATACTTTGCCACTACTTTGCCGTACTTTGCAACTACTTTGCAGTACTTTGCCACTACTTTGCCGTACTTTGCCACTACTGTGCAGTTCTTTGCCAGTACTTTACCGTCCTTTGCCACTACTTTGCAGCACTTTGCCACTACTTTGCAGTACTTTGCCAGTACTTTGCAGTACTTTCTTACTACTTTGCCGTACTTTTCCACTACTTTGCAGTACTTTGCAATTACTTTGCCATTCTTTGCCGTACTTTGCCTCTATTTTGCCACTACTTTTCTGTAATTTGCCACTACTTGCCAGTACTTTGCCACTACTTTCCAGTACATAGCCAATTTTTTTCAGTACTTTTCCTCTTCTTTGCAGTAATTTGCCATTACTTTGCCGTACTTTGCCACTACTTTGCCGTACTTTGCCCTACCTTGCCTCTACTTTGCCGTACTTTGCCTCTACTTTCCCGTACTTTTCAAGACTTTGCCACTACTTTTCAGTATTTTGCCACTACTTGGCATACTTTGCCACTGCTTTTTAGTGCTTTACTAATACTTTGCCGTACTTTGCCACTACTTTTCAGTGCTTTTCTACTACTTTGCAGCAGTACTTTGCCACTACTTTTCAGTACTTTGCCACTACTTTGCCGTCCTTTACCACTACTTTGCCCCTCTTTTCCACTACTTTGCTGTACTTTGCCACTACTTTGCAGTACTTTGCCACTACTTTTCAGTACTTGCCACTACTTTGCAGTACTTTGCCACTACTTTTCAGTACTTTGCAGTACTTTACAATTACTTTGCCATACTTTGCCACTACTTTGCCGTACTTTGCCACTACTTTGCCGTACTTTTCAGTACTTTGTCACAATTTTTGCAGTACTTTGCCACTATTTTGCCATACTTTGCCACTATTCCGCAGTATTTTGCCACTACTTTGCCGTACTTTGCCACAATATTGCCACTTCTTCGCCACTACTTTTCAGTAATTTGCCACTACTTTGCAGTACTTTGCCACTACTTTAAGTACTTTGCCACTAATTTGCCGTACTTTGCCACTACTTTGCCGTACTTTGCCACTACTTTGCAGTACTTGGCCACTACTTTGCCGTACTTTGCCACTACTTTTCTGTATTTTACCACTACTTTTAAGTGCTTTGCCACTATTTTTTTGTATTTTTCCACTACTTTGCCGTACTTTGCCATTACTTTGCCACTACTTTGCCATAATTTGCCACTACCTTGCAGTACTTTGCCAGTACTGTGCAGTACTTTCTTACTACTTTGCTGTACTTTTCCACTACTTTTCAGTGCTTTGCTACAACTTTGCAGCAGTACTTTGCCACTACTTTTCAGTACGTTGCCACTACTTTGCCCCTCTTTGCCACTACTTTGCAGTACTTTGCCTCTACTTTGCCGTAAATTGCCACTATTTTGCCGTACTTTGCCACTACTTTGCAGTACTGTGCAGTACTTTGCCAGTACTTTGCAGTACTTTCTTACTACTTTGCAGTACTTTTCCACTACTTTGCAGTACTTTGCAATTACTTTGCCGTTCTTTGCCGTACTTTGCCTCTATTTTGCCACTACTTTTCAGTAATTTGCCACTACTTGTCAGTACATTGCCAATTTTGTTCAGTACTTTTCCTCTTCTTTGCAGTAATTTGCCATTACGTTGCCGTACTTTGCCACTACTTTGCCGTACTTTGCCGTATTTTGCCTCTACTTTGCCGTACTTTTCCACTACTTTTCAGTGCTTTGCTACAACTTTGCAGCAGTACTTTGCCACTACTTTTCAGTACATTGCCACTACTTTGCCCCTCTTTGCCACTACTTTGCAGTACTTTGCCTCTACTTTGCCGTAAATTGCCACTATTTTGCCGTACTTTGCCACTACTTTGCAGTACTGTGCAGTACTTTGCCAGTACTTTGCAGTACTTTCTTACTACTTTGCAGTACTTTTCCACTACTTTGCAGTAGTTTGCAATTACTTTGCCGTTCTTTGCCGTACTTTGCCTCTATTTTGCCACTACTTGTCAGTACTTTGTCACTACTTTCCAGTACATTGCCAATTTTGTTCAGTACTTTTCCTCTTCTTTGCAGTAATTTGCCATTACTTTGCCGTACTTTGCCACTACTTTGCCGTACTTTGCCGTATTTTGCCTCTACTTTGCCGTACTTTGCCTCTACTTTGCCGTACTTTTCAGTACTTTACCACTACTTTGCAGTACCTTGCCGTACTTTGCCACTACTTTGCCGTACTTTCCCTCTACTGTGCAGTACTTTGCCACTACTTCGCCGTCCTTTGCCACTACTTTGCCGTAAATTGCCACTACTTTTCAGTGCTTTGCTACAACTTTGCAGCAGTACTTTGCCACTACTTTTCAGTGCTTTGCCACTACTTTGCCCCTCTTGCCACTACTTTGCAGTACATTGCAATTACTTTGCCGTACTTTGCCACTACTTTGCCGTACTTTGCCACTACTTTTCAGCAATTTGCCACCACTTTTCAGTACTTTGCCACTACTTTGCAGTATTTTCTTACTACTTTGCAGTACTTTGCCACTACTTTACTGTACGTTGCCACTACTTTGCAGCACTTTGCCATTACTTTGCAGTACTTTGCCGTACTTTTAAACTAGTTTGCTGTACTTTGCCACTACTTTGTCGTACTTTGCCACTACTTTGCCGTATTTTGCAGTACTTTGCCACTACTTTGCAAGTACTTTGCCGTACATTGCCACTACTTTGCCGCACTTTTTCACTATTTTTCCGTACTTGGCAACTACTTTTCTGTACTTTGTCACGTCTTTTTCGTACTTTGCCACTACTTTTCAATACTTTACTGCTACTTTGCAGTACTTTGCAACAACTTTGCCGTACTTTGAAGTACTTTGCCACTACTTTGCCCTACTTTGCCACTACTTTGGCACTAATTTGCCACTACTTTGCCATACTTTGACACTACTTTGCAGTTCGTTTCCACTACTATGCCGTACTTTGCTTCTACTTTGCCGTACTTAGCCACTACATAGCCGAACTTTGCCACTACTTTGTCATACTTTGCCACTACTTTGCCGTACATTGCCACTACTTTTCAAAACTTTAACACTACTTTGCAGTACTTTGCAACTACATTGCTGTACTTTGCCACTACTTTTCACTACTTTGCCGTACTTTGCCGTACTTTGCCACTACTTTTCAGTACTTTGCCACTACTTTGTCCTACTTTGCCACTACTGTGCCACAACTTTGCCACTACATTGCCTCTACTTTGTCACTACTTTGCCTCTACTTTGCCATTACTTTGCCGTACTTTGCCACTACTTTGCCGTACTTTGCCACTAATTTGCAGTACGTTTCCACTACTATGCCGTACTTTTCCACAAATTTGTCGTACTTTGCCACTACTTTTCTGTACTTTGACACTACTTTGCAATACTTCGCAACTGCTTTGCAGTACTTTGCCACTACGTTGCAGTACTTTCCCACTACTGTGCAGTACTTTGCCACTACTTCGCCGTCCTTTGCCACTACTTTGCCGTAAATTGCCACTACTTTTCAGAACTTTGCCACTGCTTTTCAGTACTTTGCCACTACTTTGCTGTACTTTGCCACTATTTTGCCGTACTTTGCCACTACTTTGCCGTAAATTGCCACTACTTTTAAGAACTTTGCCACTGCTTTTCAGTACTTTGCCAATACTTTGCCGTACTTTGCCACTATTTTGCCGTACTTTGCCACTACTTTGCCGTACGTTGCCTCTACTTTGCCGTACATTGCAACACTTTGCCTCTACTTTGCCGTACTTTGCCGTACTTACAGTACTTTGCCTCTACTTTGCCGTAAATTGCCACTATTTTGCCGTACTTTGCCACTACTTTGCAGTACTGTGCAGTAATTTGCCATTACTTTGCCGTACTTTGCCACTACTTTGCCGTACTTTGCCGTACCTTGCCTCTACTTTGCCGTACTTTGCCTCTACTTTCCCGTACTTTTCAAGACTTTGCCACTACTTTTCAGTATTTTGCCACTACTTTGCATACTTTGCCACTGCTTTTTAGTGCTTTACTAATACTTTGCAGTAATTTGCCATTACTTTGCCGTACTTTGCCACTACTTTGCCGTACTTTGCCGTACCTTGCCTCTACTTTGCCGTACTTTGCCTCTACTTTCCCGTACTTTTCAAGACTTTGCCACTACTTTTCAGTATTTTGCCACTACTTTGCATACTTTGCAACTGCTTTTTAGTGCTTTACTAATACTTTGCCGTACTTTGCCACTACTTTTCAGTGCTTTGCTACTACTTTGCAGCAGTACTTTGCCACTACTTTTCAGTACTTTGCCACTACTTTGCCGTCCTTTACCACTACTTTGCCCCTCTTTTCCACTACTTTGCTGTACTTTGCCACTACTTTGCAGTACTTTGCCACTACTTTTCAGTACTTGCCACTACTTTGCAGTACTTTGCCACTACTTTTCAGTACTTTGCAGTACTTTACAATTACTTTGCCATACTTTGCCACTACTTTGCCGTACTTTGCCACTACTTTGCCGTACTTTTCAGTACTTTGTCACAATTTTTGCAGTACTTTGCCACTATTTTGCCATACTTTGCCACTATTCCGCAGTATTTTGCCACTACTTTGCCGTACTTTGCCACAATATTGCCACTTCTTCGCCACTACTTTTCAGTAATTTGCCACTACTTTGCAGTACTTTGCCACTACTTTAAGTACTTTGCCACTAATTTGCCGTACTTTGCCACTACTTTGCCACTACTTTGCCATACTTTGCCACTACTTTGCAGTACTTGGCCACTACTTTGCCGTACTTTGCCACTACTTTTCTGTATTTTACCACTACTTTTAAGTGCTTTGCCACTATTTTTTTGTATTTTTCCACTACTTTGCCGTACTTTGCCACTACCTTGCAGTACTTTGCCAGTACTGTGCAGTACTTTCTTACTACTTTGCTGTACTTTTCCACTACTTTTCAGTGCTTTGCTACAACTTTGCAGCAGTACTTTGCCACTACTTTTCAGTACGTTGCCACTACTTTGCCCCTCTTTGCCACTACTTTGCAGTACTTTGCCTCTACTTTGCCGTAAATTGCCACTATTTTGCCGTACTTTGCCACTACTTTGCAGTACTGTGCAGTACTTTGCCAGTACTTTGCAGTACTTTCTTACTACTTTGCAGTACTTTTCCACTACTTTGCAGTACTTTGCAATTACTTTGCCGTTCTTTGCCGTACTTTGCCTCTATTTTGCCACTACTTTTCAGTAATTTGCCACTACTTTCCAGTACATTGCCAATTTTGTTCAGTACTTTTCCTCTTCTTTGCAGTAATTTGCCATTACTTTGCCGTACTTTACCACTACTTTGCAGTACCTTGCCGTACTTTGCCACTACTTTGCCGTACTTTCCCTCTACTGTGCAGTACTTTGCCACTACTTCGCCGTCCTTTGCCACTACTTTGCCGTAAATTGCCACTACTTTTCAGTGCTTTGCTACAACTTTGCAGCAGTACTTTGCCACTACTTTTCAGCGCTTTGCCACTACTTTGCCCCTCTTGCCACTACTTTGCAGTACATTGCAATTACTTTGCCGTACTTTGCCACTACTTTGCCGTACTTTGCCACTACTTTTCAGCAATTTGCCACCACTTTTCAGTACTTTGCCACTACTTTGCAGTACTTTCTTACTACTTTGCAGTACTTTGCCACTACTTTACTGTACGTTGCCACTACTTTGCAGCACTTTGCCATTACTTTGCAGTACTTTGCCGTACTTTTAAACTAGTTTGCTGTACTTTGCCACTACTTTGTCGTACTTTGCCACTACTTTGCCGTATTTTGCAGTACTTTGCCACTACTTTGCAGTACTTTGCAAGTACTTTGCCGTACATTGCCACTACTTTGCCGCACTTTTTCACTATTTTTCCGTACTTGGCAACTACTTTTCTGTACTTTGTCACGTCTTTTTCGTACTTTGCCACTACTTTTCAATACTTTACTGCTACTTTGCAGTACTTTGCAACAACTTTGCCGTACTTTGAAGTACTTTGCCACTACTTTGCCCTACTTTGCCACTACTTTGGCACTAATTTGCCACTACTTTGCCATACTTTGACACTACTTTGCAGTTCGTTTCCACTACTATGCCGTACTTTGCTTCTACTTTGCCGTACTTAGCCACTACATAGCCGAACTTTGCCACTACTTTGTCATACTTTGCCACTACTTTGCCGTACATTGCCACTACTTTTCAAAACTTTAACACTACTTTGCAGTACTTTGCAACTACATTGCTGTACTTTGCCACTACTTTTCACTACTTTGCCGTACTTTGCCGTACTTTGCCACTACTTTTCAGTACTTTGCCACTACTTTGTCCTACTTTGCCACTACTGTGCCACAACTTTGCCACTACATTGCCTCTACTTTGTCACTACTTTGCCTCTACTTTGCCATTACTTTGCCGTACTTTGCCACTACTTTGCCGTACTTTGCCACTAATTTGCAGTACGTTTCCACTACTATGCCGTACTTTTCCACAAATTTGTCGTACTTTGCCACTACTTTTCTGTACTTTGACACTACTTTGCAATACTTCGCAACTGCTTTGCAGTACTTTGCCACTACGTTGCAGTACTTTCCCACTACTGTGCAGTACTTTGCCACTACTTCGCCGTCCTTTGCCACTACTTTGCCGTAAATTGCCACTACTTTTCAGAACTTTGCCACTGCTTTTCAGTACTTTGCCACTACTTTGCTGTACTTTGCCACTATTTTGCCGTACTTTGCCACTACTTTGCCGTAAATTGCCACTACTTTTAAGAACTTTGCCACTGCTTTTCAGTACTTTGCCAATACTTTGCCGTACTTTGCCACTATTTTGCCGTACTTTGCCACTACTTTGCCGTACGTTGCCTCTACTTTGCCGTACATTGCAACACTTTGCCTCTACTTTGCCGTACTTTGCCGTACTTACAGTACTTTGCCTCTACTTTGCCGTAAATTGCCACTATTTTGCCGTACTTTGCCACTACTTTGCAGTACTGTGCAGTAATTTGCCATTACTTTGCCGTACTTTGCCACTACTTTGCCGTACTTTGCCGTACCTTGCCTCTACTTTGCCGTACTTTGCCTCTACTTTCCCGTACTTTTCAAGACTTTGCCACTACTTTTCAGTATTTTGCCACTACTTTGCATACTTTGCCACTGCTTTTTAGTGCTTTACTAATACTTTGCAGTAATTTGCCATTACTTTGCCGTACTTTGCCACTACTTTGCCGTACTTTGCCGTACCTTGCCTCTACTTTGCCGTACTTTGCCTCTACTTTCCCGTACTTTTCAAGACTTTGCCACTACTTTTCAGTATTTTGCCACTACTTTGCATACTTTGCCACTGCTTTTTAGTGCTTTACTAATACTTTGCCGTACTTTGCCACTACTTTTCAGTGCTTTGCTACTACTTTGCAGCAGTACTTTGCCACTACTTTTCAGTACTTTGCCACTACTTTGCCGTCCTTTACCACTACTTTGCCCCTCTTTTCCACTACTTTGCTGTACTTTGCCACTACTTTGCAGTACTTTGGCACTACTTTTCAGTACTTGCCACTACTTTGCAGTACTTTGCCACTACTTTTCAGTACTTTGCAGTACTTTACAATTACTTTGCCATAATTTGCCACTACTTTGCCGTACTTTGCCACTACTTTGCCGTACTTTTCAGTACTTTGTCACAATTTTTGCAGTACTTTGCCACTATTTTGCCATACTTTGCCACTATTCCGCAGTATTTTGCCACTACTTTGCCGTACTTTGCCACAATATTGCCACTTCTTCGCCACTACTTTTCAGTAATTTGCCACTACTTTGCAGTACTTTGCCACTACTTTAAGTACTTTGCCACTAATTTGCCGTACTTTGCCACTACTTTGCCACTACTTTGCCGTACTTTGCCACTACTTTGCAGTACTTGGCCACTACTTTGCCGTACTTTGCCACTACTTTTCTGTATTTTACCACTACTTTTAAGTGCTTTGCCACTATTTTTTTGTATTTTTCCACTACTTTGCCGTACTTTGCCACTACTTTGCCACTACTTTGCCATAATTTGCCACTACCTTGCAGTACTTTGCCAGTACTGTGCAGTACTTTCTTACTACTTTGCTGTACTTTTCCACTACTTTTCAGTGCTTTGCTACAACTTTGCAGCAGTACTTTGCCACTACTTTTCAGTACGTTGCCACTACTTTGCCCCTCTTTGCCACTACTTTGCAGTACTTTGCCTCTACTTTGCCGTAAATTGCCACTATTTTGCCGTACTTTGCCACTACTTTGCAGTACTGTGCAGTAATTTGCCATTACTTTGCCGTACTTTGCCACTACTTTGCCGTACTTTGCCGTACCTTGCCTCTACTTTGCCGTACTTTGCCTCTACTTTCCCGTACTTTTCAAGACTTTGCCACTACTTTTCAGTATTTTGCCACTACTTTGCATACTTTGCCACTGCTTTTTAGTGCTTTACTAATACTTTGCAGTAATTTGCCATTACTTTGCCGTACTTTGCCACTACTTTGCCGTACTTTGCCGTACCTTGCCTCTACTTTGCCGTACTTTGCCTCTACTTTCCCGTACTTTTCAAGACTTTGCCACTACTTTTCAGTATTTTGCCACTACTTTGCATACTTTGCCACTGCTTTTTAGTGCTTTACTAATACTTTGCCGTACTTTGCCACTACTTTTCAGTGCTTTGCTACTACTTTGCAGCAGTACTTTGCCACTACTTTTCAGTACTTTGCCACTACTTTGCCGTCCTTTACCACTACTTTGCCCCTCTTTTCCACTACTTTGCTGTACTTTGCCACTACTTTGCAGTACTTTGCCACTACTTTTCAGTACTTGCCACTACTTTGCAGTACATTGCCACTACTTTTCAGTACTTTGCAGTACTTTACAATTACTTTGCCATACTTTGCCACTACTTTGCCGTACTTTGCCACTACTTTGCCGTACTTTTCAGTACTTTGTCACAATTTTTGCAGTACTTTGCCACTATTTTGCCATACTTTGCCACTATTCCGCAGTATTTTGCCACTACTTTGCCGTACTTTGCCACAATATTGCCACTTCTTCGCCACTACTTTTCAGTAATTTGCCACTACTTTGCAGTACTTTGCCACTACTTTAAGTACTTTGCCACTAATTTGCCGTACTTTGCCACTACTTTACCACTACTTTGCCGTACTTTGCCACTACTTTGCAGTACTTGGCCACTACTTTGCCGTACTTTGCCACTACTTTTCTGTATTTTACCACTACTTTTAAGTGCTTTGCCACTATTTTTTTGTATTTTTCCACTACTTTGCCGTACTTTGCCACTACTTTGCCACTACTTTGCCATAATTTGCCACTACCTTGCAGTACTTTGCCAGTACTGTGCAGTACTTTCTTACTACTTTGCTGTACTTTTCCACTACTTTTCAGTGCTTTGCTACAACTTTGCAGCAGTACTTTGCCACTACTTTTCAGTACTTTGCCACTACTTTGCCCCTCTTTGCCACTACTTTGCAGTACATTGCAATTACTTTGCCGTACTTTGCCACTACTTTGCCGTACTTTGCCACTACTTTTCAGCACTTTGCAACCACTTTGCCGTACTTTTCCACTACTTCGCTGTACTTTGCCACTACTTTGCCGTACTTTGCCGTACTTTGCCGTACTTTGCCTCTACTTTGTCACTACTTTTCTGTAATTTGCCACTACTTTGCTGTACTTTGCCACTACTTTGCAGTACTTTGCCACTACTTTTCAGTACTTGCCACTACTTTGCAGTGTAGAATCAAGGATGGTTAGACCAGGTAGAGGATTACACAGGATTGGTTTATTACACACAACTATAGGTGCAGCCATCACACCATGGCTCAGGTAGTGAATACAATACAACATAGAGGTCAAATACAGAGGTCAATGAGATGTGAACTCATTTGCATAATGCATACTCTACATCCTCCTTTTCAAGATATGTCGAAATTCATACAATTGTGAATTTAAAATCTTTTCAAGTTCAGTTCATATTTGTTAAAGAGTTCATTGCTCAAGTTCATTGACTTCATAATAATAAGCACATAAATATGAGAATCCTGTGATAATCGATTTTGTTATTTATATATTGTTTTGTTTGTTTTTTTGTTTAACGAATAGATTATCATAAATATACACATTTTCTTTTTATTTTATATTTTTTTTTTTTTTTTTTTTTTTATGGAGAAGAGGTGGACTGCTCTTCCTCCAAGCCAAAAAGCTGAGGTTTATTCTGCCTCCTAAGCTTTTTCAGCTTGATCTAAACGAGTGAAAAATTGTAGTATCCTATACAACATAATCTCTGTACTTGGGATTTGGTCTGACAGTACGACCGTAACGTGCCTTGACTGGAGATCTAATTGGTGTAATTGCTCGGCCAGGTGATGTAGGTATATCATTTTGAACATGTTCATTGTCTTCTGTATAGATTGTGTTCTCACCTGATGTAGTAATAGGTTTTTTATTTGGTATGCGGATTTCATCAGGTAATTCACTCTCATGAAATTCTTGTTTAGGTGAAGGTTCAGCGACTGGTAGTATGTGACGACGATTTCTTCTCAGTTCTGCGTTTCCTGCTTCAACAATGTAGGATCGTGGATTGTTGGAAATATGTTTGACTAATCCTAAGCGATTATAGCCATTTGGGGTTTGTAACCGTACTGTTTGGTTTGACTTAAGTGGTGTTAGTGCTTTAGCTGATTTGTCAAAATGCTTCTTCTTTTGTCCACGCTTCTTGCTAAGTTGTGATGAAATCTTTCTTGAATTCTTAATGTGTGGATTTAGTAGTGGTTTGCTGATCGGTACTGAAGTGCGCGTTCTTCTTGACATTAATCGTTGAGCTGGAGATCCTAATGTATTATCACTAGGCACATTGCGAAGATTCAATAAATTGAGATACAAATCGGATCCTTCTCGCTCTGTTTTCTCTAGAAGTTTCTTAGCGCTCTGTACTGCTCTTTCTGCAAGACCATTTGACTGCGGATATTCAGGGCTACTTGTTATATGGTTAAAATTCCATTCCTTTGAAAACTGTTTAAATTCTATACTTGCAAATTGTCCTGCGTTATCTGAAATAATAGTGTGACGTTACCATGTACTGTGAAATGTCTCTTGATTTTACTTATCACAGTCCTGGATGTCATATTACGTAGCGTGTCCATTTCAAACCATCCCGAGTATGAGTCCACAAGCACAAGATAATGTAGACCATTCCATTGAAATATATCTGTTGCTACTGTTGACCATGGTAGATCTGGTATAGGATAGGATTTTAGTGGCTCTTTCTGTTGGTGTGCTCTCAAGCTATTACACACAGCACAGGAAGACAATGCCTTATCAATGTCGTCAGACATGCATGGCCAAAAGACAATATCTCGAGCTCTGCGCTTAGTTCCTTCAACTCCCGAATGTCCTCCATGTAGTAGAGCTATGTATTTGGCTCGTAATGATATCGGTATAACTAATCTAAGTCCTTTCATTACAAGACCGTCATCAATTGTGAGTTCATCACGGAACGCATGGTAAGATCGAATTTCAGGCGAAAGCTTCTTATACATTGGCCATCCGTGCTGAATTACATTAGTTAGCTTTCTTAGAGTGCTATCAGTACTTGTCTCAATTTTTAATTCAGCTAATCTTTCATCTGATATTGGCATGATGGTCATTACATCAAATTGCATGTCTTCTGAATCACATTGCACAGTGTTACTGCATGGAGCTCTGGACAATGTATCGGCTAAGTATAATTCTTTACCTTGTTTATACACCAGTGTTATGTTGAACTTTTGTAGCAGTAACATCATTCGCTGTAGGCGAGCTGGTGCTGAATGAAGTGGTTTGCTCATTATGGAAATTAGTGGCTTATGATCAGTCTCAACTGTTATTTCTTTCCCGTAGACATAATCATAGAACTTGCAACATGAAAATACAACAGCCAACAATTCTTTTTCAATTTGAGCATAGTTTCGTTTCGTTGGAGTCATCATTCGAGAGGCAAAAGCTATTGGCTCTCCATTTTGTAAGCATGCTGCTCCCAATCCAAATTGTGAAGCGTCACATGTTAACGTCACTGGCTTACAAACATCATAGTACTTAAGAGTTGTTGGGCTAGTTATAGATTGTTTCAGTTGTTCATATGCTTTCTGATGCTGATCAAGCCAACACCATGTTACATTATTGTGTATCAACTCGTACAATGGTGCTGCAATTTCACTAAGGTTATTGATGAACCTTGATAGATAATTGATCATACCTAAGAAACGATGCAGGGCAGCTGGACCATCTGGAACAGGCATTTCCTTGATCGCCCTTACCTTTTCGGGATCTGGTTTCAAGCCTTGATCTGTGAAAAGATTTCCTACATAGCTGACTTGTTTCAAACAGAACTTGCATTTATCAGGATTCAGCTTTAAGGAGACTTGTCTAGCCCTATCCAATACTTGCTTTAAGTTATCATCATGCTCATCATTACCATTGCCTGCTACAAATATATCATCTACAATTATTTCGCATGGATATCCAGCAAATATCTGTTCCATTGAACATTGATAGACCTCAGATGCTGAATTTATACCATACGGCATTCGAAGAAATCTGTACCTTCCGTATGGTGTACTAAAAGTAGTATGCAATGAGGATTATATATCTAGTGGTATTTGCCAAAATGCACATTTTGCATCCACTTTCGAAAACACGGTAGCATTTGCCATATTTGCTGCTACCTCTTCCACAGTGCGCATAGGATAGTGTGGACGCTGAATTGCCTTATTAAGATCTCGAGGGTCTAAGCATATTCTTATTTCATTGCTACTCTTTTTTTGGCGGCAACCATTGATGACACCCATTCAGTAGGTTCTGTTACAAGAGTGATTACACCTATGTTAGTCATTCTACTCAACTCTGCTTTGACCTGGTTCTTCGAGCAGGTTTAACCACTGGAGGTACACTAGGGTCGACTTTCATTTTGTAAACACAAGGCAATTTACCAAGATCATCATTGAAAAGGTCAGAGTAATCTTTGAGAATAGATTCGGAGAATGATTGTACAGTTTCTATTTGATGAACTTCTTGGCCAAGTGAGATTAAATGCATTCGTAGGCAGTCCCGCAAGCCAAGTAGTGGTTTGACATTATTGTCAACAATGTGGAATTCCAAATTGTAAGTATGGTTACCACTGCAACATGTCAAATTTGTGGTTCCTACAGTGTTCATACTATCACCTCCATATGCAATTAATTGTACTCTTTTACGTGTATCAATTTGTTCTTTATGTCCTGCACACAATTGCTGATATACTCTCATGGGCAAGACATTACATTTAGCACCTGTGTCAACTTTAAAGTCAACACGTCTGTCATTAATATATACACAACTATGGATTTCATCTTTGTTTGCAGCAGAATTCATACCAATAGTTTCTATGTCAAAATCTTCAATCACAAACTGATACATGTCATCATCATATTCTTCAACTTCATGAATTGCTCTGTTGAACCCACGATTGTTTCCACTAGATCGACAGCATTTCTTAAAATGGTTCATTTTATGGCAACCATGACATGATTTACCAAATGCTGGACATTTCCTAACAGGATGAGTGTTTTCACAGTTTCGACAATTCTTAATTTGTTTACTTGTATATTTCTGGTTTTGATCTGATGAAAAGTTAGCCTTGTAATTTGGAATTGGTCGCTGCTTAGGACGTGTACCCCTTTGTACTGCATCTATGTTTGATCTGCACTGCAATGTTTTTGAATGCTGTTCACTTATTTCATGTATTTGACAGATGCTGATGGCTTTAATTAATGTTAAATCACTTTCTCGAAGAAGGAGTCGTCTAACACTCTCATTGGCAATGCCACAAACTAGTCTATCACGAATTAGCTCGTCTTGTAATGCATCAAACTTGCAGCTTTTCGCTTTATTTCGAAGATCGCTCACGTATGCCTGGACAGTTTCACCCTGTTTCTGATTACGAGTATTGAATTTATGCCTTTCCATAGTGACATTAGACTGAGGGTTGCATACTTCCCTAAACTTGCGTTTCAGACACTCTGAGTCCTCCCTGGTTTCTGCAGCAGTTATGACAGAACCATCATCTGCACGTATAGCAGCAGCATACACAAATGACCTCTCCCTTTCTATAGCTTCACTACCCGCAAGATTCAACAAGATGAATGCTTTTGTCTTGGGAGTTTTATCACCATGAGCTGCACTTATGAAAATGTCATATTCCTGTTCAAAAATCCTCCAATTTTCAGCTACATCCCCTTCAAATATTAAGATGTTTGGTTTTCGAAATGAATCGGCCATAATACTCACTGGAAGACTTCTTGAAATTATACAAAGAAATTTAGCAGTATCTTACCAGAATGTCTTTGTTTGTTACCTGTCTGTCAAAACAGATTTTCTTTACACCATACATAATAAATATACGTGTAGTAATGTTGTGGATAGCAGGATCCCACTTCTGAATATGGGCGTGGGTTCGAATCCCATTTCTGACACCATGTAGAATCAAGGATGGTTAGACCAGGTAGAGGATTACACAGGATTGGTTTATTACACACAACTATAGGTGCAGCCATCACACCATGGCTCAGGTAGTGAATACAATACAACATAGAGGTCAAATACAGAGGTCAATGAGATGTGAACTCATTTGCATAATGCATACTCGACTTTGCCACTACTTTGCCGTACTTTGCCAATACTTTGCAGTACTTTACAATTACTTTGCCATACTTTGCCACTACTTTGCCGTACTTTTCAGTACTTTGTCACTATTTTTGCAGTACTTTGCCACTACTTTGCCATACTTTGCCACTATTCCGCAGTACTTTGCCACTACTTTGCCGTACTTTGCACAATATTGCCACTTCTTCGCCACTACTTTTCAGTAATTTGCCACTACTTTGCAGTACTTTGCCACTACTTTAAGTACTTTGCCACTACTTTGCCGTACATTGCCACTACTTTGCCACTACTTTGCCGTACTTTGCCACTACTTTGCAGTACTTTGCCACTACTTTGCCGTACTTTGCCACTACTGTGCAGTACTTTGACAGTACTTTACCGTCCTTTGCCACTACTTTGTCGTACTTTACCACTACTTTACCGTACATTGCCATTACTTTGCAGCACTTTGCCACTACTTTGCAGTACTTTGCCAGTACTTTGCAGTACTTTCTTACTACTTTGCAGTACTTTTCCACTACTTTGCAGTACTTTGCAATTACTTTGCCGTTCTTTGCCGTACTTTGCCACTATTTTGCCGTACTTTGTCACTATGTTGCCGTTCTTTGCCACTACTTTGCAGCACTTTGCCACTACTTTGCAGTGCTTTGCCAGTTCCTTTTCAGTACTTTGCCAGTATTTTGACGTAGTTTGCCAATACTTTTCAGTCTTTTGCCACTACTTTGCCGTCCTTTACCACTACTTTGCAGTACTTTGCCACTACTTTGCCGTACTTTGCCACTACTTTGCCGTACTCTGCCACTACTTTTCACTACTTTGCCACTACTTTGCCGTACTTTGCCACTACGTTGCAGTACATTGCCACTACTTTCCGGTACTTTGCCACTACTTTGCCATACTTTCCCGTACTTTGCCACTACTTTTCAGTATTTTGCCACTACTTTGCATACTTTGCCACTGCTTTTTAGTACTTTACTAATACTTTGCCGTACTTTGTCACTACTTTTCAGTGCTTTGCTACTACTTTGCAGCAGTTCTTTGCCACTACTTTTCAGTACTTTGCCACTACTTTGCCCCTCTTTTCCACTACTTTGCAGTACTTTGCAATTACTTTGCCGTACTTTGCCACTACTTTTCAGCACTTTGCCACTACTTTGCCGTACATTGCCACTACTTCGCAGTACATTGCCACTACTTTGCCGTACTTTGGCATACTTTGCCTCTACTTTGTCACTACTTTTCAGTAATTTGCCACTACTTTGCTGTACTTTGCCACTACTTTGCAGTACTTTTCCACTACTTTTCAGTGCTTTGCAACTACTCTGCCGTACTTTGCCACTACTTTGCAGTACTTTGCCACTACTTTTCAGTACTTGCCACTACTTTGCAGTACTTTGCCACTACTTTTCAGTACTTTGCCACTACTTTGCCGTACTTTGCCAATACTTTGCAGTACTTTACAATTACTTTGCCATACTTTGCCACTACTTTGCCGTACTTTGCCACTACTTTGCCGTACTTTTCAGTACTTTGTCACTATTTTTGCAGTACTTTGCCACTACTTTGCCATACTTTGCCACTATTCCGCAGTACTTTGCCACTACTTTGCCGTACTTTGCCACAATATTGCCACTTCTTCGCCACTACTTTTCAGTAATTTGCCACTACTTTGCAGTACATTGCCACTACTTTAAGTACTTTGCCACTACTTTGCCATACTTTGCCACTACTTTGCCACTACTTGGCAGTACTTTGCCACTACTTTGCAGTACTTTGCCACTACTTTGCCGTACTTTGCCACTACTGTGCAGTACTTTGCCAGTACTTTACCGTCCTTTGCCACTACTTTGCCGTACTTTGCCACTACTTTACCGTACTTTGCCATTACTTTGCAGCACTTTGCCACTACTTTGCAGTACTTTGCCAGTACTTTGCAGTCTTTTGTCACTACTTTGCCGTCTTTACCACTACTTTGCAGTACTTTGCCACTACTTTGCCGTACTTTGCCACTACTTTGCCGTACTCTGCCACTACTTTTCACTACTTTGCCACTACTTTGCCGTACTTTGCCACTACGCTGCAGTACTTTGCCACTACTTTCCGGTACTTTGCCACTACTTTGCCATACTTTCCCGTACTTTGCCACTACTTTTCAGTATTTTGCCACTACTTTGCATACTTTGCCACTGCTTTTTAGTACTTTACTAATACTTTGCCGTACTTTGTCACTACTTTTCAGTGCTTTGCTACTACTTTGCAGCAGTTCTTTGCCACTACTTTTCAGTACTTTGCCACTACTTTGCCCCTCTTTTCCACTACTTTGCAGTACTTTGCAATTACTTTGCCGTACTTTGCCACTACTTTTCAGCACTTTGCCACTACTTTGCCGTACATTGCCACTACTTCGCAGTACATTGCCACTACTTTGCCGTACTTTGGCATACTTTGCCTCTACTTTGTCACTACTTTTCAGTAATTTGCCACTACTTTGCTGTACTTTGCCACTACTTTGCAGTACTTTTCCACTACTTTTCAGTGCTTTGCAACTACTCTGCCGTACTTTGCCACTACTTTGCAGTAGTTTGCCACTACTTTTCAGTACTTGCCACTACTTTGCAGTACTTTGCCACTACTTTTCAGTACTTTGCCACTACTTTGCCGTACTTTGCCAATACTTTGCAGTACTTTACAATTACTTTGCCATACTTTGCCACTACTTTGCCGTACTTTGCCACTACTTTGCCGTACTTTTCAGTACTTTGTCACTATTTTTGCAGTACTTTGCCACTACTTTGCCATACTTTGCCACTATTCCGCAGTACTTTGCCACTACTTTGCCGTACTTTGCCACAATATTGCCACTTCTTCGCCACTACTTTTCAGTAATTTGCCACTACTTTGCAGTACATTGCCACTACTTTAAGTACTTTGCCACTACTTTGCCATACTTTGCCACTACTTTGCCACTACTTGGCAGTACTTTGCCACTACTTTGCAGTACTTTGCCACTACTTTGCCGTACTTTGCCACTACTGTGCAGTACTTTGCCAGTACTTTACCGTCCTTTGCCACTACTTTGCCGTACTTTGCCACTACTTTACCGTACTTTGCCATTACTTTGCAGCACTTTGCCACTACTTTGCAGTACTTTGCCAGTACTTTGCAGTACTTTCTTACTACTTTGCAGTACTTTTCCACTACTTTGCAGTACTTTGCAATTACTTTGCCGTTCTTTGCCGTACTTTGCCTCTATTTTCCCGTACTTTGTCACTACGTTGCCGTTCTTTGCCACTACTTTGCAGCACTTTGCCACTATTTTGCAGTGCTTTGCCAGTTCCTTTTCAGTACTTTGCCAGTATTTTGCCGTAGTTTGCCAATACTTTTCAGTCTTTTGCCACTACTTTGCCGTCCTTTACCACTACTTTGCAGTACTTTGCCACTACTTTGCCGTACTCTGCCACTACTTTTCACTACTTTGCCACTACTTTGCCGTACTTTGCCACTACGTTGCAGTACATTGCCACTACTTTCCGGTACTTTGCCACTACTTTGCCATACTTTGCCGTACTTTGCCACTACTTTTCAGTACTTTGCCACTACTTTGCCCCTCTTTTCCACTACTTTGCAGTACTTTGCAATTACTTTGCCGTACTTTGCCACTACTTTTCAACACTTTGCCACTACTTTGCCGTACTTTGCCACTACTTCGCAGTACATTGCCACTACTTTGCCGTACTCTGCCGTACTTTGCCTCTACTTTGTCACTACTTTTCAGTAATTTGCCACTACTTTGCTGTACTTTGCCACAACTTTGCAGTACTTTGCCACTACTTTTCAGTACTTGCCACTACTTTGCAGTACTTTGCCACTACTTTTCAGTACTTTACAATTACTTTGCCCTACTTTGCCAATACTTTGCAGTACTTTACAATTACTTTGCCATACTTTGCCACTCCTTTGCCGTACTTTGCCACTACTTTGTCGTACTTTTCAGTACTTTGTCACTATTTTTGCAGTACTTTGCCACTACTTTGCCATACTTTGCCACTATTCCGCAGTACTTTGCCACTACTTTGCCGTACTTTGCCAAAATATTGCCACTTCTTCGCCACTACTTTTAAGCAATTTGCCACTACTTTGCAGTACTTTGCCACAACTTTAAGTACTTTGCCACTACTTTGCCGTACTTATCCACTACTTTGCCACTGCGTTGCCGTTCTTTGCCACTACTTTGCAGCACTTTGCCACTACTTTGCAGTGCTTTGCCAGTTCCTTTTCAGTACTTTGCCTGTATTTTGCCGTAGTTTGCCAATACTTTTCAGTCTTTTGCCACTACTTTGCCGTCCTTTACCACTACTTTGCAGTACTTTGCCACTACTTTGCCGTACTTTGCCACTACTTTGCCGTACTCTGCCACTACTTTTCACTACTTTGCCACTACTTTGCCGTACTTTGCCACTACGTTGCAGTACATTGCCACTATTTTCCGGTACTTTGCCACTACTTTGCCATACTTTCCCGTACTTTGCCACTACTTTTCAGTATTTTGCCACTACTTTGCATACTTTGCCACTGCTTTTTAGTACTTTACTAATACTTTGCCGTACTTTGTCACTACTTTTCAGTGCTTTGCTACTACTTTGCAGCAGTGCTGTGCCACTACTTTTCAGTACTTTGCTACTACTTTGCCCCTCTTTTCCACTACTTTGCAGTACTTTGCAATTACTTTGCCGTACTTTGCCACTACTTTTCAGCACTTTGCCACTACTTTGCCGTACATTGCCACTACTTCGCAGTACATTGCCACTACTTTGCCGTACTTTGCCGTACTTTGCCTCTACTTTGTCACTACTTTTCAGTAATTTGCCACTACTTTGCTGTACTTTGCCACTACTTTGCAGTACTTTTCCACTACTTTACAGTGCTTTGCTACAACTTTGCAGCAGTACTTTGCCACTACTTTTCAGTACTTTGCAACTACTTTGCCATACTTTGCCGTACTTTGCCACTACTTTTCAGTATTTTGCCACTACTTTGCATACTTTGCCACTGCTTTTTAGTACTTTACTAATACTTTGCCGTACTTTGTCACTACTTTTCAGTGCTTTGCTACTACTTTGCAGCAGTTCTTTGCCACTACTTTTCAGTACTTTGCCACTACTTTGCCCCTCTTTTCCACTACTTTGCAGTACTTTGCAATTACTTTGCCGTACTTTGCCACTACTTTTCAGCACTTTGCCACTACTTTGCCGTACTTTGCCACTACTTCGCAGTACATTGCCACTACTTTGCCGTACTCTGCCGTACTTTGCCTCTACTTTGTCACTACTTTTCAGTAATTTGCCACTACTTTGCTGTACTTTGCCACTACTTTGCAGTACTTTGCCACTACTTTTCAGTACTTGCCACTACTTTGCAGTACTTTGCCACTACTTTTCAGTACTTTACAATTACTTTGCCCTACTTTGCCAATACTTTGCAGTACTTTACAATTACTTTGCCATACTTTGCCACTCCTTTGCCGTACTTTGCCACTACTTTGTCGTACTTTTCAGTACTTTGTCACTATTTTTGCAGTACTTTGCCACTACTTTGCCATACTTTGCCACTATTCCGCAGTACTTTGCCACTACTTTGCCGTACTTTGCCAAAATATTGCCACTTCTTCGCCACTACTTTTAAGTACTTTGCCACTACTTTGCCGTACTTTGCCACTACTTTGCCACTATTTTGCCGTACTTTGCCACTACTTTGCCGTACGTTGCCTCTACTTTGCCGTACATTGCAACACTTTGCCTCTACTTTGCCGTACTTTGCCGTACTTACAGTACTTTGCGATACTTTGCAATTAATTTGCTGTACTTTGCCACTACTTTGCCACTACTTAGCCGTACTTTGCTACTACTTTTCAGTACTTTGTCACTACTTTGTAATACTTTGCCACTACTTTGCCGTACTTTGCAACTACTTTGCAGTACTTTGCCACTACTTTGCCGTACTTTGCCACTACTGTGCAGTACTTTGCCAGTACTTTACCGTCCTTTGCCACTACTTTGCAGCACTTTGCCACTACTTTGCAGTACTTTGCCAGTACTTTGCAGTACTTTCTTACTACTTTGCAGTACTTTTCCACTACTTTGCAGTACTTTGCAATTACTTTGCCATTCTTTGCCGTACTTTGCCTCTATTTTGCCACTACTTTTCAGTAATTTGCCACTACTTGCCAGTACTTTGCCACTACTTTCCAGTACATAGCCAATTTTTTTCAGTACTTTTCCTCTTCTTTGCAGTAATTTGCCATTACTTTGCCGTACTTTGCCACTACTTTGCCGTACTTTGCCGTACCTTGCCTCTACTTTGCCGTACTTTGCCTCTACTTTCCCGTACTTTTCAAGACTTTGCCACTACTTTTCAGTATTTTGCCACTACTTTGCATACTTTGCCACTGCTTTTTAGTGCTTTACTAATACTTTGCCGTACTTTGCCACTACTTTTCAGTGCTTTGCTACTACTTTGCAGCAGTACTTTGCCACTACTTTTCAGTACTTTGCCACTACTTTGCCGTCCTTTACCACTACTTTGCCCATCTTTTCCACTACTTTGCTGTACTTTGCCACTACTTTGCAGTACTTTGCCACTACTTTTCAGTACTTGCCACTACTTTGCAGTACTTTGCCACTACTTTTCAGTACTTTGCAGTACTTTACAATTACTTTGCCATACTTTGCCACTACTTTGCCGTACTTTGCCACTACTTTGCCGTACTTTTCAGTACTTTGTCACAATTTTTGCAGTACTTTGCCACTATTTTGCCATACTTTGCCACTATTCCGCAGTATTTTGCCACTACTTTGCCGTACTTTGCCACAATATTGCCACTTCTTCGCCACTACTTTTCAGTAATTTGCCACTACTTTGCAGTACTTTGCCACTACTTTAAGTACTTTGCCACTAATTTGCCGTACTTTGCCACTACTTTGCCACTACTTTGCCGTACTTTGCCACTACTTTGCAGTACTTGGCCACTACTTTGCCGTACTTTGCCACTACTTTTCTGTATTTTACCACTACTTTTAAGTGCTTTGCCACTATTTTTTTGTATTTTTCCACTACTTTGCCGTACTTTGCCACTACTTTGCCACTACTTTGCCATAATTTGCCACTACCTTGCAGTACTTTGCCAGTACTGTGCAGTACTTTCTTACTACTTTGCTGTACTTTTCCACTACTTTTCAGTGCTTTGCTACAACTTTGCAGCAGTACTTTGCCACTACTTTTCAGTACGTTGCCACTACTTTGCCCCTCTTTGCCACTACTTTGCAGTACTTTGCCTCTACTTTGCCGTAAATTGCCACTATTTTGCCGTACTTTGCCACTACTTTGCAGTACTGTGCAGTACTTTGCCAGTACTTTGCAGTACTTTCTTACTACTTTGCAGTACTTTTCCACTACTTTGCAGTAGTTTGCAATTACTTTGCCGTTCTTTGCCGTACTTTGCCTCTATTTTGCCACTACTTGTCAGTACTTTGTCACTACTTTCCAGTACATTGCCAATTTTGTTCAGTACTTTTCCTCTTCTTTGCAGTAATTTGCCATTACTTTGCCGTACTTTGCCACTACTTTGCCGTACTTTCCCTCTACTGTGCAGTACTTTGCCACTACTTCGCCGTCCTTTGCCACTACTTTGCCGTAAATTGCCACTACTTTTCAGTGCTTTGCTACAACTTTGCAGCAGTACTTTGCCACTACTTTTCAGTACTTTGCCACTACTTTGCCCCTCTTTGCCACTACTTTGCAGTACATTGCAATTACTTTGCCGTACTTTGCCACTACTTTGCCGTACTTTGCCACTACTTTTCAGCAATTTGCCACCACTTTTCAGTACTTTGCCACTACTTTGCAGTACTTTCTTACTACTTTGCAGTACTTTGCCACTACTTTACTGTACGTTGCCACTACTTTGCATCACTTTGCCATTACTTTGCAGTACTTTGCCGTACTTTTAAACTAGTTTGCTGTACTTTGCCACTACTTTGTCGTACTTTGCCACTACTTTGCCGTATTTTGCAGTACTTTGCCACTACTTTGCAGTACTTTGCAAGTACTTTGCCGTACATTGCCACTACTTTGCCGCACTTTTTCACTATTTTTCCGTACTTGGCAACTACTTTTCTGTACTTTGTCACGTCTTTTTCGTACTTTGCCACTACTTTTCAATACTTTACTGCTACTTTGCAGTACTTTGCAACAACTTTGCCGTACTTTGAAGTACTTTGCCACTACTTTGCCCTACTTTGCCACTACTTTGGCACTACTTTGCCACTACTTTGCCATACTTTGACACTACTTTGCAGTTCGTTTCCACTACTATGCCGTACTTTGCTTCTACTTTGCCGTACTTAGCCACTACATAGCCGAACTTTGCCACTACTTTGTCATACTTTGCCACTACTTTGCCGTACATTGCCACTACTTTTCAAAACTTTAACACTACTTTGCAGTACTTTGCAACTACATTGCTGTACTTTGTCACTACTTTTCACTACTTTGCCGTACTTTGCCGTACTTTGCCACTACTTTTCAGTACTTTGCCACTACTTTGTCCTACTTTGCCACTACTGTGCCACAACTTTGCCACTACATTGCCTCTACTTTGTCACTACTTTGCCTCTACTTTGCCATTACTTTGCCGTACTTTGCCACTACTTTGCCGTAAATTGCCACTACTTTTCAGTGCTTTGCTACAACTTTGCAGCAGTACTTTGCCACTACTTTTCAGTACTTTGCCACTACTTTGCCCCTCTTTGCCACTACTTTGCAGTACATTGCAATTACTTTGCCGTACTTTGCCACTACTTTGCCGTACTTTGCCACTACTTTTCAGCAATTTGCCACCACTTTTCAGTACTTTGCCACTACTTTGCAGTACTTTCTTACTACTTTGCAGTACTTTGCCACTACTTTACTGTACGTTGCCACTACTTTGCAGCACTTTGCCATTACTTTGCAGTACTTTGCCGTACTTTTAAACTAGTTTGCTGTACTTTGCCACTACTTTGTCGTACTTTGCCACTACTTTGCCGTATTTTGCAGTACTTTGCCACTACTTTGCAGTACTTTGCAAGTACTTTGCCGTACATTGCCACTACTTTGCCGCACTTTTTCACTATTTTTCCGTACTTGGCAACTACTTTTCTGTACTTTGTCACGTCTTTTTCGTACTTTGCCACTACTTTTCAATACTTTACTGCTACTTTGCAGTACTTTGCAACAACTTTGCCGTACTTTGAAGTACTTTGCCACTACTTTGCCCTACTTTGCCACTACTTTGGCACTACTTTGCCACTACTTTGCCATACTTTGACACTACTTTGCAGTTCGTTTCCACTACTATGCCGTACTTTGCTTCTACTTTGCCGTACTTAGCCACTACATAGCCGAACTTTGCCACTACTTTGTCATACTTTGCCACTACTTTGCCGTACATTGCCACTACTTTTCAAAACTTTAACACTACTTTGCAGTACTTTGCAACTACATTGCTGTACTTTGCCACTACTTTTCACTACTTTGCCGTACTTTGCCGTACTTTGCCACTACTTTTCAGTACTTTGCCACTACTTTGTCCTACTTTGCCACTACTGTGCCACAACTTTGCCATTACATTGCCTCTACTTTGTCACTACTTTGCCTCTACTTTGCCATTACTTTGCCGTACTTTGCCACTACTTTGCCGTACTTTGCCACTAATTTGCAGTACGTTTCCACTACTATGCCGTACTTTTCCACAAATTTGTCGTACTTTGCCACTACTTTTCTGTACTTTGACACTACTTTGCAATACTTCGCAACTGCTTTGCAGTACTTTGCCACTACTTTGCAGTACTTTCCCACTACTGTGCAGTACTTTGCCACTACTTCGCCGTCCTTTGCCACTACTTTGCCGTAAATTGCCACTACTTTTCAAAACTTTGCCACTGCTTTTCAGTACTTTGCCACTACTTTGCTGTACTTTGCCACTATTTTGCCGTACTTTGCCACTACTTTGCCGTAAATTGCCACTACTTTTAAGAACTTTGCCACTGCTTTTCAGTACTTTGCCAATACTTTGCCGTACTTTGCCACTATTTTGCCGTACTTTGCCACTACTTTGCCGTACGTTGCCTCTACTTTGCCGTACATTGCAACACTTTGCCTCTACTTTGCCGTACTTTGCCGTACTTTGCGATACTTTGCGATACTTTGCAATTAATTTGCTGTACTTTGCCACTACTTTGCCACTACTTAGCCGTACTTTGCTACTACTTTTCAGTACTTTGTCACTACTTTGTAATACTTTGCCACTACTTTGCCGTACTTTGCAACTACTTTGCAGTACTTTGCCACTACTTTGCCGTACTTTGCCACTACTGTGCAGTACTTTGCCAGTACTTTACCGTCCTTTGCCACTACTTTGCAGCACTTTGCCACTACTTTGCAGTACTTTGCCAGTACTTTGCAGTACTTTTCCACTACTTTGCAGTACTTTGCAATTACTTTGCCATTCTTTGCCGTACTTTGCCTCTATTTTGCCACTACTTTTCAGTAATTTGCCACTACTTGCCAGTACTTTGCCACTACTTTCCAGTACATAGCCAATTTTTTTCAGTACTTTTCCTCTTCTTTGCAGTAATTTGCCATTACTTTGCCGTACTTTGCCACTACTTTGCCGTACTTTGCCGTACCTTGCCTCTACTTTGCCGTACTTTGCCTCTACTTTCCCGTACTTTTCAAGACTTTGCCACTACTTTTCAGTATTTTGCCACTACTTTGCATACTTTGCCACTGCTTTTTAGTGCTTTACTAATACTTTGCCGTACTTTGCCACTACTTTTCAGTGCTTTGCTACTACTTTGCAGCAGTACTTTGCCACTACTTTTCAGTACTTTGCCACTACTTTGCCGTCCTTTACCACTACTTTGCCCCTCTTTTCCACTACTTTGCTGTACTTTGCCACTACTTTGCAGTACTTTGCCACTACTTTTCAGTACTTGCCACTACTTTGCAGTACTTTGCCACTACTTTTCAGTACTTTGCAGTACTTTACAATTACTTTGCCATACTTTGCCACTACTTTGCCGTACTTTGCCACTACTTTGCCGTACTTTTCAGTACTTTGTCACAATTTTTGCAGTACTTTGCCACTATTTTGCCATACTTTGCCACTATTCCGCAGTATTTTGCCACTACTTTGCCGTACTTTGCCACAATATTGCCACTTCTTCGCCACTACTTTTCAGTAATTTGCCACTACTTTGCAGTACTTTGCCACTACTTTAAGTACTTTGCCACTAATTTGCCGTACTTTGCCACTACTTTGCCACTACTTTGCCGTACTTTGCCACTACTTTGCAGTACTTGGCCACTACTTTGCCGTACTTTGCCACTACTTTTCTGTATTTTACCACTACTTTTAAGTGCTTTGCCACTATTTTTTTGTATTTTTCCACTACTTTGCCGTACTTTGCCACTACTTTGCCACTACTTTGCCATAATTTGCCACTACCTTGCAGTACTTTGCCAGTACTGTGCAGTACTTTCTTACTACTTTGCTGTACTTTTCCACTACTTTTCAGTGCTTTGCTACAACTTTGCAGCAGTACTTTGCCACTACTTTTCAGTACGTTGCCACTACTTTGCCCCTCTTTGCCACTACTTTGCAGTACTTTGCCTCTACTTTGCCGTAAATTGCCACTATTTTGCCGTACTTTGCCACTACTTTGCAGTACTGTGCAGTACTTTGCCAGTACTTTGCAGTACTTTCTTACTACTTTGCAGTACTTTTCCACTACTTTGCAGTACTTTGCAATTACTTTGCCGTTCTTTGCCGTACTTTGCCTCTATTTTGCCACTACTTTTCAGTAATTTGCCACTACTTGTCAGTACATTGCCAATTTTGTTCAGTACTTTTCCTCTTCTTTGCAGTAATTTGCCATTACGTTGCCGTACTTTGCCACTACTTTGCCGTACTTTGCCGTATTTTGCCTCTACTTTGCCGTACTTTTCCACTACTTTTCAGTGCTTTGCTACAACTTTGCAGCAGTACTTTGCCACTACTTTTCAGTACGTTGCCACTACTTTGCCCCTCTTTGCCACTACTTTGCAGTACTTTGCCTCTACTTTGCCGTAAATTGCCACTATTTTGCCGTACTTTGCCACTACTTTGCAGTACTGTGCAGTACTTTGCCAGTACTTTGCAGTACTTTCTTACTACTTTGCAGTACTTTTCCACTACTTTGCAGTAGTTTGCAATTACTTTGCCGTTCTTTGCCGTACTTTGCCTCTATTTTGCCACTACTTGTCAGTACTTTGTCACTACTTTCCAGTACATTGCCAATTTTGTTCAGTACTTTTCCTCTTCTTTGCAGTAATTTGCCATTACTTTGCCGTACTTTGCCACTACTTTGCCGTACTTTGCCGTATTTTGCCTCTACTTTGCCGTACTTTGCCTCTACTTTGCCGTACTTTTCAGTACTTTACCACTACTTTGCAGTACCTTGCCGTACTTTGCCACTACTTTGCCGTACTTTCCCTCTACTGTGCAGTACTTTGCCACTACTTCGCCGTCCTTTGCCACTACTTTGCCGTAAATTGCCACTACTTTTCAGTGCTTTGCTACAACTTTGCAGCAGTACTTTGCCACTACTTTTCAGTACTTTGCCACTACTTTGCCCCTCTTTGCCACTACTTTGCAGTACATTGCAATTACTTTGCCGTACTTTGCCACTACTTTGCCGTACTTTGCCACTACTTTTCAGCACTTTGCCACCACTTTGCCGTACTTTTCCACTACTTCGCTGTACTTTGCCACTACTTTGCCGTACTTTGCCGTACTTTGCCGTACTTTGCCTCTACTTTGTCACTACTTTTCAGTAATTTGCCACTACTTTGCTGTACTTTGCCACTACTTTGCAGTACTTTGCCACTACTTTTCAGTACTTGCCACTACTTTGCAGTGTAGAATCAAGGATGGTTAGACCAGGTAGAGGATTACACAGGATTGGTTTATTACACACAACTATAGGTGCAGCCATCACACCATGGCTCAGGTAGTGAATACAATACAACATAGAGGTCAAATACAGAGGTCAATGAGATGTGAACTCATTTGCATAATGCATACTCTACATCCTCCTTTTCAAGATATGTCGAAATTCATACAATTGTGAATTTAAAATCTTTTCAAGTTCAGTTCATATTTGTTAAAGAGTTCATTGCTCAAGTTCATTGACTTCATAATAATAAGCACATAAATATGAGAATCCTGTGATAATCGATTTTGTAATTTATATATTGTTTTGTTTGTTTTTTTGTTTAACGAATATATTATCATAAATATACACATTTTCTTTTTATTTTATATTTTTTTTTTTTTTTTTTTTTTTTATGGAGAAGAGGTGGACTGCTCTTCCTCCAAGCCAAAAAGCTGAGGTTTATTCTGCCTCCTAAGCTTTTTCAGCTTGATCTAAACGAGTGAAAAATTGTAGTATCCTATACAACATAATCTCTGTACTTGGGATTTGGTCTGACAGTACGACGTAACGTGCCTTGACTGGAGATCTAATTGGTGTAATTGCTCGGCCAGGTGATGTAGGTATATCATTTTGAACATGTTCATTGTCTTCTGTATGGATTGTGTTCTCAGCTGATGTAGTAATGGGTTTTTTATTTGGTATGCGGATTTCATCAGGTAATTCACTCTCATGAAATTCTTGTTTAGGTGAAGGTTCAGCGACTGGTAGTATGTGACGACGATTTCTTCTCAGTTCTGCGTTTCCTGCTTCAACAATGTAGGATCGTGGATTGTTGGAAATATGTTTGACTAATCCTAAGCGATTATAGCCATTTGGGGTTTGTAACCGTACTGTTTGGTTTGACTTAAGTGGTGTTAGTGCTTTAGCTGATTTGTCAAAATGCTTCTTCTTTTGTCCACGCTTCTTGCTAAGTTGTGATGAAATCTTTCTTGAATTCTTAATGTGTGGATTTAGTAGTGGTTTGCTGATCGGTACTGAAGTGCGCGTTCTTCTTGACATTAATCGTTGAGCTGGAGATCCTAATGTATTATCACTAGGCACATTGCGAAGATTCAATAAATTGAGATACAAATCGGATCCTTCTCGCTCTGTTTTCTCTAGAAGTTTCTTAGCGCTCTTTACTGCTCTTTCTGCAAGACCATTTGACTGCGGATATTCAGGGCTACTTGTTATATGGTTAAAATTCCATTCCTTTGAAAACTGTTTAAATTCTATACTTGCAAATTGTCCTGCATTATCTGAAATAATAGTGTGACGTTACCATGTACTGTGAAATGTCTCTTGATTTTACTTATCACAGTCCTGGATGTCATATTACGTAGCGTGTCCATTTCAAACCATCCCGAGTATGAGTCCACAAGCACAAGATAATGTAGACCATTCCATTGAAATATATCTGTTGCTACTGTTGACCATGGTAGATCTGGTATAGGATAGGATTTTAGTGGCTCTTTCTGTTGGTGTGCTCTCAAGCTATTACACACAGCACAGGAAGACAATGCCTTATCAATGTCGTCAGACATGCATGGCCAAAAGACAATATCTCGGGCTCTGCGCTTAGTTCCTTCAACTCCCGAATGTCCTCCATGTAGTAGAGCTATGTATTTGGCTCGTAATGATATCGGTATAACTAATCTAAGTCCTTTCATTACAAGACCGTCATCAATTGTGAGTTCATCACGGAACGCATGGTAAGATCGAATTTCAGGCGAAAGCTTCTTATACATTGGCCATCCGTGCTGAATTACATTAGTTAGCTTTCTTAGAGTGCTATCAGTACTTGTCTCAATTTTTAATTCAGCTAATCTTTCATCTGATATTGGCATGATGGTCATTACATCAAATTGCATGTCTTCTGAATCACATTGCACAGTGTTACTGCATGGAGCTCTGGACAATGTATCGGCTAAGTATAATTCTTTACCTTGTTTATACACCAGTGTTATGTTGAACTTTTGTAGCAGTAACATCATTCGCTGTAGGCGAGCTGGTGCTGAATGAAGTGGTTTGCTCATTATGGAAATTAGTGGCTTATGATCAGTCTCAACTGTTATTTCTTTCCCGTAGACATAATCATAGAACTTGCAACATGAAAATACAACAGCCAACAATTCTTTTTCAATTTGAGCATAGTTTCGTTTCGTTGGAGTCATCATTCGAGAGGCAAAAGCTATTGGCTCTCCATTTTGTAAGCATGCTGCTCCCAATCCAAATTGTGAAGCGTCACATGTTAACGTCACTGGCTTACAAACATCATAGTACTTAAGAGTTGTTGGGCTAGTTATAGATTGTTTCAGTTGTTCATATGCTTTCTGATGCTGATCAAGCCAACACCATGTTACATTATTGTGTATCAACTCGTACAATGGTGCTGCAATTTCACTAAGGTTATTGATGAACCTTGATAGATAATTGATCATACCTAAGAAACGATGCAGGGCAGCTGGACCATCTGGAACAGGCATTTCCTTGATCGCCCTTACCTTTTCGGGATCTGGTTTCAAGCCTTGATCTGTGAAAAGATTTCCTACATAGCTGACTTGTTTCAAACAGAACTTGCATTTATCAGGATTCAGCTTTAAGGAGACTTGTCTAGCCCTATCCAATACTTGCTTTAAGTTATCATCATGCTCATCATTACCATTGCCTGCTACAAATATATCATCTACAATTATTTCGCATGGATATCCAGCAAATATCTGTTCCATTGAACATTGATAGACCTCAGATGCTGAATTTATACCATACGGCATTCGAAGAAATCTGTACCTTCCGTATGGTGTACTAAAAGTAGTACGCAATGAGGATTATATATCTAGTGGTATTTGCCAAAATGCACATTTTGCATCCACTTTCGAAAACACGGTAGCATTTGCCATATTTGCTGCTACCTCTTCCACAGTGCGCATAGGATAGTGTGGACGCTGAATTGCCTTATTAAGATCTCGAGGGTCTAAGCATATTCTTATTTCATTGCTACTCTTTTTTTGGCGGCAACCATTGATGACACCCATTCAGTAGGTTCTGTTACAAGAGTGATTACACCTATGTTAGTCATTCTACTCAACTCTGCTTTGACCTGGTTCTTCGAGCAGGTTTAACCACTGGAGGTACACTAGGGTCGACTTTCATTTTGTAAACACAAGGCAATTTACCAAGATCATCATTGAAAAGGTCAGAGTAATCTTTGAGAATAGATTCGGAGAATGATTGTACAGTTTCTATTTGATGAACTTCTTGGCCAAGTGAGATTAAATGCATTCGTAAGCAGTCCCGCAAGCCAAGTAGTGGTTTGACATTATTGTCAACAATGTGGAATTCCAAATTGTAAGTATGGTTACCACTGCAACATGTCAAATTTGTGGTTCCTACAGTGTTCATACTATCACCTCCATATGCAATTAATTGTACTCTTTTACGTGTATCAATTTGTTCTTTATGTCCTGCACACAATTGCTGATATACTCTCATGGGCAAGACATTACATTTAGCACCTGTGTCAACTTTAAAGTCAACACGTCTGTCATTAATATATACACAACTATGGATTTCATCTTTGTTTGCAGCAGAATTCATACCAATAGTTTCTATGTCAAAATCTTCAATCACAAACTGATACATGTCATCATCATATTCTTCAACTTCATGAATTGCTCTGTTGAACCCACGATTGTTTCCACTAGATCGACAGCATTTCCTAAAATGGTTCATTTTATGGCAACCATGACATGATTTACCAAATGCTGGACATTTCCTAACAGGATGAGTGTTTTCACAGTTTCGACAATTCTTAATTTGTTTACTTGTATATTTCTGGTTTTGATCTGATGAAAAGTTAGCCTTGTAATTTGGAATTGGTCGCTGCTTAGGACGTGTACCCCTTTGTACTGCATCTATGTTTGATCTGCACTGCAATGTTTTTGAATGCTGTTCACTTATTTCATGTATTTGACAGATGCTGATGGCTTTAATTAATGTTAAATCACTTTCTCGAAGAAGGAGTCGTCTAACACTCTCATTGGCAATGCCACAAACTAGTCTATCACGAATTAGCTCGTCTTGTAATGCATCAAACTTGCAGCTTTTCGCTTTATTTCGAAGATCGCTCACGTATGCCTGGACAGTTTCACCCTGTTTCTGATTACGAGTATTGAATTTATGCCTTTCCATAGTGACATTAGACTGAGGGTTGCATACTTCCCTAAACTTGCGTTTCAGACACTCTGAGTCCTCCCTGGTTTCTGCAGCAGTTATGACAGAACCATCATCTGCACGTATAGCAGCAGCATACACAAATGACCTCTCCCTTTCTATAGCTTCACTACCCGCAAGATTCAACAAGATGAATGCTTTTGTCTTGGGAGTTTTATCACCATGAGCTGCACTTATGAAAATGTCATATTCCTGTTCAAAAATCCTCCAATTTTCAGCTACATCCCCTTCAAATATTAAGATGTTTGGTTTTCGAAATGAATCGGCCATAATACTCACTGGAAGACTTCTTGAAATTATACAAAGAAATTTAGCAGTATCTTACCAGAATGTCTTTGTTTGTTACCTGTCAGTCAAAACAGATTTTCTTTACACCATACATAATAAATATACGTGTAGTAATGTTGTGGATAGCAGGATCCCACTTCTGAATATGGGCGTGGGTTCGAATCCCATTTCTGACACCATGTAGAATCAAGGATGGTTAGACCAGGTAGAGGATTACACAGGATTGGTTTATTACACACAACTATAGGTGCAGCCATCACACCATGGCTCAGGTAGTGAATACAATACAACATAGAGGTCAAATACAGAGGTCAATGAGATGTGAACTCATTTGCATAATGCATACTCGACTTTGCCACTACTTTGCCGTACTTTGCCAATACTTTGCAGTACTTTACAATTACTTTACCATACTTTGCCACTACTTTGCCGTACTTTTCAGTACTTTGTCACTATTTTTGCAGTACTTTGCCACTACTTTGCCATACTTTGCCACTATTCCGCAGTACTTTGCCACTACTTTGCCGTACTTTGCCACAATATTGCCACTTCTTCGCCACTACTTTTCAGTAATTTGCCACTACTTTGCAGTACTTTGCCACTACTTTAAGTACTTTGCCACTACTTTGCCGTACATTGCCACTACTTTGCCACTACTTTGCCGTACTTTGCCACTACTTTGCAGTACTTTGCCACTACTTTGCCGTACTTTGCCACTACTGTGCAGTACTTTGACAGTACTTTACCGTCCTTTGCCACTACTTTGTCGTACTTTACCACTACTTTACCGTACATTGCCATTACTTTGCAGCACTTTGCCACTACTTTGCAGTACATTGTCAGTACTTTGCAGTACTTTCTTACTACTTTGCAGTACTTTTCCACTACTTTGCAGTACTTTGCAATTACTTTGCCGTTCTTTGCCGTACTTTGCCACTATTTTGCCGTACTTTGTCACTATGTTGCCGTTCTTTGCCACTACTTTGCAGCACTTTGCCACTACTTTGCAGTGCTTTGCCAGTTCCTTTTCAGTACTTTGCCAGTATTTTGCCGTAGTTTGCCAATACTTTTCAGTCTTTTGCCACTACTTTGCCGTCCTTTACCACTACTTTGCAGTACTTTGCCACTAGTTTGCCGTACTTTGCCACTACTTTGCCGTACTCTGCCACTACTTTTCACTACTTTGCCACTACTTTGCCGTACTTTGCCACTACGTTGCAGTACATTGCCACTACTTTCCGGTACTTTGCCACTACTTTGCCATACTTTCCCGTACTTTGCCACTACTTTTCAGTATTTTGCCACTACTTTGCATACTTTGCCACTGCTTTTTAGTACTTTACTAATACTTTGCCGTACTTTGTCACTACTTTTCAGTGCTTTGCTACTACTTTGCAGCAGTTCTTTGCCACTACTTTTCAGTACTTTGCTACTACTTTGCCCCTCTTTTCCACTACTTTGCAGTACTTTGCAATTACTTTGCCGTACTTTGCCACTACTTTTCAGCACTTTGCCACTACTTTGCCGTACATTGCCACTACTTCGCAGTACATTGCCACTACTTTGCAGTACTTTGCCATACTTTGCCTCTACTTTGTCACTACTTTTCAGTAATTTGCCACTACTTTGCTGTACTTTGCCACTACTTTGCAGTACTTTTCCACTACTTTTCAGTGCTTTGCTACAACTTTGCAGCAGTACTTTGCCACCACTTTTCAGTACTTTGCCACTACTTTGCCCCTCTTTGCCACTACTTTGCAGTACATTGCAATTACTTTGCCGTACTTTGCCACTACTCTGCCGTACTTTGCCACTACTTTGCAGTACTTTGCCACTACTTTTCAGTACTTGCCACTACTTTGCAGTACTTTGCCACTACTTTTCAGTACTTTGCCACTACTTTGCCGTACTTTGCCACTACTTTGCCGTACTTTTCAGTACTTTGTCACTATTTTTGCAGTACTTTGCCACTACTTTGCCATACTTTGCCACTATTTCGCAGTACTTTGCCACTACTTTGCCGTACTTTGCCACAATATTGCCACTTCTTCGCCACTACTTTTCAGTAATTTGCCACTACTTTGCAGTACATTGCCACTACTTTAAGTACTTTGCCACTACTTTGCCATACTTTGCCACTACTTTGCCACTACTTTGCCGTACTTTGCCACTACTTTGCAGTACTTTGCCACTACTTTGCCGTACTTTGCCACTACTGTGCAGTACTTTGCCAGTACTTTACCATCCTTTGCCACTACTTTGCCGTACTTTGCCACTACTTTACCGTACTTTGCCATTACTTTGCAGCACTTTGCCACTACTTTGCAGTACTTTGCCAGTACTTTGCAGTACTTTCTTACTACTTTGCAGTACTTTTCCACTACTTTGCAGTACTTTGCAATTACTTTGCCGTTCTTTGCCGTACTTTGCCTCTATTTTCCCGTACTTTGTCACTACGTTGCCGTTCTTTGCCACTACTTTGCAGCACTTTGCCACTACTTTGCAGTGCTTTGCCAGTTCCTTTTCAGTACTTTGCCAGTATTTTGCCGTAGTTTGCCAATAATTTTCAGTCTTTTGCCACTACTTTGCCGTCCTTTACCACTACTTTGCAGTACTTTCCACTACTTTGCCGTACTCTGCCACTACTTTTCACTACTTTGCCACTACTTTGCCGTACTTTGCCACTACGTTGCAGTACATTGCCACTACTTTCCGGTACTTTGCCGTACTTTGCCGTACTTTGCCACTACTTTGCCGCACTTTGCCACTACTTTTCAGTGCTTTGCTACTACTTTGCAGCAGTTCTTTGCCACTACTTTTCAGTACTTTGCCACTACTTTGCCCCTCTTTTCCACTACTTTGCAGTACTTTGCAATTACTTTGCCGTACTTTGCCACTACTTTTCAGCACTTTGCCACTACTTTGCCGTACATTGCCACTACTTCGCAGTACATTGCCACTACTTTGCCGTACTTTGCCATACTTTGCCTCTACTTTGTCACTACTTTTCAGTAATTTGCCACTACTTTGCTGTACTTTGCCACTACTTTGCAGTACTTTTCCACTACTTTTCAGTGCTTTGCTACAACTTTGCAGCAGTACTTTGCCACTACTTTTCAGTACTTTGCCACTACGTTGCCCCTCTTTGCCACTACTTTGCAGTACATTGCAATTACTTTGCCGTACTTTGCAACTACTCTGCCGTACTTTGCCACTACTTTGCAGTACTTTGCCACTACTTTTCAGTACTTGCCACTACTTTGCAGTACTTTGCCACTACTTTTCAGTACTTTGCCACTACTTTGCCGTACTTTGCCAATACTTTGCAGTACTTTACAATTACTTTGCCATACTTTGCCACTACTTTGCCGTACTTTGCCACTACTTTGCCGTACTTTTCAGTACTTTGTCACTATTTTTGCAGTACTTTGCCACTACTTTGCCATACTTTGCCACTATTCCGCAGTACTTTGCCACTACTTTGCCGTACTTTGCCACAATATTGCCACTTCTTCGCCACTACTTTTCAGTAATTTGCCACTACTTTGCAGTACATTGCCACTACTTTAAGTACTTTGCCACTACTTTGCCATACTTTGCCACTACTTTGCCACTACTTTGCCGTACTTTGCCACTACTTTGCAGTACTTTGCCACTACTTTGCCGTACTTTGCCACTACTGTGCAGTACTTTGCCAGTACTTTACCATCCTTTGCCACTACTTTGCCGTACTTTGCCACTACTTTACCGTACTTTGCCATTACTTTGCAGCACTTTGCCACTACTTTGCAGTACTTTGCCAGTACTTTGCAGTACTTTCTTACTACTTTGCAGTACTTTTCCACTATTTTGCAGTACTTTGCAATTACTTTGCCGTTCTTTGCCGTACTTTGCCTCTATTTTCCCGTACTTTGTCACTACGTTGCCGTTCTTTGCCACTACTTTGCAGCACTTTGCCACTACTTTGCAGTGCTTTGCCAGTTCCTTTTCAGTACTTTGCCAGTATTTTGCCGTAGTTTGCCAATACTTTTCAGTCTTTTGCCACTACTTTGCCGTCCTTTACCACTACTTTGCAGTACTTTCCACTACTTTGCCGTACTCTGCCACTACTTTTCACTACTTTGCCACTACTTTGCCGTACTTTGCCACTACGTTGCAGTACATTGCCACTACTTTCCGGTACTTTGCCGTACTTTGCCGTACTTTGCCACTACTTTGCCGCACTTTGCCACTACTTTTCAGTGCTTTGCTACTACTTTGCAGCAGTTCTTTGCCACTACTTTTCAGTACTTTGCCACTACTTTGCCCCTCTTTTCCACTACTTTGCAGTACTTTGCAATTACTTTGCCGTACTTTGCCACTACTTTTCAGCACTTTGCCACTACTTTGCCGTACATTGCCACTACTTCGCAGTACATTGCCACTACTTTGCCGTACTTTGCCATACTTTGCCTCTACTTTGTCACTACTTTTCAGTAATTTGCCACTACTTTGCTGTACTTTGCCACTACTTTGCAGTACTTTTCCACTACTTTTCAGTGCTTTGCTACAACTTTGCAGCAGTACTTTGCCACTACTTTTCAGTACTTTGCCACTACGTTGCCCCTCTTTGCCACTACTTTGCAGTACATTGCAATTACTTTGCCGTACTTTGCAACTACTCTGCCGTACTTTGCCACTACTTTGCAGTACTTTGCCACTACTTTTCAGTACTTGCCACTACTTTGCAGTACTTTGCCACTACTTTTCAGTACTTTGCCACTACTTTGCCGTACTTTGCCAATACTTTGCAGTACTTTACAATTACTTTGCCATACTTTGCCACTACTTTGCCGTACATTGCCACTACTTTGCCACTACTTTGCCGTACTTTGCCACTACTTTGCAGTACTTTGCCACTACTTTGCCGTACTTTGCCACTACTGTGCAGTACTTTGACAGTACTTTACCGTCCTTTGCCACTACTTTGTCGTACTTTACCACTACTTTACCGTACATTGCCATTACTTTGCAGCACTTTGCCACTACTTTGCAGTACATTGCCAGTACTTTGCAGTACTTTCTTACTACTTTGCAGTACTTTTCCACTACTTTGCAGTACTTTGCAATTACTTTGCCGTTCTTTGCCGTACTTTGCCACTATTTTGCCGTACTTTGTCACTATGTTGCCGTTCTTTGCCACTACTTTGCAGCACTTTGCCACTACTTTGCAGTGCTTTGCCAGTTCCTTTTCAGTACTTTGCCAGTATTTTGCCGTAGTTTGCCAATACTTTTCAGTCTTTTGCCACTACTTTGCCGTCCTTTACCACTACTTTGCAGTACTTTGCCACTAGTTTGCCGTACTTTGCCACTACTTTGCCGTACTCTGCCACTACTTTTCACTACTTTGCCACTACTTTGCCGTACTTTGCCACTACGTTGCAGTACATTGCCACTACTTTCCGGTACTTTGCCACTACTTTGCCATACTTTCCCGTACTTTGCCACTACTTTTCAGTATTTTGCCACTACTTTGCATACTTTGCCACTGCTTTTTAGTACTTTACTAATACTTTGCCGTACTTTGTCACTACTTTTCAGTGCTTTGCTACTACTTTGCAGCAGTTCTTTGCCACTACTTTTCAGTACTTTGCTACTACTTTGCCCCTCTTTTCCACTACTTTGCAGTACTTTGCAATTACTTTGCCGTACTTTGCCACTACTTTTCAGCACTTTGCCACTACTTTGCCGTACATTGCCACTACTTCGCAGTACATTGCCACTACTTTGCAGTACTTTGCCATACTTTGCCTCTACTTTGTCACTACTTTTCAGTAATTTGCCACTACTTTGCTGTACTTTGCCACTACTTTGCAGTACTTTTCCACTACTTTTCAGTGCTTTGCTACAACTTTGCAGCAGTACTTTGCCACCACTTTTCAGTACTTTGCCACTACTTTGCCCCTCTTTGCCACTACTTTGCAGTACATAGCAATTACTTTGCCGTACTTTGCCACTACTCTGCCGTACTTTGCCACTACTTTGCAGTACTTTGCCACTACTTTTCAGTACTTGCCACTACTTTGCAGTACTTTGCCACTACTTTTCAGTACTTTGCCACTACTTTGCCGTACTTTGCCACTACTTTGCCGTACTTTTCAGTACTTTGTCACTATTTTTGCAGTACTTTGCCACTACTTTGCCATACTTTGCCACTATTTCGCAGTACTTTGCCACTACTTTGCCGTACTTTGCCACAATATTGCCACTTCTTCGCCACTACTTTTCAGTAATTTGCCACTACTTTGCAGTACATTGCCACTACTTTAAGTACTTTGCCACTACTTTGCCATACTTTGCCACTACTTTGCCACTACTTTGCCGTACTTTGCCACTACTTTGCAGTACTTTGCCACTACTTTGCCGTACTTTGCCACTACTGTGCAGTACTTTGCCAGTACTTTACCATCCTTTGCCACTACTTTGCCGTACTTTGCCACTACTTTACCGTACTTTGCCATTACTTTGCAGCACTTTGCCACTACTTTGCAGTACTTTGCCAGTACTTTGCAGTACTTTCTTACTACTTTGCAGTACTTTTCCACTACTTTGCAGTACTTTGCAATTACTTTGCCGTTCTTTGCCGTACTTTGCCTCTATTTTCCCGTACTTTGTCACTACGTTGCCGTTCTTTGCCACTACTTTGCAGCACTTTGCCACTACTTTGCAGTGCTTTGCCAGTTCCTTTTCAGTACTTTGCCAGTATTTTGCCGTAGTTTGCCAATACTTTTCAGTCTTTTGCCACTACTTTGCCGTCCTTTACCACTACTTTGCAGTACTTTCCACTACTTTGCCGTACTCTGCCACTACTTTTCACTACTTTGCCACTACTTTGCCGTACTTTGCCACTACGTTGCAGTACATTGCCACTACTTTCCGGTACTTTGCCGTACTTTGCCGTACTTTGCCACTACTTTGCCGCACTTTGCCACTACTTTTCAGTGCTTTGCTACTACTTTGCAGCAGTTCTTTGCCACTACTTTTCAGTACTTTGCCACTACTTTGCCCCTCTTTTCCACTACTTTGCAGTACTTTGCAATTACTTTGCCGTACTTTGCCACTACTTTTCAGCACTTTGCCACTACTTTGCCGTACATTGCCACTACTTCGCAGTACATTGCCACTACTTTGCCGTACTTTGCCATACTTTGCCTCTACTTTGTCACTACTTTTCAGTAATTTGCCACTACTTTGCTGTACTTTGCCACTACTTTGCAGTACTTTTCCACTACTTTTCAGTGCTTTGCTACAACTTTGCAGCAGTACTTTGCCACTACTTTTCAGTACTTTGCCACTACGTTGCCCCTCTTTGCCACTACTTTGCAGTACATTGCAATTACTTTGCCGTACTTTGCAACTACTCTGCCGTACTTTGCCACTACTTTGCAGTACTTTGCCACTACTTTTCAGTACTTGCCACTACTTTGCAGTACTTTGCCACTACTTTTCAGTACTTTGCCACTACTTTGCCGTACTTTGCCAATACTTTGCAGTACTTTACAATTACTTTGCCATACTTTGCCACTACTTTGCCGTACTTTGCCACTACTTTGCCGTACTTTTCAGTACTTTGTCACTATTTTTGCAGTACTTTGCCACTACTTTGCCATACTTTGCCACTATTCCGCAGTACTTTGCCACTACTTTGCCGTACTTTGCCACAATATTGCCACTTCTTCGCCACTACTTTTCAGTAATTTGCCACTACTTTGCAGTACATTGCCACTACTTTAAGTACTTTGCCACTACTTTGCCATACTTTGCCACTACTTTGCCACTACTTTGCCGTACTTTGCCACTACTTTGCAGTACTTTGCCACTACTTTGCCGTACTTTGCCACTACTGTGCAGTACTTTGCCAGTACTTTACCATCCTTTGCCACTACTTTGCCGTACTTTGCCACTACTTTACCGTACTTTGCCATTACTTTGCAGCACTTTGCCACTACTTTGCAGTACTTTGCCAGTATTTTGCAGTACTTTCTTACTACTTTGCAGTACTTTTCCACTATTTTGCAGTACTTTGCAATTACTTTGCCGTTCTTTGCCGTACTTTGCCTCTATTTTCCCGTACTTTGTCACTACGTTGCCGTTCTTTGCCACTACTTTGCAGCACTTTGCCACTACTTTGCAGTGCTTTGCCAGTTCCTTTTCAGTACTTTGCCAGTATTTTGCCGTAGTTTGCCAATACTTTTCAGTCTTTTGCCACTACTTTGCCGTCCTTTACCACTACTTTGCAGTACTTTCCACTACTTTGCCGTACTCTGCCACTACTTTTCACTACTTTGCCACTACTTTGCCGTACTTTGCCACTACGTTGCAGTACATTGCCACTACTTTCCGGTACTTTGCCGTACTTTGCCGTACTTTGCCACTACTTTGCCGCACTTTGCCACTACTTTTCAGTGCTTTGCTACTACTTTGCAGCAGTTCTTTGCCACTACTTTTCAGTACTTTGCCACTACTTTGCCCCTCTTTTCCACTACTTTGCAGTACTTTGCAATTACTTTGCCGTACTTTGCCACTACTTTTCAGCACTTTGCCACTACTTTGCCGTACATTGCCACTACTTCGCAGTACATTGCCACTACTTTGCCGTACTTTGCCATACTTTGCCTCTACTTTGTCACTACTTTTCAGTAATTTGCCACTACTTTGCTGTACTTTGCCACTACTTTGCAGTACTTTTCCACTACTTTTCAGTGCTTTGCTACAACTTTGCAGCAGTACTTTGCCACTACTTTTCAGTACTTTGCCACTACGTTGCCCCTCTTTGCCACTATTTTGCAGTACATTGCAATTACTTTGCCGTACTTTGCAACTACTCTGCCGTACTTTGCCACTACTTTGCAGTACTTTGCCACTACTTTTCAGTACTTGCCACTACTTTGCAGTACTTTGCCACTACTTTTCAGTACTTTGCCACTACTTTGCCGTACTTTGCCAATACTTTGCAGTACTTTACAATTACTTTGCCATACTTTGCCACTACTTTGCCGTACTTTGCCACTACTTTGCCGTACTTTTCAGTACTTTGTCACTATTTTTGCAGTACTTTGCCACTACTTTGCCATACTTTGCCACTATTCCGCAGTACTTTGCCACTACTTTGCCGTACTTTGCCACAATATTGCCACTTCTTCGCCACTACTTTTCAGTAATTTGCCACTACTTTGCAGTACATTGCCACTACTTTAAGTACTTTGCCACTACTTTGCCATACTTTGCCACTACTTTGCCACTACTTTGCCGTACTTTGCCACTACTTTGCAGTACTTTGCCACTACTTTGCCGTACTTTGCCACTACTGTGCAGTACTTTGCCAGTACTTTACCATCCTTTGCCACTACTTTGCCGTACTTTGCCACTACTTTACCGTACTTTGCCATTACTTTGCAGCACTTTGCCACTACTTTGCAGTACTTTGCCAGTACTTTGCAGTACTTTCTTACTACTTTGCAGTACTTTTCCACTATTTTGCAGTACTTTGCAATTACTTTGCCGTTCTTTGCCGTACTTTGCCTCTATTTTCCCGTACTTTGTCACTACGTTGCCGTTCTTTGCCACTACTTTGCAGCACTTTGCCACTACTTTGCAGTGCTTTGCCAGTTCCTTTTCAGTACTTTGCCAGTATTTTGCCGTAGTTTGCCAATACTTTTCAGTCTTTTGCCACTACTTTGCCGTCCTTTACCACTACTTTGCAGTACTTTCCACTACTTTGCCGTACTCTGCCACTACTTTTCACTACTTTGCCACTACGTTGCAGTACATTGCCACTACATTCCGGTACTTTGCCGTACTTTGCCGTACTTTGCCACTACTTTGCCGCACTTTGCCACTACTTTTCAGTGCTTTGCTACTACTTTGCAGCAGTTCTTTGCCACTACTTTTCAGTACTTTGCCACTACTTTGCCCCTCTTTTCCACTACTTTGCAGTACTTTGCAATTACTTTGCCGTACTTTGCCACTACTTTTCAGCACTTTGCCACTACTTTGCCGTACATTGCCACTACTTCGCAGTACATTGCCACTACTTTGCCGTACTTTGCCATACTTTGCCTCTACTTTGTCACTACTTTTCAGTAATTTGCCACTACTTTGCTGTACTTTGCCACTACTTTGCAGTACTTTTCCACTACTTTTCAGTGCTTTGCTACAACTTTGCAGCAGTACTTTGCCACTACTTTTCAGTACTTTGCCACTACGTTGCCCCTCTTTGCCACTATTTTGCAGTACATTGCAATTACTTTGCCGTACTTTGCAACTACTCTGCCGTACTTTGCCACTACTTTGCAGTACTTTGCCACTACTTTTCAGTACTTGCCACTACTTTGCAGTACTTTGCCACTACTTTTCAGTACTTTGCCACTACTTTGCCGTACTTTGCCAATACTTTGCAGTACTTTACAATTACTTTGCCATACTTTGCCACTACTTTGCCGTACTTTGCCACTACTTTGCCGTACTTTTCAGTACTTTGTCACTATTTTTGCAGTACTTTGCCACTACTTTGCCATACTTTGCCACTATTCCGCAGTACTTTGCCACTACTTTGCCGTACTTTGCCACAATATTGCCACTTCTTCGCCACTACTTTTCAGTAATTTGCCACTACTTTGCAGTACATTGCCACTACTTTAAGTACTTTGCCACTACTTTGCCATACTTTGCCACTACTTTGCCACTACTTTGCCGTACTTTGCCACTACTTTGCAGTACTTTGCCACTACTTTGCCGTACTTTACCACTACTGTGCAGTACTTTGCCAGTACTTTACCATCCTTTGCCACTACTTTGCCGTACTTTGCCACTACTTTACCATACTTTGCCATTACTTTGCAGCACTTTGCCACTACTTTGCAGTACTTTGCCAGTACTTTGCAGTACTTTCTTACTACTTTGCAGTACTTTTCCACTACTTTGCAGTACTTTGCAATTACTTTGCCGTTCTTTGCCGTACTTTGCCTCTATTTTCCCGTATTTGTCACTACGTTGCCGTTCTTTGCCACTACTTTGCAGCACTTTGCCACTATTTTGCAGTGCTTTGCCAGTTCCTTTTCAGTACTTTGCCAGTATTTTGCCGTAGTTTGCCAATACTTTTCAGTCTTTTGCCACTACTTTGCCGTCCTTTACCACTACATTGCAGTACTTTGCCACTACTTTGCCGTACTCTGCCACTACTTTTCACTACTTTGCCACTACTTTGCCGTACTTTGCCACTACGTTGCAGTACATTGCCACTACTTTCCGGTACTTTGCAGTACTTTGCAATTACTTTGCCGTACTTTGCCACTACTTTTCAGTACTTTGCCACTACTTTGCCGTACTTTGCCACTACTTCGCAGTACATTGCCACTACTTTGCCGTACTCTGCCTTACTTTGCCTCTACTTTGTCACTACTTTTCAGTAATTTGCCACTACTTTGCTGTACTTTGCCACTACTTTGCAGTACTTTGCCACTACTTTTCAGTACTTGCCACTACTTTGCAGTACTTTGCCACTACTTTTCAGTACTTTACAATTACTTTGCCCTACTTTGCCAATACTTTGCAGTACTTTACAATTACTTTGCCATACTTTGCCACTCCTTTGCCGTACTTTGCCACTACTTTGTCGTACTTTTCAGTACTTTGTCACTATTTTTGCAGTACTTTGCCACTACTTTGCCATACTTTGCCACTATTCCGCAGTATTTTGCCACTACTTTGCCGTACTTTGCCAAAATATTGCCACTTCTTCGCCACTACTTTTAAGCAATTTGCCACTACTTTGCAGTACTTTGCCACAACTTTAAGTACTTTGCCACTACTTTGCCGTACTTATCCACTACTTTGCCACTGCGTTGCCGTTCTTTGCCACTACTTTGCAGCACTTTGCCACTTCTTTGCAGTGCTTTGCCAGTTCCTTTTCAGTACTTTGCCTGTATTTTGCCGTAGTTTGCCAATACTTTTCAGTCTTTTGCCACTACTTTGCCGTCCTTTACCACTACTTTGCAGTACTTTGCCACTACTTTGCCGTACTTTGCCACTACTTTGCCGTACTCTGCCACTACTTTTCACTACTTTGCCACTACTTTGCCGTACTTTGCCACTACGTTGCAGTACATTGCCACTATTTTCCGGTACTTTGCCACTACTTTGCCATACTTTCCCGTACTTTGCCACTACTTTTCAGTATTTTGCCACTACTTTGCATACTTTGCCACTGCTTTTTAGTACTTTACTAATACTTTGCCGTACTTTGTCACTACTTTTCAGTGCTTTGCTACTACTTTGCAGCAGTGCTGTGCCACTACTTTTCAGTACTTTGCTACTACTTTGCCCCTCTTTTCCACTACTTTGCAGTACTTTGCAATTACTTTGCCGTACTTTGCCACTACTTTTCAGCACTTTGCCACTACTTTGCCGTACATTGCCACTACTTCGCAGTACATTGCCACTACTTTGCCGTACTTTGCCGTACTTTGCCTCTACTTTGTCACTACTTTTCAGTAATTTGCCACTACTTTGCTGTACTTTGCCACTACTTTGCAGTACTTTTCCACTACTTTTCAGTGCTTTGCTACAACTTTGCAGCAGTACTTTGCCACTACTTTTCAGTACTTTGCCACTACTTTGCCTCTCTTTGCCACTACTTTGCAGTACATTGCAATTACTTTGCCGTACTTTGCCACTACTCTGCCGTACTTTGCCACTACTTTTCAGCACTTTGCCACCACTTTGCCGTACTTTTCCACTACTTCGCTGTACTTTGCCACTACTTTGCCGTACTTTGCCGTACTTTGCCGTACTTTGCCTCTACTTTGCCACTACTTTGCAGTACTTTGCTACTACTTTTCAGTACTTGCCACTACTTTGCCACTACTTTGCCGTACTTTGCCAATACTTTGCAGTACTTTACAATTACTTTGCCATACTTTGCCACTACTTTGCCGTACTTTGTCACTACTTTGCCGTACTTTTCAGTACTTTGTCACTATTTTTGCAGTACTTTGCCACTACTTTGCCATACTTTGCCACTATTCCGCAGTACTTTGCCACTACTTTGCCGTACTTTGCCACAATATTGCCACTTCTTCGCCACTACTTTTCAGTAATTTGCCACTACTTTGCAGTACATTGCCACTACTTTAAGTACTTTGCCACTACTTTGCCGTACTTTGCCACTACTTTGCCACTACTTTGCAGTACTTTGCCACTACTTTGCAGTACTTTGCCACTACTTTGCCGTACTTTGCCACTACTGTGCAGTACTTTGCCAGTTCTTTACCGTCCTTTGCTACTACTTTGCCGTACTTTGCCACTACTTTACCGTACTTTGCCATTACTTTGCAGCACTTTGCCACTACTTTGCAGTACTTTGCCAGTACTTTGCAGTACTTTCTTACTACTTTGCAGTACTTTTCCACTACTTTGCACTACTTTGCAATTACTTTGCCGTTCTTTGCTGTACTTTGCCTCTATTTTGCCGTACTTTGTCACTACGTTGCCGTTCTTTGCCACTACTTTGCAGCACTTTGCCACTACTTTGCAGTGCTTTGCCAGTTCCTTTTCAGTACTTTGCCAGTATTTTGCCGTAGTTTGCCAATAGTTTTCAGTCTTTTGCCACTACTTTGCAGTACTTTGCAATTACTTTGCCGTACTTTGCCACTACTTTTCAGCACTTTGCCACTACTTTGCCGTACATTGCCACTACTTCGCAGTACATTGCCACTACTTTGCCGTACTTTGCCGTACTTTGCCTCTACTTTGTCACTACTTTTCAGTAATTTGCCACTACTTTGCTGTACTTTGCCACTACTTTGCAGTACTTTTCCACTACTTTTCAGTGCTTTGCTACAACTTTGCAGCAGTACTTTGCCACTACTTTTCAGTACTTTGCCACTACTTTGCCTCTCTTTGCCACTACTTTGCAGTACATTGCAATTACTTTGCCGTACTTTGCCACTACTCTGCCGTACTTTGCCACTACTTTTCAGCACTTTGCCACCACTTTGCCGTACTTTTCCACTACTTCGCTGTACTTTGCCACTACTTTGCCGTACTTTGCCGTACTTTGCCGTACTTTGCCTCTACTTTGCCACTACTTTGCAGTACTTTGCTACTACTTTTCAATACTTGCCACTACTTTGCCACTACTTTGCCGTACTTTGCCAATACTTTGCAGTACTTTACAATTACTTTGCCATACTTTGCCACTACTTTGCCGTACTTTGTCACTACTTTGCCGTACTTTTCAGTACTTTGTCACTATTTTTGCAGTACTTTGCCACTACTTTGCCATACTTTGCCACTATTCCGCAGTACTTTGCCACTACTTTGCCGTACTTTGCCACAATATTGCCACTTCTTCGCCACTACTTTTCAGTAATTTGCCACTACTTTGCAGTACATTGCCACTACTTTAAGTACTTTACCACTACTTTGCCGTACTTTGCCACTACTTTGCCACTACTTTGCAGTACTTTGCCACTACTTTGCAGTACTTTGCCACTACTTTGCCGTACTTTGCCACTACTGTGCAGTACTTTGCCAGTTCTTTACCGTCCTTTGCTACTACTTTGCCGTACTTTGCCACTACTTTACCGTACTTTGCCATTACTTTGCAGCACTTTGCCACTACTTTGCAGTACTTTGCCAGTACTTTGCAGTACTTTCTTACTACTTTGCAGTACTTTTCCACTACTTTGCACTACTTTGCAATTACTTTGCCGTTCTTTGCTGTACTTTGCCTCTATTTTGCCGTACTTTGTCACTACGTTGCCGTTCTTTGCCACTACTTTGCAGCACTTTGCCACTACTTTGCAGTGCTTTGCCAGTTCCTTTTCAGTACTTTGCCAGTATTTTGCCGTAGTTTGCCAATAGTTTTCAGTCTTTTGCCACTACTTTGCCGTCCTTTACTACTACTTTGCAGTACTTTGCCACTACTTTGCCGTACTCTGCCACTACTTTTCACTACTTTGCCACTACTTTGCCGTACTTTGCCACTACGTTGCAGTACATTGCCACTACTTTCCGGTACTTTGCCACTACTTTGCCATACTTTGCCGTACTTTGCCACTACTTTTCAGTATTTTGCCACTACTTTGCATACTTTGCCACTGCTTTTTAGTACTTTACTAATACTTTGCCGTACTTTGTCACTACTTTTCAGTGCTTTGCTACTACTTTGCAGCAGTTCTTTGCCACTACTTTTCAGTACTTTGCCACTACTTTGCCCCTCTTTTCCACTACTTTGCAGTACTTTGCAATTACTTTGCCGTACTTTGCCACTACTTTTCAGCACTTTGCCACTACTTTGCCGTACTTTGCCACTACTTCGCAGTACATTGCCACTACTTTGCCGTACTCTGCCGTACTTTGCCTCTACTTTGTCACTACTTTTCAGTAATTTGCCACTACTTTGCTGTACTTTGCCACTACTTTGCAGTACTTTGCCACTACTTTTCAGTACTTGCCACTACTTTGCAGTACTTTGCCACTACTTTTCAGTACTTTACAATTACTTTGCCCTACTTTGCCAATACTTTGCAGTACTTTACAATTACTTTGCCATACTTTGCCACTCCTTTGCCGTACTTTGCCACTACTTTGTCGTACTTTTCAGTACTTTGTCACTATTTTTGCAGTACTTTGCCACTACTTTGCCATACTTTGCCACTATTCCGCAGTACTTTGCCACTACTTTGCCGTACTTTGCCAAAATATTGCCACTTCTTCGCCACTACTTTTAAGCAATTTGCCACTACTTTGCAGTACTTTGCCACAACTTTAAGTACTTTCCCACTACTTTGCCGTACTTTGCCACTACTTTGCCACTACTTTGCCGTACTTTGCCACTACTTTGCAGTACTTTGCCACTACTTTGCCGTACTTTGCCACTACTGTGCAGTACTTTGCCAGTACTTTACCGTCCTTTGCCACTACTTTGCCGTACTTTGCCACTACTTTGCCGTACTTTGCCACTACTTTGCAGTACTTTGCCACTACTTTGCCGTACTTTGCCACTACTGTGCAGTACTTTGCCAGTACTTTACCGTAGTTTGCCAATACTTTTGCAGTCTTTTGCCACTACTTTGCCGTTCTTTACCACTACTTTGCAGTACTTTGCCACTGCTTTGCCGTACTTTGCCACTACTTTGCCGTACTTTGCCGTACTTTGCCACTACTTTGCCGTACTTTGCCGTACTTTGCCTCTACTTTGCCGTACTTTGCCACTACTTTTCAGTATTTTGCCACTATTTTGCATACTTTGCCACTACTATTCAGTGCTTTGCTACTACTTTGCAGCAGTACTTTGCCACTACTTTTCAGTACTTTGCCACTACTTTGCCCCTCTTTTCCACTACTTTGCAGTACTTTGCCACTACTTTGCCGTACTTAGCCACTACTTAGCCGAACTTTGCTACTACTTTTTCATACTTTGCCACTACTTTGCCGTACATTGCCACTACTTTTCGAAACGTTAACACTACTTTACAGTACTTTGTCACTACTTTGCTGTACTTTGCCACTACTTTTCTGTACTTTGCCAATGCTTTGACGTACATTGCCACTACTTTTCTGTACTTTGCCACTACTTTGCAGTACTTTCTTACTACTTTGCAGTACTTTGCCACTACTTTACTGTACTTTGCTACTACTTTGCAGCACTTTGCCACTACTTTGCCGTACTTTGCCACTACTTTTCTGTACTTTGCCAATGCTTTGACGTACATTGCCACTACTTTTCTGTTCTTTGCCACTATTTTGCAGTACTTTCTTACTACTTTGCAGTACTTTGCCACAACTTTACTGTACTTTGCCACTACTTTGCAGCACTTTGCCACTACTTTACATTACTTTGCCGTGCTTTGAAACTAGTTTGCTGTACTTTGCCACTACTTTGTCGTACTTTGCCACTACTTTGCCGTATTTTGCAGTACTTTGCCACTACTTTGCAGTACTTTGCCACTACTTTTCATTAATTTGCCACTACTTTTCAGTACTTTGTAAGTACTTTGCCGTACATTGCCACTACTTCGCCGCACTTTCTCACTATTTTTCCGTACTTGGCCACTACTTTTCTGTACTTTGTCACGTCTTTTTCGTACTTTGCCACTACTTTTCAGTACTTTACCACTACTTTGCAGTACTTTGCAACAACTTTCCCGTACTTTGAAGTACTTTGCCACTACTTTGCCGTCATTTGCCACTACTTTGCCGTACTTTACAATACTTTGCCACTACTTTGCCCTACTTTGCCACTACTTTGCCATACTTT